>NC_139644.1:5889316-5909316 GCF_964638095.1 Poromitra crassiceps
TCCAGAGGCCGCGGCACCTCGTGCTTGATGCCCAGGTGCAGGTGGGTTTTGGGGGTGGTGGGAGGAGCCAGGTGCAGGTGGGTTTTGGGGGTGGTGGGAGGAGTTGGAGGGCCGTGAGCCTGAGCTGGGAAACAGAAGAGAGGAAACACCTTTTAGACTTCTTTTCTGACATACAAGGGTCCCGTGCATGTTAATACATGACATCCTGAAACCTTTTCTCATTTCAAACTCCACTGGAGCTGCTGGAAATAATCTCGTCATGACTTTGTCAATGTTTGGCAAGTTTCTCCACAAGAATAAGAAAAATACACCAAACAACAAAATGTAGGCTACCCAGAAATGCAAGGTAGACCACAACTAGTCGATTTTTAACAGCCATTTTTTTAACAGTTATTTAGTTTAGGCACTACTCCAATGACCAAAACCCCACCAGCATGCCACCTGCCAATTGTGTATAGGAACATCTGCACAAGCCAGAAGTAAAGCTGCTGGGAAATGAACCCGGATCTCCACTGTGGTAGGCGAGTGCTGTTACTTCTACACTACACAGATGGCCATTTAGGGGTTTTAGGGTGGGCTTGTCCTTTAACAGCCACCAGGTAGAGTGCAGCATGTGCTTGATGTTGCTTGACGTGTATGAGAAATGAAATCAGTCCTCTCACCTGTCCTGTCAGAATGGTAATGCTGCTGCACTTCCTCTCACCTGTCCTGTCAGAATGGTAATGCTGCTGCACTTCCTCTCACCTGTCCTGTCAGAATGGTAATGCTGCTGCACTTCCTCTCACCTGTCCTGTCAGAATGGTAATGATGCTGCACTTCCCCTCACCTGTCCTGTCAGAATGGTAATGCTGCTGCACTTCCTCTCACCTGTCCTGTCAGAATGGTAATGCTGCTGCACTTCCTCTCACCTGTCCTGTCAGAATGCTAATGATGCTGCACTTCCTCTCACCTGTCCTGTCAGAATGGTAATGCTGCTGCACTTCCTCTCACCTGTCCTGTCAGAATGCTAATGATGCTGCACTTCCTCTCACCTGTCCTGTCAGAATGGTAATGCTGCTGCACTTCCTCTCACCTGTCCTGTCAGAATGGTAATGCTGCTGCACTTCCTCTCACCTGTCCTGTCAGAATGGTAATGCTGCTGCACTTCCTCTCACCTGTCCTGTCAGAATGGTAATGATGCTACACTTCCTCTCACCTGTCGTGTCAGAATGGTAATGCTGCTGCACTTCCTCTCACCTGTCCTGTCAGAATAGTAATGCTGCTGCACTTCCTCTCACCTGTCCTGTCAGAATGGTAATGCTGCTGCACTTCCTCTCACCTGTCGTGTCAGAATGGTAATGCTGCTGCACTTCCTCTCACCTGTCCTGTCAGAATGCTAATGATGCTGCACTTCCTCTCACCTGTCCTGTCAGAATAGTAATGCTGCTGCACTTCGCCGATGCCGGCCAGCCTTGTCGCCCCTGGCTCGGTCTTGTACAGGCCCTGCTGGAGCGAGACTGGTCCGGGTCCAGGTCCAGGTCTGGCCTCCCCCGGGCCCGACTTGCTGCCCCTGCGTCTCCGGGGCTGGTACTTGTAGTCTGGATAGTCTTTCTTGTGTTGCAGCCTCAGACGCTCCGCCTCCTCCACAAACGGACGCTTCTCAGTCTCAGACAGCAGGCTGAGGAGGAGAGGAGAGTTTCAGTCTCAGACAGCAGGAGGAGGAGAAGAGGAGAGTTTCAGTCTCAGACAGCAGACTGAGGAGGAGAGGATAGTTTCAGTCTCAGACAGGAGGAGGAGGAGAAGAGGAGAGTTTCAGTCTCAGACAGCAGGAGGAGGAGAAGAGGAGAGTTTCAGTCTCAGACAGCAGGAGGAGGAGGAGAGGAGAGTTTCAGTCTCAGACAGCAGGAGGAGGAGGAGAGGAGAGTTTCAGTCTCAGACAGCAGGAGGAGGAGGAGAAGAGGAGAGTTTCAGTCTCAGACAGCAGGAGGAGGAGAAGAGGAGAGTTTCAGTCTCAGACAGCAGGAGGAGGAGGAGAGGAGAGTTTCAGTCTCAGACAGCAGGAGGAGGAGGAGAAGAGGAGAGTTTCAGTCTCAGACAGCAGGAGGAGGAGGAGAGGAGAGTTTCAGTCTCAGACAGCAGGAGGAGGAGAAGAGGAGAGTTTCAGTCTCAGACAGCAGGAGGAGGAGGAGAGGAGAGTTTCAGTCTCAGACAGCAGGAGGAGGAGGAGAAGAGGAGAGTTTCGGTCTCAGACAGCAGGAGGAGGAGGAGAGGAGAGTTTCAGTCTCAGACAGCAGGAGGAGGAGAGGAGAGTTTCAGTCTCAGACAGCAGGAGGAGGAGGAGAAGAGGAGAGTTTCAGTCTCAGACAGCAG
The DNA here is from genome assembly GCF_964638095.1 of Poromitra crassiceps. NCBI lineage: Eukaryota > Metazoa > Chordata > Actinopteri > Beryciformes > Melamphaidae > Poromitra > Poromitra crassiceps. The sequence goes on from NC_139644.1 coordinate 5,891,666, forward strand.
GAGGAGGAGGAGAGGAGAGTTTCAGTCTCAGACAGCAGACTGAGGAGGAGAGGAGAGTTTCAGTCTCAGACAGCAGACTGAGGAGGAGAGGGGAGTTTCAGTCTCAGAGAGCAGGAGGAGGAGAGGGGAGTTTCAGTCTCAGACAGCAGACTGAGGAGGAGAGGAGAGTTTCAGTCTCACGCCTCGTACACACCATGAAACGCTCGGCGGCATGCCTCCTGTGAAAGCCGCTTTGACGCTGCATCTTGATAGGCTGTCTTGCTCTATTTCCGTGTCTGATTGGTCCATTTCAACCTCGCGCCCCCTGCCGCTGGAACCGCCCAGCGTTTTGCTGTCGCAGACTAGAGGCGCTGGGCGGTGCCAGCGGCAGGGGGCGCGAGGTTGAAATGGACCAATCAGACATGAGAATACAGCAAGACAGCCTATCAAGATGCAGCGTCAAAGCGGCTTTCACAGGAGGCATGCCGCCGAGCGTTTCATGATGTGCACGTACCGTCAGACAGCAGGAGGAGGAGGAGAGGAGAGTTTCAGTCTCAGACAGCAGGAGGAGGAGGAGAGGAGAGTCTCAGTCTCAGACAGCAGGCTGAGGAGGAGAGGGGAGTTTCAGTCTCAGACAGCAGGAGGAGGAGGAGAGGGGAGTTTCAGTCTCAGACAGCAGCAGGGCCGCCGCACCCTATACGCAGAGTACGCAGACTGCGTAGGGCATCATGTGACTGAGGGCCACTCACTGAACAGCAGGCCAGGCGCCGCCTACTGGTTTACTAGTGGTTTTATTACTTTATTCAGGGTTAAAGTAGGTGCATCTCATTGTAAAATTGGACTCGGCCCAAATTGGGCTTCAAACGGCCCAAATTGGGCTTCAAACGGCCCAAACCTCTCTTCAACCGGCCCAAACCTGTCTTCAACTGGCCCAAATCTGGCTTCAAATGACCCAAATCGGGCTTCAAATGGCCCAAATCTGGCTTCAAACGGCCCAAATTGGGCTTCAAACAGCCCACAATTTTCGCCGCCGCACTTCGGACGCCGGCACGCACGTCGGCCCGTATCGGCCTGGCCTGCTTGGTATCTAATGCTCGGCCTGAATTATGATCCCAGTCCACCCCTGCTTGCATGTACAGTTTAAAGGTCCCAATTCGTGCAGCTGTAACCTCTTAAAAACGTGTGTCTCTGGTCCATAAAACATGATTCTGGATTAATTTGTCGAAAATATAGCAACCCCGTTTGATGTGACGGAGTTCTCACTTCCTCATCTCGTCGCTTCCCAAGAACGGTCTGTTTCTATAATATATTCAGAACTAACAGTTCCCATTGGCCGCTGAGGGAGAGCCCGCCCCAGGCTTCCAGCGGCCAATCAGATTAGCGTCTGTGGACCATCGTTATCGTTAACTTAACGGTTACTACGCTAAAGAGGACATCTCAAAATGCCTAGACTTACCGAATGCACCTCTGCAGTTGCTGGATCACGTACAGTTGGCGTCGCTCCAGCTAGAAGTGTTAATTTTGTGGCTATAGACAAAATGGTGCAGGTAGCTTGTGTGAGAGAGACCCGCGCAGTATGCGTGAGGAAGCTCGTGACGTCCCAATTCCCCTCTGGGCAAACGAAGCGTTTGGGGGTGTGGCTTGAAGGAGACTGCAGGGGGAAGCTGGATAGGGACAAATCCAACTGTGGCAGTTCTGAGCTTGTGACCACTCATTACAGGGAGGGCTGACAGCAGTATATATGCATTTACAAGTAAAAACAGCTTTTGCACGGAATGGGACCTTTAACAATCGCTTGTTTGCTGACATGTACAGTAATTCTAACAATTGTTTGTTTGCCACATGTAATGTAATGTGAGATACACTATCGTTCATAATTAATGATTTTGCAGTCTTTCGTTTGACAGTTATTGAAAGTTTTGCGGGGGGGGGGGGGGGGGCACCACAAAACAATTACGCTTAGGGCACCCAAATGGCCAGCAGCGGCCCTGGACAGCAGACTGAGGAGGAGAGGAGAGTTTCAGTCTCAGACAGCAGACTGAGGAGGAGGAGAAGAGGAGAGTTTCAGTCTCAGACAGCAGGCTGAGGAGGAGAGGAGAGTTTCAGTCAGACAGCAGACTGAGGAGGAGAGGAGAGTTTCAGTCAGACAGCAGACTGAGGAGGAGAGGAGAGTTTCAGTCTCACGGTACGTGCACATCTACAATGGCAAATTCGCTTTTCCGCTGTGTCGCAGCGTTTTGTGGGCGTGCAAACCAGCTTCCAGCTTGGAGCTGTAGCCTGTAGAAACGTTGTACACAGGAGGGTGCGGGGAGGAAATGTGTAGGAAGAGCTGTCATTGGGTAGCTTCAACGAAAGGTCCCGCCCTAGTCCCGCCCCGCGAGCGTGAAGCCGCTCGGAGACAAGCCGCCTCTAGTCTTGCATTACGCTGTGGGCGGTTCCAGCGGCAGGGGGCGCGAGGTAAATGGACCAATCAGACACGGAAATAGAGCAAGACAGCCTATCAAGATGCAGCGTCAAAGCGGCTTTTTCAGCAGGCAAGCCGCCGAGCGCTTCATGATGTGCACGTACCGTCAGACAGCAGACTGAGGAGGAGAGGAGAGTTTCCCGTGGCGCACAGCTCCCCAAAAATGTGAGGCACCATCAGGTCAACTGTCACTTTATCAGAGGAGATTTCTAACCCTACCATATTATAGCCTACTGTAGCTGCTAATAAGGTCTATGTAACCTCTTGAAATGGTGCGTAATTTCATTCATAGTGATAGTGCCATAGTGAAGCAGTAACTAACCGCCACAGCTTGCCCAGTGTCTTGCTGAGCTCGGCGTTGTGCAGGTGCGGGTACTGGTCCGCCAGCTTCCTGCGCGCGGCCTGCGCCCACACCATGAAGGCGTTCATGGGCCGCTTCACGTGCGGCTTGCTCTTCAGCCCCCTGTCGCCCTGCGCCTGCGCGGGCATCGGCACCAGCGACCAATCATATCCATTCAGCACCTGCGACACCGCGTCGCGGATGCACGCGGGGAAGCGCTCGTTCTCCGGCTTGTTGTGCGTCGTCCCGGGTCGGTCAGACCCCGCCGGGGTGGCCGCCGGAGAGGCCGGGTACTCTGAAGAGTCCGAGCCGTGCCGATGCGCGGAGCTGCGGCTGCCCGCTGGACTGCACGGTTGGGCGGGGGGTGACTTGCTTTTCTCCGTCATGTTCGGGTCAGTGAATCGCTACTAGATGATTCCCAAAGGGCTTCCCGAGTGCGCAAAGACGCACGGCTGTTTTTGCAAGGTTTCCAGATGTTTCCAACAGAGCTTCCCAAGCGCGTAAAGACGCACAGCTCTCGCCACAGGAATACTATGACGCCACAGAATCAAGTCACATTCCAAAACGTCTTGTCTGTTGCCTCTTCACATCCCCCTCAGCGGTCAGGCAGAGTTGGATGAACCACTGTCCGTTTTCTTTTTGATCACTTTACTTCTCTCATAGCTCTCCGCCCCCCGCACCCCATTGGCTTCTGCAAAGTTCCACCAGCAGAGTTCCTCCTCCAGTGGGCTACAGTTGCATTTTACGCTTTCAAATAGGGCCGATTCTGAACATTTCCAGGCTCTAGGCATCTTGTAAACCATGTTGTGGTCTAGTAAATCATAAACAAATAGAGATGAATGGTGACACCTCATGCCCTTGAAACAAAACGTTTAGAAAAGGTAATGCTGTGCTGTGATGCAGTAGGCCTACTGTAGGCTATATAAATAAGTTATGGGGGGAAAAATGAAATTTGTGCGATATAATCAATTTTGATGATTGGATATCAATTAGCCTACTTAATCTGGCATGAACCTAAATTATCCGTCTCTGGTTCTTATCCTGCTTAACCCGCAAGTGGGCGTGACTTTGGCTCTCTAAAATTCCACTTCCACCACGACTTGTCCTGTCATGTGACTGTGAGAAGCGTCAACATGGCGGCCGCCAGTGACAGCTCACAGACCACGGTGAGGAGAAGACGTGTCGACACGGCCGAGACAGACGGCAGCTGTCCCGGCGAGAAGAGCCGAGAACATGGAGACGATCAGAACCGAGCCGCGGAGCGGGAGGAGCCGCTCCTCTCGTTACACACCGGGACATACTGGCTGACACGCATCGTGCTGCTGCGGGCTATAGCTTTCATCTACTGTGAGTCTGCGTCTGCCTCCTCCACGCTTTCTGCAAAGACCTGTGTTCCTGTAGGCTACTTCTGATCAGGGAGGGAGGGAGGTGTTGTCATTCTGTGTTTGCTTTGATTTTGCACCAGGAAAATCATCATCAAAATCATCAAAATCATCATCATTCAAAATCATCATTTTGCACCAGTCACTTGCCACCCAGAAATGTGGAGCCTCGCCTGAACAGTTATTAGTATGAGTTGTTATAAACAAATGTTAATATCTCAAAAACTATACATCGCTTATATTTTGACATTCTGAGTGAGAGCAGAAGTAGTTGTGTGAACTGTCGCAGTTTTTAAAATGTAAACAGTCACCGGCTAGAGTCAGACACTCAAGCCTCCCAAAGCTCATGCTCCATAGGGTTCCATTGCCGTTGCCACCCAGTGACGCAGATGCTGCTGGGCTGATCCATCATACAAATCTTGAATCTTGAATCTTGAATGGAGCAACATTTAAAACACTATCCATCTGGTCTAATGCTATTGTCTATATTCCTATAGGCTCTTTTAACACTGCTCTCAATTCAATAATAGCATATCTCTTCTATTAGCTATAAAATGTACTATTGTTTGTATATATGTACAGTATCATTACTATGGGATTTCCCATACCATGTCATTCCTGTAAACGACACAAACAACATTTGTTATTTTTGCTTCTGTTCATTACTGTACCATTTTTTAAATCCTTTTCTTTATTTTCTCCACTGTATCGTATGGTTAAAAAAATGAATGGGGAAAAAAAATATATATAAGAGCCTAACCCCTACATTAAAAAAATAAATACAGCAGTTCTCTAAATTAATGTCTCCTCTGTGTTCCTGTAGTTGTGGCCTTCACCGTGGCCTACAACCAGAACAAGCAGCTGATTGGCGAGCGCGGCCTGATGCCCTGTAAGGATTACCTGAACAGCGTGAAGCGCTACGTAGGCGGGAAGATAGGCGCGGCAGCCCTGGCCTACACGCCCTCCGTGCTCTGGTTCCTGGACTGGAGCCACATGGACCAGAACCTGGACGGGCTGGCCCTGATGGGGCTGGCCATGTCCGGGTTCGTGCTGCTCAGCGGAACGGCCAACATGGTGATCATGGCAACGCTGTGGGTGCTGTACCACTCCCTGGTCAGCGTGGGCCAGCTCTGGTGAGTTTGGGATTTATGCAGACATGGTAGGGAGGGAGGCATATGAACATTTTGGCTGAAAGGATATTAAAGGAACACTCTAATATTTTGGGAGATTCCCCTATTTGCCATAATTCCCAATAGTAAGACGAGAAGCTATATGCCCTTGTCTTCTCTGTGCGTGTAGTAGAAAGTAGCAAAGTGCACTTCCTGCGAGTTAGCTTAGCACAATGACTGGTAGTCAAGGGAATGGCTAGCCTACCCCCGTTAAGTCACCAAATACACTCTTATGTACATGCTGTGACTCGTGCTTTCACCACATTATGAAATAATAATGCTGTGACTCGTGCTTTCACCACATTATGAAATAATAATGTCAAAGTACGAGACGTTGTGCATTTTGATGCTAAATAACTTACCGTAAATTCCGGACTATAAGCCGCGGCTTTTTTCCCGTTTTTTGGCCTTTTTTGCCCCCTGCGGCTTATATAACGGTGCGTCTTATCTATGGATTTTTCCAGCAAACGGCCACTCGGGAACCTCCAAAATCTATGGATGTTGGTATGAGGCAGAACGAGAGCAAGACAGACATTATGAGAGCGAGACCCTGATTGGATGATGTTGCAAAAAATGTGCCTCGCGACCTGATTGGAGCACTGTGCCACTACTCTCTCTCAGCCACTGCGGTAAAACACCCTCCCTCCCTCCTCCCTCGCTCCGGGGGGAAAAAGGCAGCGATTGAGCCAGAAAGACAGTCTGAATGAAATTGAATGTAACATTCCCAATTCTATGTATTACATTCTAAAAAACTAACAGCAACATTTTGGAAGGCTAAGCCACACAACTAGCTCGTTGTAATCTAACATCATGCTTCAAAAGATGGAGAACTGGCTGTGTTACGACGATGGCGGCGATTGAGCCTGAAAGCCATGTCTGAGACAGTAGCGAGACAGGAACAACAACAGCAGCAGCAGCAAAGGATCATGCACAAACCCGAGACGAAAGGGACTGTCCGTCAGGGCGCGGACGACTGTGTGTCAGCAACTCCCTCCCGACTACCAGGAGAAAATTACAAACTTCGGCGAATTCACACAAAGAAAGATCAAGGAATATTCCATCGGACCGGAGCAGATCATAAATATGGATGAAGTGCCTTTGACGTTCGACCTGCCTCTCACTAGGACTGTTAACAAGAAAGGTGAATCGTCCATCACGTTGAGAACCACAGGTCACGAGAGAACGAATTTCACTTGTGTTCTTGGCTGCACAGCAGCTCCCGCCGATGGTGATTTTTAAGCATCTCACAATGTGTGATTTTGTCTGGGGATTAGTGACCTGACTTTTGTTTTGTTGAAATGTTAATAAATGGGAGCTTCCCCAAACAGCCATCTCTTTCCCGACAATCCCCTCTGTGCACGAAGCCTTACATATGGTAATTAAACATCAAAACACCCGCGGCTTATAGACCGGTGCGGCTTATAGAAGAAAAAAATAGTCACCTTTGAAGGTGCGGCTTATAGACCGGTGCGTCTTATAGTCCGGAATTTACGGTAGTTGGAACTTCCGGAGTTGTTCGACTATGACAATTCCATCATCCATCAGCCCAAACCTGACGTCGATCTACTGGTTTATTTCAGAATAAGAGCATGTCCACGTGGTCAGGGATGTGACGCAAGTTCAACGTTGTGTCTGAAGAAACTGCAATGTGCTGACAATGTGAATGGGTTATTGGCCTATTTTTTGCATTGAACACGCTTTTGACCGGCATTTTTAAAATAGTGCTATAACACTATCATCTTTTTGTTGCATTTTCACAATACAAGGCAGACAGGCTGGGGGGGGGGGAGAAACCAACTTGTACTTGTTTACTCACCAATTTGGTGTTTTCTCTTCCAAAGAATCCAGACACATAACTATCCATTCATAAAATGAGATTGCACGGGACGCACAACATAAGTAATCCTAACGCCATCAGCACGCCCACTCGCTCGCTCTGGACATTAAACTGTAGAATATAATTAAAACATGGCCTCTTTGCGCCCGACACGGACATTGCAGTAGCACAGACATTGCAGTAGGGGGCGTGGGTGACTCAGACCCGTTTGTGCGGCTGCACGCTCACAACGGACAATTGTTTTGACACATAAACCCCATCCGAGTAATGTCTGGATATCCTCTGGAGTTCACTGCTCGTCTGAAAAGAAAAGGGCTCCAGATTCAGAATATGTCTTTTGTCAGCCAAGGTCCTAAATTATCCATTGTCCTTTAAGTCGAAGTGAACCGGAGGCGAATGCAATAGCTCCTAGAGTGTAAGAGACTGAAAACAAATTGAGAGGCGGACCATATACGTGTCGATGATTTGATTTGACAATTCTGTCGACTGGCTTTGGCATTGGTCAATCATGGCGTGTTCCACCCCCAAATCGAGTGGGATTCAGCGTGTTGTCGTGCTACGCGAGTGGGATCCGCGGAGTACCACGCAGCCACCTGCTTCGTGCGGAGCGAGCGGACAATCCGATGCATGGGTGCTGCCCGCCTGCCTGGAATCTCTGAGGGAAGACCCCTGACCCCACGCTCTCAAGCGCACGCCTTTTACGCTATTTCTGTAAATACGATGTTCCTGGAATGCACGTTTTAACGAGCCAGTTACATTTCTTTGCATTCTTAGATATTATAGTTTTTGTTTTTTGTTCATCTTTCATGCAATTGGCCAAGTTAGTAGTTAGTTTATGGGATAGGAATTCTGCCAGATGACAGGCACTAGGTGCCATTTTCTACTTCATTTGGAAGAGAAAATTATCCTGAAATGAAGATTTGATTGACAGCTGCATGTCGTGATATGATTGGTTGAAATGGGGTAGAAATGTGATAGTACTAGGTGACGTCAGCAAACTGTAGATTAGTGTTATCAATGAAATCTTGAAAAATGAACTTTTGATGTGAAAAAGTGTGAAAAACTAAAGGAATTAGATTTTTGTGGTTTTTTCTTTGCATACATTATTAAATAGGTGCACTGCATACCCAGGTATTTGAACTAAAAGATTCAGCTCGACTTTAAAAAGAGCTACAATCAGTTTGAATAGAGTAGGTCACAGTTAGTGGTGTTTTGTCACTGAGCATATGTTTAATTCATGCTAAGGTCCTGTAGAATGTTGCTTGTGTTAGGAATGCATCACAATTATATGTTATCTGTATTCAAACATAATTTCTGTTTTCTTTGCAGGTATTCCTTTGGTAAGTGAACCTCACATCTCTCATCAAATATCTCCAGCAGTGTTCAATCTGAGAAGGAACCAACATGGCTTCACGGTGAAGCCTTCACCTCACATTCCAGTTCCACTGGGAACTAGGAATATCCCAGTTGAGTGACGCTACACCGGGTTGACCATTAAAGCAGTCAGAAAACCAGCCAGGGTTAGCTCTTGCCAGGCTAACCATTGTTAGCAATAACGGTTGATAACAACACATTTTGCGCTATTTTGTGCATACAAACACTGTAGCAACATGTCCACATACTATAGGTTAGACCAGCGATCCTCAAAGTCCGGACTCCGGTCCGCATCCGGACCCAGACGCCGTCCTATCCGGACCGAGCCCTATAACCTACAAATCACTGAATAGTTACATTTTCACGGAGCATTTCTATTTTAACCGGCACATGCTTTTCTAGCCTTTACGGTACTGGTTTATCTGTCAGGAAGCTCACAGACCAATGCATGCGCTGTAAATCATCACACGTGATGCTAGCCAATCAACAAGCGAATCGATTCTGCCTGCTGCTGCTGCGCCATGCTGCTGCGGGAGAGTTGACACACGGACGTAGGAGAGGCGAGACTCGGAGAAATGCGAGAGAAGTATTTCACATCGCGTGCTCAAAAGAAACGAGTAGACCGCGAAAACAAAGCTTTAGTTTTAATCCAGAGCAGGCAGACTCATGTTCATTCATTGGTCTGACGAGCAGTTCAAAACCAGTATGTCTCGTGAAGTGTGATGCGATCCTGACCAGCTGTCTATGGAAGCGCCACACATGAGCACACACACACTCAAATCCAGGGCGCACACACATTCACTGCCCAACGGCATGCAAAGTTTGCATTGCGAGCGACCGATAGATAGAAAGACAGACAGACAGGCAGGCAGGCACAGACAAACAGAGTGGGAGCTCACTTCTATCAAGAGAAAAGGAGGTTTGTTGGCTGAGAGCCTGACTGATAAAATGTGAAATGGAGTTAAGAAAAGGAAGAAAAGGGGAAACTTATTTTTCTAAAATTAAAGCACTTTATTTTAAGATGCACATTTTTCCAAAGCACTCTGTTGTGTTATTTCTAAATGCAGCCATTATTTTACTTGAAATGAGAAAAGAACATGTATTTATTATTAGTATAGGCTAGTTATTTATAATTAATCCAGTTAAATATGAAAACTGTAAATAAACATTATTGATGTTTATTTTGATTTAACAGTCAGTCATTGACTACATACAGACGTTGTACCATTAGGCTACTGCAATCATTGAAGTAGCCTAAGTTCAATGGCACTGAATCATAACGCAAGCTCAATGTTCCGGACCTTCGCTTGAGGACATTTTCTCTATCTGGACCTCTTAGAATTTTAATTGAGTGCCCCTGGGTTAGACCATACATGGGCAAAATGCGGCCCCAGGGCCGGACCTGGCCCCTGGACCATCTCAATCCGGCCTCCAAGGTCATCAAAGAAAAACAAAACAACCCCCAAAAACTCAATAAATCTCATCTGCTACAGCCATTGGATTTGTGTCACTAGTATATCAGGAGATTAGCAAGAAATGACCAATCAGAACGGGAGAGAGGTTTAAAAATAGGGAGACTCCCGCGAAAATCAGGAGTGTTGGCAGGTATGATCTCCCCAATGTGTGGCCCTTCACTTACTTGATGTAAGTCAGTATGGCCCTCCCCTTGGCCCACCCCTGGGTTAGACAGTATGTTACTGTGTGTATGACTGATTCAATGAAACACAAATAAGAGAAGTGCTAATAAACATTGACTACAGCTTTCACTGCTGTTGAAGCGCAGAGCTGCCATCTTGGATTTTGAGTTCAGGGCTGGTGAGGCTCCCCCGAGAGCGTGGTAGGACATCCGAGGTCAGGTGACCTCGTCTTTGACCTGGGAAATGGGGGGGTTGAATCATCCATTGTGTGATTGTTTTATGTAACTTTGTTTAGAAATGTGCTTTTGGAAATACAATTCTATGATGAGTGTTGTTATTTGTGCAGGTTGGGAAAGCCAGCTGTTGGAGACGGGCTTTCTGGGTATCTTCCTGTGTCCGGTGTGGAGTCTGTCCCAGGTCCCTCGCCGCTGCTCCCCCTCCCTCGTATCCATCTGGACCTTCAGATGGCTCATAGTCCGCATCATGCTGGGAGCTGTGAGTCACAACACACACGCACGCACACGCACGCACACACACACGCACACGCACACACGCACACGCACACACACACACACACACACACACACCTGAATCCATCCTACGTGCCAGCCATTTTGCAATAGCATAATTCCATGGGATATTCCAATGTTTGTCCTCTTGATTTAAGAGCATTACCGGCACTTTTGGAGCCGCTTTTCAATATAAAACACAGCCAATGTTTGGAAATCCAACCCAAATAAATGGTCAGTTAAACAGCATGTCTGAATGTTTGACAGTTTCCATGGTGAATTTTCGAGCGCCGACCCGGTTTTATTTGCCAATCAGTGTGGCGAGCACAGATCCAACAGGCTTTTTCCTATTGAGACCGTGAAGAGCTCAGAAACGAGGGCACCCACCTCCACTCTCTCAGCACTGCCACTGCCATCACAGACCTCACTGGTTTCACTTATGGCCCAATTCCACCGCAGCTAGTAGCGCGATCCCGCTCCGCTCGACTCGATAAATGGTCTCATTCCACCATTAAAAACTATCCCAGCCCGGGTTGTATTGGGGTCGAGTCGTGCTACTTTTAGTACCTGCCTCGTCGTGGTTCTATTCTGTGAACCCGGGTTCATACGGTGACGTGAAAACATTGTTGACGACTGATTGGTCAGGCAGAATCGTGTTTACTCTGTCTACTGACTGTCAATGCAATGCTGGCGGCTGCATACCAGTTTAGTGGGCTTACATTCTCTTCTGTTATGTATATTTCCATCAGTCTTTTGTGTTGGTGCCTTCGCCTCCGGTGAAATAAAATCGGGGGAGCTCAGGGAGCTCTGTAGCTGAGTGGAGGCTGCAGCGCTCCGCTAGGCCGCAGCGGGTGTTTGGTGAAGCCGCGGTCTTGCCTGAGAGGCCGCGGGGTAGAGGCTTCACTCTGTTGCGCCTCTCCCGTCCCCGCACACTGCAGCGCATGCCTGTGAGTTTGACTAACTACAAAGTGATATCCATTCTCTTGGCCGCTTGTCACATTTGCCCATGTACACTGTAGGTCATTTAGAGGCACCAGTATTTCATAAACAGTTTAAAAGTTCTGTGGATGGATTTAATTGTAACGTTATGTTATAGCCTACTTCGGCTATAAGCGAAGGACAGATATGCGGTCGTTCTGACGACCAGCTGTGGGCGGGGGTGGGTGGGGGCAGATGATCCGCGGTGGAAGCAAAACGTCCATAGGGCTGATACGATTAGAGCCGAATGGTGACGAGCTGTGCAGGGAAGTAAAATGTGGTGGAAATGAGCCATAAGACACTCCAACACAGAAAGGTTTGTTAGAAAATTAGATGTCAGCCATTTTGACACCTACACTTTCACACCTACTCTCACGGCACAAATTGACTAATTATATTACGTTGAATTGTCTTTCCTGATTTTTCTCAAATTTTCTCCCCAATTGTACTTGGCCAATTTCCCCTGCTGTCTTGGTCGTTGCTCCACCCCGTGTGCCGATCGGGAGAGACTTGTAGACTAGCAAATGCTTCTTCTGATACATGTGCAGGCACCAGTCGCTTCTTTCACCTGACAGTGAGGAGTTTCACCGGCAGGACATAACGCACGGGAGGATCACGTTGTTCTCCCCACACCTCCACACCTCCACCGTCGAGTCCATCCTCACCTCCTCCATCACCATCTGGTATGCTGAGGACATCTCCAGAGAGCAGCGCATCATCCGCTGAGCTGAAAAGGTGGTCGGGTGTAGCCTGTCATTCATTCAGGATCTACACACTGCCAGGATGCTGAAGCGGTCTCAGAAAATTATGGCAGACCCCACCGATCCAGGACATAAACTCTTCAGCCCCCCCCCCCCCCCTAATTGCAGAAGACTGGTGTCTGGCAGTACCAGAACATCTCATCACAGGGTCAGCTTCTACCCAACTGCTATCTGCCTCTTCATTGAGACCCGAAAGCCCCCAAAATCAGGACTTTGCCACTCCCTTTTCCACTGGCTTGGAGCTGTGCTATTCCTGCTTCTCAGCTAGCTACCATAACACAGATGGGACCTATGCATCCGTCTGGATGTCCATTTTCCACTAATACCAGAAGCTCCACTCTAGCTTAAACAATGAGCTTGTGGACTAGGAAACCAGAAAGGCACTTGGAGTGCAGACTGTTTTCTATTTCTGTAGATCAGGGGTGCCCAAATTCTTTCCCATGAGGGGCCAAAACTCAATCTGGGTGGAGGGCCGAGGGCCAAAAATAAATGTTGTGGAATTACATTCAAATGTATTGTGTTTTATAGAAAATTAAAATTCTAAATCTAAAATAACATTTCAATATAAACTACTTTTTATCTGTTTGGTAATTGTAATAATTTGCAATTGGTTATATATATTTAAAAAAACATCTGCATTTGTGGGGAGCTTAAACATTTAATCAGTAAACACCCAGTTCAAAACAGTTGTATTTTCCACCTTTGTAATCAAGAGAGAAATTTGACTTAATCCACAACTTGAAAAATCCTCAAGGTACTTTGAAAATCAGCTTTATTGTCCATCTTTTGTAAACAATTTGCCATGACAATTTGCAGGGATGCAATCTCAGGAGTGAAAATGTGACACACACACACACACACACACACAAAATAGGGCAGACGCAACCACTCTTATAAGAGCCCTATTTCTTGTCTTTAAAAAAAAAAATACTGTAAGGTGACTGGTTTGTATCCCTGAAAGTTAGTTTGAAAAAAAATATTAAAATATACTGAAGAAATCAATATCAGCAGCAAGTTCAATATTCAAGTAATGTTGGTAATCACAAAACAGTAGGCTAGTTATGCTGTCAGTGGGAGACATGAAGCCTGTCTTTGTTCTTAATAAGTCTTTCAATATTAGGCTCCAGCTGACTGACAGAGTCAGGATGTAAAAAAATACTCGTCTTGCCACTCCGTCCTAAACTTTCTTTTGTCAGTGTGCCACTGCCGTGATGATTATCTGTCCATCTTGCTGAGCTGGTGTAAAGCCAGTGACTGGGGAGGGATCAAATATCAGAGCTCACCCCCCAACCAGGTGATTCAGCCAACCAATCAGGAGCGATCAATCCTCACAGCAATGCCTCACACCCGTGTGATGGAGTCGGGGAGAGAGAATACCAGCTGCACAAAATTAACGTTAATTAAAAAAAAAAAAATCCCCAAATCCGTGGCAGGCCAAAACAAACAGAGCGCCAAAGTTGGCCCGCAGGCCCCAAATTGGTCAGCACTGCTGTAGAGTGTATTGGGATTTGTATCAGATGAAGTTGTATTAGCCGAAACATGTTGAATTTCTAACTGTTCTAAAATGCACTAGTCAGTGAATATATGGCTTTTTGATATTTCTTCCCTTGCTACCTTTCTGGCACAAGAAACCAAAGTTGTTCGTCTCTCCTGAGATCTCTGCTCCTGTTTACGAGCTTCCTGGGGTGGGGGTGGGTCTGGGCATGTTGAGTTAACTGGGATCTGTGAGTGGGCCTGAGAACTATGCCAAGGCTGAGATCAGAGATCAGATGGTTGTGTCTGTTGCTAAGGACCTGGGGATACACAGTACCAGTCACAAATCCTGAAACACCTGATTGAATGTTCAATGCTTTTCATTCTCTTAAAGCCACTTTGTTCTAACAACTTCTGCTTAAATGCTTGACGTTGGTTTCTTAGACAAATATACAAAGTTGATGACGTCTATGTAGGATTTTCTTTCCGAAGCCTTTGCCTTTCCATCAGGAGGGGGGGGGGATGCTTTGGATAATCAACAATATTATAATCGTTTTGATTTTACACTTTTTTGGGTCGCTGCATAATTCCATTTGTGTTAAAACATGCGTTATGAAATATGTGTTTAAAACTCCACTGGTGGAGACCTGCTGAATCCACATTCGGTAAGCAGCTGCTCTCTCCTGCACGCTGAATCTCAGATTGGAATTGAATCCACATTAGGTATTTAAACAGCTGTTCTCTCCTGGACTCTGAATCTCAGATCTATTTCAGGACCCTCATGACTGAATGTGATTATCAGCAGCCAGCAGGCCCATAATGAGAGTGAAATGTCCCAGTTTTTCTAAATTTGGTTAGCGGAGTTTAGCGGCGGGTTTATTCCACATTCCCTGCCAACCACATCACATGACCAGCTGATGTGTCATCACATGACCAGCTGATGTCAATATGGACAGTCTGGTCTCCTGGATAGCAGCATGTCCTTCATTGCATACAGAGCTATGGACACATTGCTCTGTATTATGTGTGGTACATCTTGGAGTGGTCTTTCTTATAATCCTTTTACAGAGAAATCCCCCCTCAGATATTCTTACACTGTTGGATAGTGTGCATTTGTGAGAAGTTTAGTTAGTTCCTTCAGTTAGTTATTTCCTACGTTTCCCAGAATGCCTCTCAACAAAAAAAGGCAGCTCTAGAAAGAAGCCCTCCCTCTTTGATTCTGAGGGACGGACACCAAAACCTGATGTTTTCCATCCTGAAACATGTTTTCATCTCAAATGGCAGCATGGTGACATCTCATTGTCGCTGTTGGAGAGAGGTGAGGGATCAAGAGAGTGAGAGGAGAGGAGAGGAGATGGGGAGCATTAGTTTTCCCATAAGCATAATCACATTTTTGGAGCCTTATTGGATTACGTGTAATGTCATATACATATACATGCAGGAACGGTGGCTGATAAATAGTTGAAGTTGCAGATGCATTGGCCCTGACCATCGTCGGCACGTACAGTAACTCGACCTCGTTGCCTTCATGTCTTCTTCTGCTTGCTTATATCCCTGCATGTCTCCAACTGCTTGCTTTCTCTTCTTCTGTCATTCCTCTTCTTCTCTAGAAAAGGACTGTATGGACATATCAGGCGTTAAACAAATGATGATATCAGCACCCTTTATGGGACACCTCACCCTAAAATCCAAAATGCGTATTTTTCATTTTACCTGTAGCACTAGACTAGTATTTATCCATCTTGATCATGTTGTGTCAGTTGCCTGTGTTCTGGAGATATCGGCTGTAAAGAATTCTGCCTTCTCTCACACTCGGCTTGTGGTGCTCAAAGCGCCAAATAGAAGAACTCAAAACTCAACAGCAATGTCTCTTTCCACAAATCATGACCCGCCTACTCAAGATAATCCACAGAGCTTGTTTGTGAGCAATTTTATGTAGGATTTTATTTTCAACCAAACTACCCCCACTAGCTGCTGGCTAGTTGCTGCTCTAGCTGCAGTTTCATGTAGGAACTAGCTAGCAGTGTAGTGTAGCTAGCGGTGTAGTTTGGTCATCAGTCTCATCAGTGATGATGATGATGTCCTCGTCAGTGATGCCACTTGGGCATTGTAATCTGTGATGTCACTTGAGCAATTGTGATGTCATCAGCAAGGTCACACCCGAGCATTGTGCAGTGATCTGACAATGTCTGTGAGTGTGAAGGTGTAAAAAATATGTAAAATATTGCAGGTGAAATACACCTTCAGAGTAAAAGTCTTCTTCAGGCGAGATCTCATCAGAAAGCTACAGACTCGTGATTTGTTCATGGGTGCACTTCCGTCCATGTGTTGTGTCCACCTGGAGGAGGCGGCTGGGTCTTAATTGAGTTTGAGTCGTCACGGTCACTTTGGACAGGATGTGTGATTTTGAACGTGACCAAATGGTCTGTAATGTGATTTGCTTATGGCTGTTTATGCTGCGTGATTTACAGTCTGTGTGTACGCTGTGAAGTGAGAGGGACATGCAGGAAGTGTGCACAAATCATGTTTCCTTTCTCTTCCAGGGTCTCATCAAAATCAGAGGGGACAAATGCTGGAGAGACCTCACCTGCATGGACTACCACTACGAGGTGTGTGTGTGTGTGTGTGTGTGTGTGTGTGAGACCTACGCTACGACATCTATTGGTACCAGCCTAGCCTCAACGTGAGACTCTTCAGTCATTCTTCCTTCAGAGTCTCGAATGCGTGGTCCCCTCAGCCACTGCAACGCCGGCTAAGTGGCTGCACGTGATATACACGCTATCAATCACAATAAAACTGTACCCACCTCCGACACAATGTTGTTATCCAAGATGACGGTGCCCAGGCACTCCCAATTAGTGCGTAGTTTCCAATACAGAGCACTTTTTCACATGCCGAAGTGTTTAGGTGCTCCACAGCGCCGGATGTATGGGTTCGGTGCTCAGTGGTTGGGAGGGGGTAGTGCAGCTTACAATTTTGAGCATCGGCTCCGCCATGTGAAAAAGGGTGGAAACTACGCACTATTTGGGAGTGCCTGGGCACCGCTAGCTTCGATAACAACATTGGATCAGAGGTAGGTACAGTTTTATTGTGATTGATAGCGTGTATATCGCGTGCAGCCACTTAGCCGGCTTTGCAGTGGCTGAGGGGACCACGCATCCGAGACTCTGGAAGGAAGAATGACTGAAGAGTCGCGCGTTGAGGCTAGTACCAGCCATGCTCGCTTGTCGGGAAGGGGGGCATAGCTCTCCAAAGTTGGGCAATTTTTTGGCCATGGGGGGGGGGAATAATATATATATATATATATATATATGACAGGACTGACAGAATGATAAACTGACTCCTATTATGTGCAATATGCGGCCATGTGTGGCTGTAGCAAGTGAGTTAGGAGTGATCCACCTCACGCATGTACTTAAGCTGTTAAAGTGCCCTAATAGAAATATAATTAGTGTTAGATGAGTCATCTGATTGGCTTTGAGGGACTAGCGGGCAGCAGGAGAGTGTGAGCTGGAGCTCGGCTCATTTGAGAAACATTTTCATTAAATTAGCTGGAATCTAATTGATGTACACATGCTTCTCTCCCAGGTGTGCAGCACTTACAGCACCGCTGGAAAGAGAGAGTGTTAGGCCGTCAATAGTGTTGGTACAGGAGGAGAAATGCTACCAGTAGACATGGTAGAAATCAACTTTAATAATGCATTAAAGGAGAATTTCGTTTTTTTGAACCTGGAGCCCTCTCCTCACA
>NC_139644.1:5914316-6066816 GCF_964638095.1 Poromitra crassiceps
CGTCCCCCTACAGGATTCTCCAGCCACGTCGGGCGGCCCTGGCTGCGGGCGGCCCTGCCTGTCAACCTCCGCAGCCGGAGCTACGTCAGCTAAGCTAGTAGCCTACTAGCGCCCCTCGGCTCCCAGCCGACATCGTAAGGAATTCTACAGTCTACTCTTGCTACCTCTATTTGCTATTACTTTGAACTAACGCCTAAGTGCAGCTGTTGAAGAGACATATATATCTGTGGCCTGGATGAGCCATAGCCAAGAGCCACACCGCTACCCTCGCAAACATCACTCCTGCTGAGGCTAGGCTAGCCGTCTAGCTAGCCTGCTCAAACTAAAGACGCATATCAGAGAAGCTAGCCGTCTAGCTAGCCTGCTCAAACTAAAGACGCATATCAGAGAAGGCACACTCGCCGGAGTGCTGGTGCCCCAGAAAAGACGCTTAACAGTGAATGCGTGTGCTTTACTTCATTGCTAATCCTAGCTGGGTTTGTCTGTAACCCTGGGTCTAGGTATTAGTCTATCAGTCCAGTGGCTAGCTACCAGCTTGCTAGCCTCTACCCACGGCTGCTAGCCGCACCATAGTACATCCAAGTGCTTATCTCTCTTAACTTTATTTTTGTTATCCGATGGCGCCGATTCCGCTATTGTCAGATTGCTCTGGCTGCCATCAGATGAGTCGGAAAATCATTGAATTGGAAAAGCGGATTTCCTTATTATACCAAATTCAAGACGATGAGCGGCTTTTAGACTCTTTGGTCGAGGATGCTTCACGTCTTGTTGAGCCAGACCCACTGGTCAGATCACAGCCTGACCTGGATTTAACAAACCGATACTCTGCACTGGATCCCACCCCCCCAGCCCACCCCTCGGACGAGAAAGGCGGCCACCCGAACAGCAGATCCACGCGTCGCAAGCTGTTGGAGTCTGCAGTAAAGAACCACCACAGACGGAGTACACCCATCGTCCTAGAGCTGCAGTCGCCCACCTGCCCGGAGAGAGGGTCCACCATCGACGCTCCTGTTTCATCTCCCGGGAATGATCCCGCTCCGGCTGCCGCGGATGCTGTCTCGTCTCCCGAGAACGAACCCGGACCTGCTCCCCACCTCCACCCCGGGGGCCACGGTGATGTCTCACCAATCCCGAGGCCGGTCGACACAGCAGGAGAACGGAGGAGCGGAGCCGCACTTGCTGATGTCGTTCCCACCCGCCCCCCCATCATCTCCCCCGTTGCTAATTCTTCCTCATCAGACTTCCCGGTATGTGAAACTCTTATTATTGGAGACTCTATTCTACGTCATGTCTCCGTGGCAGACTGTGAAACCAGATTCCACCCAGGTGCCAAGGTGGCAGACATGAGCGATATGCTCCCGCGGATCATACCTGAGTTGTCTCGGGTTAGCACGCTGGTTATCCATGCTGGCACAAATAACGTTGCAGATGGCAAATCTGAACTACTTAAAAACGCGTATACTGACCTGATCGAATGTCTCACTTGGACTGGTAAAGACTATATCATCTCGGGCCCACTGCCGTGTTTATACTCAGGAGACATGAAGTTCAGTCGTCTTCGCCAGCTTCATTTATGGCTTAAAGGGATCTGTGCTTATTGGAATATCCCGTACATTGATAACTTTCTACTGTTCTGTAATAGGCAGGATCTTTTCATCAAGGATGGACTCCACTTAAATAGAAAAGGTGCTAAAATGCTGTCTGCCAACATCAAATCTACACTGGTCTCCTCTAGATGGGAGCCAGACACCAAATGACGGGACTCACATCCAAGCCTCCTAACCAATCAGTCTCTCGCACTCTCTCAGCTCCGGCTTGGGTTACTGTTAAACCCAGAACAGTCATATCTAGACCCATTATCTAGCTATGTATCTTCTAATGCTGATGGCTGTTTTGCTATTACAAATGGCTGTATTAATAATGACTGTTCTGATTGGAATGCTAAGTGCGATTCATATAGTATTGCTATGTGTGATTCGTATAATATTGCTATGTGTGAATCATTTAATATTGCTGTTCTATTCCCGTGTATGGCAAGACTGTCTCGCCGCTCTTCAAGACCAAGGGGAGTCACGAAGGGCAATCTGAAAATTATACCCATCTCTCCTGCCCCTTCTGTCCTCTCAAATAGTCCCACTTTATGGTCCATTCAGGAGTTTCATGCTACTTCGGGGCTGAAATTCCTGCATCTCAATGTTAGGAGCTTGCTGCCTAAAATGGATTTTATCAATGTATTAATTAATGATACTTTGCCTGATATCCTTGTCATCTCAGAATCATGGCTCTCTAGTAGAACCCCGGATTCGGATATTTCCATAAATGGGTTTAACCTTTTTAGAATTGACAGGAAGGCTAAAGGGGGAGGAGTAGTGATTTTTGTAAAAGATCATTTAACAGCTTCTGTTCTAACTGCCTCCTCTGTCCCAAAATGTTTT
Source organism: Poromitra crassiceps (assembly GCF_964638095.1). Lineage (NCBI taxonomy): Eukaryota > Metazoa > Chordata > Actinopteri > Beryciformes > Melamphaidae > Poromitra > Poromitra crassiceps. Next base: position 5,916,752 of record NC_139644.1, read on the forward strand.
GAGTGTATTATTTTAGATGTTTGTGTCGGGGGCGATATTCACCTTTCAGTAGCTGGTGTATACCGCCCACCCTCCGCACCGAAATCAGCTTTTGAAGATCTCGGAAAAATATTATCCAACTTCACCGCTGGTGAACTGTTAGTGTTGGGTGACCTAAATTCCGATTGGTTATCTGAAACATCTGCCAGTCTGAAACATCTGTGCCTTGAATTAGATCTATCCCAGCTCATCCAACATCCCACTAGACCGAATGTAAAAAATCCATCTAAATCCACTCTCATAGACATCATCCTGACAAATAGACCAGTTAAGTACCCTCTGAGAGGGGTTTTTGCGCAGGGAATCAGTGATCATTGCCCCATAGCTTGTGTCAGATTGACCAAAAGTTTTAAATCTAGTGGTAAGTTTATAAGAAAACGTAATTTTAAATTTTTTTCAGATCAAGCCTTTTTACATGATTTATTTTATTCTGACCTGGAGAGATCGTGTCTGATTCCTGACCCTGAGTTAGCATTAGATTATTTATCTTGTGTCTTCAATCTGTTCGCAGATAAGCACGCCCCCTACAAAAAACTGAGAGTAAAAAATCGCTCCAGTCCTTGGTTCTCAGGGGTCATAAAATCAGCATTGCGACTTAAAGACTCCGCTTGGGCAAATGCTAACTCAACTGGTGATCCTGCAGATTGGCTTCACTTTAGGAAAATGAGAAATAAATCCATTTGTATAATCAGAAAAGCCAAAGCGGATTATTATCTAGCTGCTAGCTGTAACACTTCCAACTTCTGGAAAACAGTTCAAACTCTCAAAGCCACACCTAACTCTACTCTCCCCCCCCAGATAAACGTTGATGGTAAAATAATCTCAGACAAACTTAATATGTGCAATACTTTTAACCAGCACTTTGTATCCGCGAGCTATTTGTTTGAGAGGCTCACTGATAACACGGCCCCCTCGACCCCCGCCCCCATTGGTGATCGCCCGCCTCCGCTGGCGATCCCCGCCCCAGTTGGCGACCGACCGCCCTCGCTGGCGACCCCCACCACTGTAAACGAGCGACCACCTCCATTGGCAACCCCCGCCTCCATTAGCGACCGTCCGCCCTCGCTGGCGACCCCCACCACTGTAAACGAGCGACCGCCTCCATTGGCAACCCCCGCCTCCATTGGCGACCGTCCGCCCTCGTTAGCGACCCCTGCTGGATATCGCCCGCCCCCGCTGGCGATCCCCGCCCCAGTTGGCGACCGATCGCCCTCGCTGGCGACCCCCGCCCCTGTAAACGAGCGACCGCCTCCGTTGGCAACCCCCGCCTCCATTGGCGACCGTCCGCCCTCGTTAGCGACCCCTGCTGGCGATTGCCTGCCTCCGTTGGCGACCCTCGCCTCCGTTTCCGACTCTCCGCCTCCGCCGGTGACCCCCGCCTCCATCAGCGACCGCCCGCCTCTGTTGGCAACTTCTGCCTTCGTAGCCGACCGCCCGCCTCCGATGGCGATTCCCGCCTCCTCAGACGACCGTTTTTCCTTCAGACCAGTAAGTAGTCATGAAGTTTATGAGGCTCTCTCCAAATTGAATACCAGGAAATCCAAGGGTGAGGACGACATTCCACCGTTCCTTTTACGCCTTGGCGCTGACCTGGTCGCCCCCTCAATTGCCCATATATTTAATTTAACATTTGTCACGGGCGAGATCCCGGCCATATGGAAAACCGCTCAAGTTACACCCCTCTTTAAAGGTGGTGACTTGAGCGATCTAAATAATTACCGTCCCATTTCTAAATTGTGCTGCCTTGCCAAGGTGCTTGAAACCTTGGCGAATGTACAGCTCCGTGCATTTCTAGATACTTACAACATTCTTCAGCCTCATCAATCTGGTTTTAGACCCGGCCATAGCACGGTCACTGCCACATCCCTTGTTTTGAATAACATTCTGAATGGCCTGGATAGCCGCCAGCACTGTGCGGCTCTCTTTGTAGACCTCTCCAAGGCCTTCGATACAGTAGATCACAACATCCTGATTGCTCAGTTGTCCGCCATCGGATTAGACGACCCCTCAGTCAGATGGTTTACTAACTATCTGACTGGAAGGAAACAGTCTGTAATGGCGGAAAATATCAAATCCATTTCATTGGACGTCGGGAAGGGCGTGCCCCAAGGTTCCATTTCCGGGCCTATCCTGTTCACTCTTTATATAAATAACATTTTTCTTCCTTCTGATCTCTGCAATGTCCATTATTACGCGGACGACACAATCTTATATTGTTTTGGACCCACCCCGGCACAGGCCGTCTTATCTTTGCAGGCCGCTTTTGATTCGTTGCAACGGTCCCTGTTCGATCTTAAATTAGTTTTGAACTCCACTAAGACAAAGTGGATGTTGTTCTCAAGATCTTTAAACAGAAATGATAATTTGTGTATCCGTACGCTTCAAGGCGACCAAATTCAATTAGTCCATTCTTATAAGTATCTTGGTATTTGGTTGGACACCAAACTTTCTTTTCATGTACATGTAGAACATCTCACAAAGAATTTGAGGAGAAAAATCGGCTTTTTGTATAGAAACAAGTCTTGTTTTTCACTATTGGCCAGAAAAACTGTTGTCCAATCTTTGATAATGTCAGTTTTTGATTATGGTGATGTGATTTACATGTATGCCTCTCCATCCGTCTTAAAGCCTCTTGATGCTGTATATCATAGCGCTCTGCGTTTTGTTACAGGTGATGCTTTCAGTACACATCATTGTATTCTGTACGAAAATGTGGGTTGGTCCTCCCTGTCGGAGCGTAGAGATCAGCACTGTCTGATATTTATTTATAAAGCATTAATTGGGAAACTTCCACCTTACCTATCCGCACTCCTTTCTTGTAACAGTGGAGGTTATCAAACACGATCGCGGTCCTATATCAGACTGTCTGTCCCACGGGTGCGAACCGAACAAGGAAAGACCGCTTTTTCTTGGTTCGCCCCCAACAGATGGAATGTGCTCCAGGAAAACTTAAAAATGGATAATTTGATCCCGCTTGCTTCTTTTAAAGCACTTTTAGAAAGCATTCCTCGCAAGGTGTGTTCATGTTTTATTTGAAATTATTTAATTATGCTCTTGATGCTTGTTATTGTCTGCTGTGTTAACCTGTAATTTTGTAACTGCTGTATATGTTCTTTGTACACCAGGGCTCCCTTGTAAATGAGAGCTTGCTCTCAAGGGACTCTCCCTGTATAAATAAAGGTAAAATAAATAAAAAATAAAATGGACAAAACAAAAGCTACAAACAGATACACTGCAATAGGCTATCCACTGACAAACACACTGCTGCGGCTCGGGCCGCCATCTTTGATAAGGGCAAACAGAGAAGGGAGAGAGGGCGATGATGGTCCCTACGGAAGCCTAAGTAGACCAATGTTTCCCTCAATATGAGCTGATGTCACCTCCTTTGATAGACAGCCAATAAATATGAACATATAGCCCTTCAGCCAGAGGCAGAACTTGCCATTTTTGGCTGCTCGGAGTCCTCTTTGGACTTCTCTACAGCTGTGCAGCAATCTTTGACGCAGGGAACAATCGTTGCCAAGAAACTCATCTTGCAGGAGTGGAAGTCCCCTTCTCCACCCTCTTTCCAGCTGTGGCTTGTGGACATGATCTGTTATACGGATGGAGACACTCGGCTACCTGAGGACCAACTCACTCGGGAGATTTCTAGTCGTCTGGGAGCCGTTTCTGGCCTACCTCGACGAAGTCGGGGGTGGTGGGTGATTCGCTTGGTTGATCTCCCACAGACCCTCTTGTGCAGGACCCAATGTACAACATGGGTGTGTGTATATATATATATATATATATATATATATATATCTTTTTTTGCAAGTACCCTCACCACGTTGTAAATTCGGAGTGTGTGAGTGTGTGTGATTTTTGCTTTTGTTTGTTTCGTCTTGTTTTCGTTTTTTGTTTATTTTATTATCTGTTTGTTCAGCCTTGTGTGTTATTAAAAAAAAGGGGGGGGGAGAAAAGATAACTGTACATTCTAAAGCTGTAATATTGTTTCTGTAAAAATGTTTACTTGACTATGCACCAATGTGGACTGTACTCCGCCTCGCAATAAAATATATATAAAGAAAATAAAAATAACATATAGATATGGTATCTATCCTACATGAGCCAAGAGGGGTGACTGTAACAGTGTCTTTATTATTATTATTATTATTATAAGTCTTTATTCCAGAATGTTTCCAGAACCTCTAAGAGTTGCAGCTACACAGGACACTACACTTGACTGACTTTATAAGTACACTGATGGAGGAAATGGCTCTTTGTGTGAGACAGGTATACTTTGCTTCAGGTTTCCTCTCTTGTCGTTGTGCTCTAGGTGACTCTGATAGTGAGCGGGAACCTTAGTTTCCTCAACTGGCTGACCATTGTTCCCAGTCTGGCCTGTTTCGATGACGCATCTCTGGGCTTCCTGTTTCGCTCGGGGGGCGGGGCTAAGAAGACGGTGCTGGACATACAGGCGGAGGACGTGGCCGGACGCACACCTACACCCACCAGAGGTACACACACACTTGCACACTCGCACGCAAGCACACACACACACACACACACACACAAGTCGAGGAAGCATGGTGCTAGTCTACGGCTCTCCCCAGATCGGCAGAGGGGGTGGAGCAGCGGAGGGGGGGGGGGGGGGGGCTGATTGGATGGGGGGAAATCAGAAAAAATACAAGAAACACATTCCTGACAGAGTCCTGACTGTGTGTCTCCTCTGACACTGTGCATACACAAATTGTTGCACATTTAAATAACAAATAAAGTAATCCCTTAAAGCAATTTTTTTAAACAGTAACTGTATTCAGAATACCACCAATTTAAGCTGTAACTGTAATGGAATACAGTTCCCCATAGTTTGTATTTTAAATGCATGTATTATGTTACTCCTCAACCCTGAAGGTGGATATGTCATTATGGAATCCTAAGTGAAGTGTGGCCTACTGGCCTACTGTGTTTACCCTGCCTTTTCGACACAAAATGGTCCCCCGTGAAAAGGGTCTATGGCAGGTGGAGACTGAGTATGGGAGAAAATATGCCATTCTGAGACACAGTTTGAGATGTCATGTGATGCGCTAGGCGTACAGTTTGACTATAAAAACTACTGGGAGAAGCCCCTCTCTAATTGGTCTCATTGGACACATTAGTGGCCTTTCTTCAACTTTGGATGTTGAATGAAAAGAGTTTTGGTGACAGAGTCACAAAGTCAGCTTTTAAAGTGAAACAGCAGCTTTAGGTGGATTATGACTGATGCTTTTACCAGGCAAGGCAAGGCGGGAGGGAAGGAAAGCTCATCCTACGTTTGTCAGTACCGGGCTGAACCTTTTCCACTAAGGGTGTAAGGGTGTGTTAACGAGCAGATTTGGGAGAAGTACACGCATGATTTACTTAAGTAGTATAGTTACTTGTGTAAAAACAACAACAACAAAAGGCCTCAGGTAAAAGTAGAAGTACTGATTCAACTTGTTTAAAATTAAAGCAATACATACAGGCCCTGAAATGTAATGAAGTATAAAAGTAACAAAGTATTTCTACCAGATGTTTCTGTGCAAAGCAAACGTAAACTCACTTCATATTAACATAATTTGAAGACTATTAGTCTTAAAATATCCCCTCCAAACATGTTTTAAGATGTATAAAAGACTATGCATTGATTAATAATTTGTGTGATATGATTGTTGCACAAAAAAGGTGCACATAATGTGTGAAAGCTGGGAAAGTCACTTAACATAAAGAGATCCTCAAGTTTAAATAAACAATGTTTGTGATTATTACATGTAAAGGTGGCTCTGAATTAGTCATCAAATCAACATGTAGGCTACCAAGTGATTTAATATATTTAAATATGTGATCTGGGGCCACTTCTTCGGGATGCAATTACAAAATGTACCAGTCATTTTTCTCATGCTAGTATAGCCAGATCAAAGTATCAAGCCACCTGTTAAAAGCTGTCCAGCTCAGTGATGTAGTCCAGTGCTTCTATTGCTTTTTACTATGCCAACCTGGAAGATAAGGAAACATCCAGAGCATGGCACAAGGAAGCTCAGCAGGCCAAAACTATGAAGAAAAAAGGAGATTTGTGGATACTTGTAGCAGGTTTAATCATAAAGTATTGTACATGTGTACTGAGTCAGTTTAACAAGCAATGTACATCTTCATACTGTATATACACCAGGGCACAAAACGCAACGGGTTTCAACCTCACTGGTCTTCGGCCTGTGGAAGACCAGTGAGGTTGAAACTTGAAGACCAGTGAGGTTGAAACTTGAAGACCAGTGAGGTTGACACTTGCAGACCAGTGAGGTTGAAACTTGAAGACCAGTGAGGTTGAAACTTGAAGACCAGTGAGGTTGAAACTTGAAGACCAGTGAGGTTGAAACGTGAAGACCAGTGAGGTTGAAACTTGAAGACCAGTGAGGTTGACACTTGAAGACCAGTGAGGTTGAAACTTGAAGACCAGTGAGGTTGAAACTTGACCAGTGAGGTTGAACTTGAAGACCAGTGAGGTTGGAACTTGAAGACCAGTGAGGTTGAAACTTGATGGTTTGGTTTGTCGTGTGATGGTGATCCCATGATCTCTTGTGAACCCAGCTGCCTCGCAAGGCCAGAACAAGTGAGCCCCCCCCCCCCAACAACAATTATCTATTTATTTATTCCTTTATTTGACAGGGACGATACATATTATATTATTATATTATATATTATTATATATATTTGACAGGGACGATACATATTATATTATTATATTATATATATTTGACAGGGACGATACATAAGCATTGCTACATTTAAATAACGTGCAACCGATGCAGTGTACAGTATATAGGACTTCTAGCCATAGCTAATTTGCAGCCTTTGTCCCTGGTTAGGCTTTTAGAAAATAAATACATAGATATACAGTCCTATAAAACAATGTAATACTACTGGGTCAAGAGAAATAACTTGATCTAAAATGTGTGTGTGTTGCAGGTATGCTGGTGCGTCGGGTGGTCAACATATCTCTGGGCGTTCTGATTGGCTACCTGAGTGTTCCCGTGGTGATGAACCTGTTCAGTTCCAGACAGGTGATGAACACCTCCTTCGACCCGCTGCGCATCGTCAACACCTATGGGGCCTTCGGCAGGTACGGCCAGGGTCAGGGGTCATGGGGTCAGGGAGGCAGGGTATCCACAAAGTATTACATTTGTTTTTCTGAAACCTGATCATTTACTGTTTCTTCCGCCCAGCATCACCAAGGAGCGCAGCGAGGTGATTTTCCAAGGCACTGTGAGTCTGGATGCCAAGGACCCAGAGGTAGTTTGGGAGGAGTACCAGTTCCTGTGTAAGCCGGGGGATGTGCACCGCCGGCCATGCCTCATATCGCCCTACCACTACCGGCTGGACTGGCTCATGTGGTTCGCTGCCTTCCAGGTGGGACGCTGCATGGTCTGAAACACAGTCTACCGACATGTTAACTTGTCTTATACCATGGTGTGGGTGAATACTCGATTCTGATTGGCTGCAGAGTGTCCATTATTTTGTGATAATGTACACCTAGCTAAGTAGTTCCAGTCAAATGGTCTGTTCACCATTCATATCAATGCGCCGTGGTCTCGACAGAGCCATTTGAGCTCTATATCACCATTTTTAGATGAGCTGAACCCAAGTGACGCGAGGCTCAGACGTATCGGACTGAAAACCATCTGAAAACAAATCTTCCCTGAGATGACAGGGTTGAGAGGCGGGCCATATGGGTGTCAATCATTTGATTTGACAATTCTGGGCACTGGATTTGGCATTGGCCAATCCTGGCGTGTTCTGCCCCCAAATTGAGTGGGATTCATCATGTTGTGGCGCTACGCAAGTGGGATCCACAGAGGAGCAGGCAGCCAGCTGATTCCGTGTCGAGAATCAGAGGCAAATGTGCCGCCTGCCCGCCTGGAATGTCAGAGTGGGTAAGACCGTTACCCACGTTAACGTTATTAAGGCGTTAACGTTATTCCCGGAATGCGAGTTTAACGAGCCAGTTACATGTCTTTGCATTCTTAGACATTACCATTTGCTTTATTTTGTATGTTACATACAATTGGCCAAGTTATGTTAGTTTATGGGCTAGAAATTCTGCCAGGTTACAGGCACTATTCTGCAAGGTTACAGGCACTAGGCGGCCATTTTCTCCTTCATTTAGCTCGTCTGAGCATATTTCATCCTGTGAAAAACTTGAGCAGCCAAGGGGACTATTTTGTCTCGCCGGTTCTCAACTCATATCCAAGGTTATGAAAACTAGATTTTGATTGCAAAATCCATGGAAATATAAATGAACGGTCTTGTTTTGTGTGTTTGGCAAGTGACCATGGTATAAGCGGGTTAATGCACTTTGAGGTGTCCATTATCAGAAAATAATGGACTTTGCGGAGGACGCTTCACGCCTCCGCTTCGTCCATTATTTTCTGATAATGGACACCTGGCCGTGCATTAACCCTTACTTTGTGATGAAGTATCCCTGTGTGGACGTAGGGCTTCAGGATTTCCCTCCAGAAGGTTCAGAGTGGAAAAGCCTCTGAAACAGCATTTAGAGCAACGTGTATAGGGCACTGGGTAGAGTATACCTCTGTGACTTCTATACATTTCTGTGGTGTTAAGTGAATCCGTTTAGAAGTTAGGTGCCTTTTTTGCATTTAGAAGTTATGCGCCTTTTTTGATTGGCTATGGCCATTGACACCCCCCCCCCTATTTTTTGGGCTAGTAGGCATGGAAAGTTAATCAGTTTGTCCTTTGTCCATGACAAGCCTTTCTACAAAGATCCGTGGTGTTACATGCATGTAAATCCGTTTGGAAGTGAGGCACATTTGTGATTGAACATGCCGCCTGTTGGCCGGTGGGCCTGGGAAGTTGATCAGTTTTCAGTTGGCCCATGATGACCTACTTTTATATGAAGTTTGGTGGCAATCTCTTGGTAACTTTTGGAGATAGCCTGCTTACAAACAGGCAAACTGGGGGTGAAAACACAACCTCCTAGCCAACAGTTATTACAGACACAATTAGCTTTCTTAACCAAGTGCCGAACACTATTGACCTTAATCTAAATAAGCGCCTTTGGGTTTTTGAAAACTATTAATGTATTATTATTATTATTATTATTGTTGTTGTTGTTGTTGTTGTTGTTGTCGTCGTCGTCGTCGTCGTTGTCGTTATTATTTCGATGAAGTCCTCATTCTCACTTTCTCCATATCTCTCTCCTTATCTCCATCTCTCTCTTTCTCTCCCTCCCTCTCTCTCTCTCTCTATACAGACCTATGAGCAGAGTGAGTGGGTGATCCACATAGCGGGTCGTCTCCTGTCCAATGACAGCTCAGTCCTCTCTCTGCTCGACCACAACCCGTTCCAGGGCAGGCAGAGTCCCAGGTAAGTCATGTGACCCTTATCCTCCGTCCTGACCTGAACACTCCCATCTACCCCATCCAGAGACTGAGGGAGAGAGAGAGAGAGGGAGACATTGTGCACGCGCCAATAGGGCAGGCAAGGCCACACAGCAGCCGAGCTGCAGGCAAGGCCGAGCAGCGGCCGAGCAGCGAATGTGAGCTGCAGGACAGGCTTGGCCTGTGATTTATTCATTTCGGGCCCTGGGCAGTTGTGATCTTATACTAAAATCACAGTTGCTTGAGGAAGATGATCTTATACTAGATGATTGCGTGACATTACTTCGAGTTGAGTGACAAGCAAGCGAATGAGTCTCATGAAGCAACCTTCATGAGACTCATTCTTACGGATTCGCTGACGTCGACGTCACGCAAGCAGGAAAGCAACCGGAACTGCGAGTCAAAACAATGAGCGCACACATGCATTCTGTAAATAAACAAGTATATCAATGACACGGACGTGTTCTGAGCTTTGGTTTTTAGCCTGAATATTACAAAAGACCCCACTGATTCATAACAGTTCTAATGTCATGTTATAGCAGCCGGGTGCACTTAGTGACAAGCAAGACAACAGTAAAACTGACAGGTTTTTGTATTGAGATTGGTGTCAGTGGGCGTAATGTATAAACGTAACCCATAGGAAAGCAAGCCCGATTCCCCCAGCGTTGCATAGCAACAACACGGCACGGTGGCTCAGTGGTTAGCACTGTTGCCTCACAGCAAGAAGGTCCCGGGTTCAAACCCCGGTCCGTCCCAGGTCCTTTCTGTGTGGAGTTTGCATGTTCTCCCCAAGTTTGTGTGGGTTTTCTCCGGGTGCTCCGGTTTCCTCCCACCATCAAAGACATGTATGTTAGGGTTAATAACTCCTGTCAGTACCCCTGACCAAGGCAATGGCAAAATAACTGGAGTTGGTCCCCGGGCGCTGCACTGCGGCTGCCCACTGCTCCTAGTTCTAGGAAGGTTCCTAGTAGAGGATGGGTCAAATGCAGAGGATGAATTTCCCCATGGGGATAAATAAAGGATAACTTAACTTAACTTAACTTATCCTCTCCTCTCCTCTCTCTTCTCCTCTCTCTCTGCTCTCTCCTCTCCTCTCTCTGCTCTCTCCTCTCCTCTCTCTCTGCTCTCTCCTCTCTCTGCTCTCTCCTCTCCTCTCTCTCTGCTCTCTCCTCTCCTCTCTCTCTCAGGTGGGTTCGAGGGGAACATTTCCGCTATAAGTTCAGCTCGCCCGGCAGTGCCAGTGCAGCTCAGGGAAAATGGTGGCTTAGGAAACGCATCGGAGCTTACTTCCCTCCGGTGGACCTGGACGGACTCCGCTCCTACTTCCAGTCCAGGAACTGGCCCCACCCACACATACCAAAGAGGAAGTAAAGGTGTGACCTTTCACCCCACCTCATATCCAGAGGAGAGGAGACGAGATGTAACAACTGGACTCTCACCCTGGGACCAAGTGTGAATAGAGAGCCAAAGTCACGCCCCCTTTCGGTTTAGGCATACGGACCAAGGGATTCCATCCACCATTTTTTTTCCCCAGAGTCATTTCATGAAATGTTTATAAAAACTAATTTCAGTTGGTGAAACCAAGCGATTGAGCTACATTTAGAATCAGGGGAGCCTGATTCTAAATATAGTTGAATTGCTGGGCTTGACCAAGTAAACATTTTTTTTTAAGCCTTTACAAAATGTCTAGGGGAAAATCCCTTGGTTCACATATCTAACCCGGAAGAGGGCGTGACTTTGGCACTCTATAGTCACAAATGGATCAGGAAAGGGTTGAGTGTCAAGCTGATGGAAGTGCTGCTCATAAACAAAGACTTAATTTCAGCTATTTCACTATCGAAAATATGTTTTAAACTTCTTGTATCAAATACTGTAATTGGAATATCACCTGTGATACAGCTTTGTGAATGTCGGTACAGATTTGCCTACGTAACTTACAGTATCTTTGCTAAAGAGAACATACACCCCTGGGTGCCTGCTGTCGTTAATTTGCTCAGTTTGAATAAAGTCAAAGATTTCTTTCTGACATTGAACTGGATTCTTCGGTCACACAGTACAATACAATACGAAGGATCAGGTTGTTTGTCAAAAAACGGCTTCGACAGCTTTTGGGGGCGACATGCCGTTTGTTTTAAACAGCAGTTCAATGTGAAACCATGTCCTCTGAACTCTAGCTGCTCCTTCATACTTGAAGTGAGACACTCCATTTGAACTTTCAACGAGTCACCACATTAAATAGGACTCTATCTCTCTTTTCTTTTAATAGCGTAGCTTTGGATATCAAAAATCTGAATGTCCAGCGTCTGTGTGCACAGTTCTGCCTCTTCCTCCATTTTGATTGGTCGGTGAAAAAAAGTGAGATTGATGAGCAACACTCATCAATATGGCGCTCAACGCATCCACATTCATAACCAGGAACGTTTCCCTCATTTTACATTTTGCTTATTTCATTTGATCACAATGTAGCCTATAATATGGCAAAATGAAACCTATTAACACAATCATTGGGTTTTATTTTCAGCACACTGAAAATGTCACGATTCCTAGGTCTACGTTAAATGTTGTGTATTGCTCAATGCTCAGACTATGGGGCTAATTATATTTAAACGTGTTTTAGATTACTACAACATGGGGTTTACAAACCTCACTAGGGGGATGCTGCAGATTCAACATGCTAAAAATGTCATGGTTCTTGTGCTTGAAACTTCCATTCTAATTAAAGACTAACCGTTCCTGCTTATGAATGTGGAAGATCTGTTGATTAGACGGCTGTTAACATCACACAACTTTTTGGAACTGGTCACCCAGCAGTGCAAGCAAATGAGTCTGCATCTACATCTGAACATCAGAGGTGCCTGCTGGCGTTTAGCAGAGATCTGTGGAGGCTAAAGAACACCAGAGAGAGACTGCACAACTCTCTTTGCCCAAAACTCTTGTTCACCATAGCAACAAGCAGTAATGTTAACATGCTAATGCTAGCTTCTCTTGTGTAGTTAGGCATACAGCTGTGTGCTTCCAGTTAGCTATAAGTGCCCCCATGGCTGCAAATGCCAACTCTGTATTTTAGTGAAGTGTGTATAGTTTGATTGGCAACACTGACTGTTGCTCTCATAAGTTGGCAAATACTGTACTAGAATCTGTCGCCATCTAGTGTTTGAATAGGAGATTGCACACAAGGATGACAACTTGTGGAGCAAATTCTTCCAGCAAGCTGATGTCAGTGAGGTGAGCAATATACAGCCCCGATGTAAATAAACCGTGTGCTGCAAAATTAGAGTGGTTGCATACATCTGGCTTCAATGTTGGAATAAAGCAGGGGTTTTCAAAGTCTGAGACAGTGGGCCTCCCCTCAGACAAGGCTTGGAAAAATGCAACCTAATGTGTGGTACAAGCAGGGAAGTTACTATACATATCCATACATACTATACTATCCATACATATATCTGTCCCCATGTGTCCTCTGTGGCCCCATATTCACAATCAGGAGAGTCAATAGAACATTTCATTCAGACAAAAAAAGAAGGTTGCAAATGGCAAATACTTTCCACTCAAATTCATCCACACATAAATGAGATTACGAAACACTGGTGTTGATTTAATTGAAACAGAAGTTTGTTTTTCCAAATACTGTGAAGGAATGTTGCAGTGAAGAGCGTCAACAGTGTTTGATGTCAGAGGTCATGTTGCAGTGAAGAGCCTAAACAGTGTTTGATGCCAGAGGTCAGATGAATATTGAGTGAAGGTTATGGATCAAACTGATGGGCTTAATCTGATGCTGCTGCAGGCTGCACACATCCATGTTACTGACCCACAACACTGTGTGTGTGTGTGTGTGTGTGTGTGTGTGTGTGTGTGTGTGTGTGTGTGTGTGTGTGTGTGTGTGTGTGTGTGTGTGTGTGTGTGTGTGTGTGTGTGTGTGTGTGTGTGTGTGCGCGTGCGTGCGTGCGTGCGTGCGTGCGTGAAGTGAAGTGAACCCTTTCACACATGAGTAGCACCTCCACAGTTTGACCAGCCTGGGTGGAGAGGGCGGGGACATGCTGGGAGTGGGGGGGGGGGGGGGGGGGGTGACGGGTATATATTGTGCTGCTCGTCACAGCCAGAAACAGGAAGAGGGAGAATATCAACAAACAGCAAAGATGGCGATACCCACTGCTGCGATATTATTGATCATCCACCAGTACTTAGTCGCACGACGCGCACGTTCTCAGGAACGCTTCAATGAATGGGCGGAATTCGAAAGGAATCTACGTGCAAGCAGAAGAAGGTGCGAAGAAGATATACTTCTCGCACAAAGAGTCTGCCGGAGAAAGATGGGTCTGCTGGCGTTCCGTGCGCTGCAGCGGGAGAGAGCTATGTGGAAGCGACGGAGACCCGGCTGGTGAACTATTCTGGCAAGATGCTTTGAGGAACTTCGACGATGTGGAATGGAAGCGTCATTTTCGCATGTCCCGGTGCACGTTTAAAGACAATTTCCAAGTGTTGCTCGTCCGCACACAGCCTGTGTTTTTGTGGCATGTGACAGCTAACAGTTCACGTGTTAATTGATATTGTTTGTATTTCTTTAGTTCTTCTCCCCACCGAATATATCGATTTTTCATTACCAGGGGCAGTCCAAAGTTTTGAGAGTTTGGATTTTTTTTCTTTTTCTTGTTTTCTAATCATTTTATATCTGTTTGGTGCTTTTCATATCCGTTTTGGTCAGGTCAGAAACAGTGTAAATCCTCTGGTTTGTCTGTGATTCTACCTGGCTAAATAAAATTCAAATAATCTATATACTTCTGTCTTCTTTATACACAACTGTGTGAAAATCCCCCAAAAATGTATTCATATTCATACCAGTCTATACCTGTCTACAATATTGAAAGTTGATAGGCTATATGAATCTGGTCTTTCAAATGTAACTTTAGAAATAATCACAGACTAAAGAAGGATATAATAGATGGATCAAGTTGATCTGTTTAGTCTGGAAATCTGCAAGCATCAAATAATCATGATCAAAGCATACAATAAAATCAGAATCAGATTATATGCTCATATGAACAGCTGCTAACAGAAATGGTGACATCAAAGGCCGCAGTGCTGCACAACTGTGACTGTGCTGATAGCCATTTCCTTCAATCACAGCAGATCACATCCACACCTAACCGCTTTCAACTTGATGCAATGCAAGGATGCTAATCCATCTCTAAGATCTAAATCACAATGAAGGGAGGGACTGAGCATTCTACATGTGTTATTGTTGAAATCATGTGCCTGATGGCCAATGTCTGGTTCTCTGCATAAACAGCCATCAGGGTATTGTGATTATAAAGAGGGGTAATTAACTGCCATGTACAGGGCAATTTTCATCTACTTGTCCTGGACGTCTGTGTCTCAGTGTAGCTGATGGTCCATAATAGGTTCTCTGCAAACAGCCATCAAGGTATTGTGATTCTAAAGAGGGCAAAGAGGGCCATTTTCATCTTTTTTTGTCCTGGACGTCTGTGTCTCAATGTTGTTGACGGCCAATTACTGGTTCTCTGCGAAAAACAGCCATCAGGGTATTGTGACACAAAGAGGATAATTAACATGAAACATCACATTACACCTGCTCTGCATTCTCTATCAGTGAGAAAACTTTCTACCATTTAAATCAGGTGTGATAAACTCACTTTTGTCCATGGACCACATAATAACACACCAAAATATTATCTAATCATATCAAATATGTCTGTACATGTATGTGCACTAATATTCCCTTGAAATAAAATAAAATGCTTTATTTTGGTCTAGTCCTATGATGAAAAATTCCTCCTCTGTATTATTAATTATATTTCTTAACATTCCTAAGTTGTCCCACATCAGTCTGCCCTTTATAGCACATGTCTGTTCTTTTTCTATTATTTTTATAGGGCATCATTCAGTCTATTCATAATAATATTTGCAAGTATTTTATAATCAATATTCATCAGTGTGATGTGTCTCCAATTGTCTAATTCTTGTGAGTCACCTTTCTTATAGATCAGTGAGATCACTCCATGGTAGAAGGAGCTGTGTAGGGTGCCTTTCTGGATTCCATCATTGTACACAGAGACCAATACATCTGCAATATCCAACATACATGCTTGATAAAATTCAGTAGGAAGTCCATCTGGACCTGGTGATTTTCCTTTATTTAATTCTGAGATTGCTTGTTTTACTTCACTTTCAGTGATCTCTCCACCCAGTGAGTTTAGGTTGGCCTCCTGTAAATTGATGGGATACTAGTTTAGTATAGTTAATATTTACCTTTTCATACGTTTTCACACAGAGACCTTATAGTCCAGTAAAAATGTCACTTGACCTCACACTAATTGCAACAAAACCAAACTCAACTGATTTTGTATCCTCAATATGTCCTCAATGAAGGACATATTGTTAAGGAAATGTATGAAGGGAAATTTTTGAAAATTACCTATATGATGCTACCAAAAACGTTTATTTATTTATTTTTTAACATTTTTTTTTTATTTGTTTATTTTCTCCTTGAAGCAAAACACACATACAGGATATAAGTAATGAGATTTATGGCACATTAAAAAAAAAAAAAAAAAAAAAAGGCTTCCAGGCTACCATCATATTTAGGTCATTTTCAAAACTTTCCCATTTCCTTAACACTTTTTTTCCTTCATTGAGGACTATTGAGGATACAAAATCAGTTGAGTTTGGTTTTGTTGCAATTAGTGTGAGGTTCACCCACATATTTGCGTGAAATGCCTGGACTATTACTGTCATACGTTCTTGTATACATAGGCAATGACACATATTATTCATTTTGGTCAATTCCGATTCAATTTCACTCAAGTTATCTTTATCTTCTTCTGTTTTATTAGCTTTTGTTTGCAGATCAACATATTTCAACATTAGCTCCTTATATTTTTCATTTTGTTCTTGTTTCAATATTTTGCATTTATGTTTAAAGAAGTTGCTGAGTCGAGATTTCATAGTTTCCCATAAATGGACAGCAGACTCAGACAATACATTCAAACTCTTTATGATTGCAATTTCTTTCTTCAGACATGCAATATCATTATTATTTAGACAGCCAGTATTTAATTTCCTGTAACCTTTCTTCTCGCTCTTGCCGAGGCTCAGGAGAGCTTCAACAGCAAAGGTGATCAGAATTGACCAATACTTTAGTTTGATAATTCCGTTATATATATACGGTCTATTCTTGTCTTGCACACTGTATCAAAACGAGTAAAATCAACTTTAGTAGTTTTCCCCTCCACAGCCATGTGTCTGACATACAGCAGGATGCAGGTCACTGACGCACAGATCACTTGCTTAAAAGGGGCTTGCTCTCGGAGGCGGACACTGGTATCTGGCTCCATCTAGTGTTTTACTAGGATATTGCACACGGGGATGACAACTGTCACACCGTCAGTGTGGAGCAAATTCTGATGACTGATGCAAAACATTTGAGCTGTGAGCGGCTGCATACATCTGGCTTCAATGTTGGATGTTGGAATAAAGGACACTGTCTGAGAGGGGGACACACTGAACTAATTTCATTAGTTATCATCACAAATTAAACACGTCAATAAATGGAATGTACAAAAAAAATCTAATAAGATATTTGTATTCATTCAATTAGATGATAAAGCTGGAACAAAATAGTGGTTCTCAACGTGGAGTCTGGGGACCACCCAAGGGTCTTTGAGGGTGCTCCAAGGGGACCCCAGCAAATTTTTGATATTTAATTTTTGTATTTGCCATTTTAAACATAACATCACAAAGACAGAGAAAAAAGAAAAAGCACTACATGACAAGACAATAGAAACTAAAAATATAAAATAAAAATAATAGGGATGGGGGGGGGGGGGTGATGCAGGGGTGTCAGCCTGAGCCTGCCATAGCATACAATGATATTTGTACAACAAAGATGCAGCAGATATTAGACATGGGTTTCATTACCGGCAAATGGCAATATAAAGAAAGAAAGCACAAAGCAAAAAACAAACAAGAACCCCTACATACTCAGGTTAAGAACTTGCGAACAGTATCCCAGTGCTCCTCCTCTAGACCCTTATCAAAGTCCTTAAACAGACAGGCTGCACGCTCCATGTTTAATAAGTCCAGGTATTCCTCCAACCATGAGTCCCTGGAGAAGCAGGTTGGTTTACACTCCTTCCAATTTAAAATAATTAGTCTCTTAGTGGTTAAACAGGCCAGTGTCCAGAGCTGGTCAACAGTGACATTGTTATTGCCTGTTTTTTTGGCACAACAGACATACTATAGAGGACATACAGAGAAAGGGAAATTAAGAAACTTCGACATTAGGGCTATTACATCTGACCACAATGTTTTTACAGCTGGGCAGTCCCAAAGCAAGTGGAGTAATGAACCTCGATTGCTGCAGTTATGCCAGCACAAGTCTTGACATTTATCATCTATTTTTGATATTCTAACAGCAAATTGATGAACTGTCAGATGTGGAGGGAAGTCATATTTGACCTCAACTTATTGTCTGCTGTTTAAATGTTATGAGAATGAGGATATTGTTATAATAAATGCCTTTTAGGGTGACAATGATGTTTTTGTCTTTTCACTGTTAATTTTGAACTAACATCAAGGTGTTTACTTGAATATTGTATATTTTCACTTTGTTCAACCACAAGTTTGGGCTTAGAATTTGCTAGAACTGCTATTAATAATGTATAAAGTGATATTAAAAATGTATTAAAAACTCGTAAATTGTATACAATGATCAAATTGTATACAATGATCAAATATATTATACATTTATTTTTCTAGTTGATAGAAATTGCAAGAATATTCAATATAAATTATACATTTCTAAAGCATTTTGGCAGGATATTATTATTATTACATAATGCATTATTCATTGTTACTCATATTTTTTTAAGTACAATGGCACTAAAGTATTGCATCCAGTTAGCCCAGTATGTAAAAGTATGCGTGGAATGAAATCTGCTTTGCAAAAAGGTCAAGGTCACTTTCGACAGTGTTCTAAAAAAAAATCTTCAAGGACCCCTAAAAACTGACAAATTAGATCATCAATTTGATTAGACTTATATATATATAATTAGCCCCCTTTTCCTGGGGACCCCCTGGATGACATAAACCCAACAGTAGAAGTCAAATATAATTTAGGCCTAGTGTTCCAACAGGGTATGAGACCTTTAAACTATTCCAATAACTTTTTTCTCTAATTAGATTATATGAGCAATCTATATAGAAGTCCTCTCAATAGTGTTCGTGTGTAAACCCACTAAATATCTTTCAATAGCATATTTCACAACAGCTGGATTGCCTTGATGTAGGCTACAAACTACAAACAACCACAATTCAGATAACGTTTTCCCTAATGAGAATATAGGAGCTCTTTGTGAGTCTGTGTGTGGCCCTTAAAAGGGCCTTTGTGTTGGTGGTGAAGCTCTAGCGGTTTACTTGGAGCTGGTGTACTTGGTGACGGCCTTGGTGCCCTCGGACACGGCGTGCTTGGCCAGCTCACCGGGAAGCAGGAGACGCACGGCGGTCTGGATCTCCCTGGAAGTGATGGTGCGGCGCTTGTTGTAGTGAGCCAGGCGAGACGCCTCACCGGCGATGCGCTCAAAGATGTCGTTGACAAAGGAGTTCATGATGCCCATGGCCTTGGAGGAGATGCCGGTGTCGGGATGGACCTGCTTCAGCACCTTGTACACGTAGATGGCGTAGCTCTCCTTCCTGCTCTTTCTGCGCTTCTTGCCGCCCTTGGCAGCGGTCTTGGTCACGGCTTTCTTGGAGCCCTTCTTGGGCGCTGGCTTCGCGGCTTCAGGCATGGTGACTTCTCGGTACTTTGCAGCAGAGAGTGATGTCCGCTTCTTCTTCTTCTTCTTCTTTTTGATTTCCGGCAGTGTAGACGCTACTCGGCGTATTACTGCCCTCCACAGTTCAAATGGAATTTGATGTCTTCTTTATAGTTCTTCTTCCCAAAATGCTCCCATTCATAAATATTGTCCATACTAACACTCAGACGTTAATTGTCTGAGTTTGCGCAAATGCGTCCCTCAGTATTTTATCGATATCTGTTCCCGATACGTCCACCACATCCAGGAACCTCTTTGCAGCATCCACCACCATTTCAGTCCTCTCAGTCTTCCCAGTTATAGTAGCAGCACAGTTCAACACCATAGCAATAAAGGCCAAGAATCGCTTCTTATCCATGCAGATAACATTACTCTGAATCGATCTGTCCATTTCCTTTCTCGGTTCCTTTTGTACACCCACGCTATCCTCATTTCTTTCCACCCTCTCACGTTTCCTCTCCACACTTTTGACAGCCTCAGCATATGACAACCCTTTCTTTTCTCTGACTTTACTCACTATTCCTTCTCGGATTCTTTTTGGGCACTGTGCTGATCCTGTATAGTGTTTTCCCTCACAATGCAGGCATTTCACCTGCTGTTCACACTCATTGCCATACCTCATATCACAATCTTCCTTCCCACACCGACCACACCTTTTATCTCCTCTACACACCGCAGCTACATGCCCATACTCTTGACAACTGAAACATCTGAGCGGCGCCCTTTCATAGGGCCTCACCCTGTAGCTCACACTGTCCAGGAACACTCTTTCCGGAATCCCTTCACTAAAAGACAGACACACAGATAAACTATCCTCTTTCCTACCTTCTACAAACCTAGACATCCTTCTGGCCTCATACACACTCTCTACCTGTTCCTCAAATAACTCCACCTCCACCTCAAGCGGCACACCACTGACTACTCCTTTCTTCATCGGCTCTTTGCTTAGTTTAAAGCACTCAACCATACACTGCTTATACTTACCTATCTCAATTACTTTCATTCCCTGATCCTGTGACACACACTCTATTACTACCAACCCACTTCTAGTTACCCTTATCGCTTTTACTACACCAACTTTCCTTTCCATAAACTTTCCCAACTCATGCAGGTTACTGAAAATTCCATCCACTTTTGACTTCGCTCTCATTCCTACACTATACGAACCCTCACTCCCTTGCCTCACCTTCTTCACTTCCTGATAGCCACCGTCACTTGAGTTACTACTTGATACACGATTACGTTTATTTTCAAGATCCCTTGTATCCTCATCACTTTCTGATTCATTCTCACTCGCAAACGCCATTGCCGCCATTCTTTTTTGCCACGCCGTCTTCCCATACAGCTCCATCGGTTGCTCCGCCATCTCAACCAACCTGAGCCGTGATGTCCGCTGAACAAAGCCACTCTATTTATAGGCAGCTCATGCAAATAGCGCTATGCGGTTCCCCGCCTGCGATAGGTTGAGTTTCGTCGCGTGACTGTGGCCTGCTGCATTGCGCGGCTCCCTGTAGGTCTATTCTGATTGGTTGAGATGCAGATGGCGGTTCACTTCCCGCGCGCGAACTCAGACTATTCTCCTCCTCCTTTATTAACAATTCTTTGATCTTTGAACTACATTAATAGAATAGAATAGAATAGAATAATAGAATAATAGAATAATAGAATAGAATAATAGAATAGAATAATAGAATAGAATAATAGAATAGAATAATAGAATAGAATAATAGAATAGAATAATAGAATAGAACATAATAATAGAATATAATAATAGAATAGAATAGAATTAAATTGCTCTGCATTTGTCAAACATGAACATGTAATAAGTCTTGCCTCTTCTGATGCATGGCCCCCACAAAGCAGCTCCAATAGTGGGGGAAGGAACATCTCACATTCAGTATTGACATAGTCTACTCTGAATCCAGCATTGCTTGGTCTTTATTAGTTTGGTTAAGATGACCTGAGGTAGCCTTCTTCATCTGTTTCAGGGCCACTATGGGCTTTGTGACTGGGCTCCTGCATGGGTTGGAATGGAGGAGACATCCTGTAGATCTGCCTGTTTCTCAGCTATTCTATCTTCCTCTCTTCCTCTGGCTTCTACACAAGTTCAAACCCTACCTGTCCAGATATGGAGTCAGTTTAGGAGACATTGTCTCTTACAGCCTTAAAAACCCTCTATTCCCTCCCTCCTTCATGGGTGATGCGTTTGGCAGCTGGTATAGAAAATGGGGGTATTTGGATCCTTTGCCCAACTCTCTGATCAATACAATCTCCCCCAGCCAATCTTGTTTTCAATTTTCAATCTATCTCTATTTCAGCCTTGAGATATGCCCCCCTTTAATTTGTATTTAGTATTTATTTTGTATTGCCTTATTGTGCCGTTTGTCTGAGCTTGTCTTGAGTTTATATTAGGTTATGAGTCAGAGGTTGAGGAGGGGGTTTGGGGATGACCCGTGACGCAACAGGACCTAGTTTCTGCAAGCTGGTGATGCTTTTGCCAGTTTACACAGCACAACAGATTTTAGGATCGAAAGGCGACTAGCTGTTTACTATTTATTCATATAAATATTTATTCATAACTATTTATTCTAATAAAGTATGAGTTCATTTTAAACGTGTGGTAATATTGCTTGAACAACAATAGGCATGTGTTCACATGTTATCAGTGATGGAGGTTATTCTAACAGGAATGTACTCTTTGTAAAATTTGGAAAGTGTGCCATTTAAATTGTCTGCTTTAACAAGAGCAAACTATAAGCGTGTGTCCACATGTGATCAGTGATGACAGCATAAGAAACAGGAATGTACTCTTTGTAAGATGTGTGTGGCTCTTAAAAGAGCCTTTGTGTTGTTGAGTTGTTGCTAAATAAAGTTAACCTCCGAAGCCGTACAGAGTGCGGCCCTGCCTCTTCAGAGCATACACCACATCCATGGCGGTGACGGTCTTCCTCTTGGCGTGCTCGGTGTAGGTGACGGCATCACGGATGACGTTCTCCAGGAAGACCTTCAACACACCGCGGGTCTCCTCGTAGATCAGACCGGAGATGCGCTTCACTCCGCCGCGGCGAGCCAGACGGCGGATAGCGGGCTTGGTGATTCCCTGGATGTTGTCACGGAGAACTTTACGGTGACGCTTGGCGCCTCCTTTCCCGAGTCCCTTTCCGCCCTTACCTCTTCCAGACATGATGCTGATTCGTTTAGTTCAAGAACAAACTGGTGCAGAAGCGCAGAAAGAGTCACAATATAAACCTTCTTTGCGGACCTAAAAGAGGAAGCAAAGAGCGCGCTCAGCTGGGCGGTGCCAAACTCTGAAGTCCTCCCCCACATTTTTTTTCAAAGGAACTTCAGTTGTGGCAAGTTAGCAGAGACTACAAGTACGTTTCCGGTTATGCGACGTTGTCTCCAAAATAAAATTCTTACCAATAAAATAAAATGAATATTAATAAACGATTTTGTGTTTGTTATCGTGTCTAATGTGTCTTTGTCATAATGTCCAACAACATATATGGACAAAGTTGTAGCTGAGTCATCAGGACAAACTTTATTCAAACTTATTTTTCAAACTTGGGGAAAAAAGTAACTAAACATGAGGTGCCCAGAAAAGAGAGGAAAAATAAAACATCAGAACTACTAACATCATCTGAGGGAGAAAAAGGTAAGATTACCTTAAATATGAAGTGAAACTGGATAGATTGCATCTTAAAGAAAATAGTTTAAACGTGGTTCACAATCTGTCTTTACATTCTGTCTTTAACAACTAATACAAGTACCACATATCTGGCCCTCAACAGCAGTCTGATTATGCATAATTGTGTTTGTTTCTCAGTCATAAATCTTGGCATTGCATTGTTCGAATGTAAACAATGTAAAAACGTCATTACAAAGTAATATAGTTTAGATGGAGAACTGATGGATAAGTGTCATTTTTTGTGATTACTACAGCAGAATAACATGGAGCTAATATCACCATTATTTTTTTCTTACCCACAATGCAGAGCATTTTGTATGGACATACATTGAATTCTGATATATTCAGGGTACAAAGTCTTGAAAGTTTCCCAAAGTTTGATTTTAACTGTCATGTTTAATATGCTTGAATGTGAATATATTGCTTGAAAAGTGATTTTCAACATAAGCTGGTCTTTCAAATGAAACTTTGAAAATAATTCACACTAAAGAAGGCTAGAACACATAGATCCTCTTATACTCTAGAAATAAGTAAGCAATAAATAATCATGATCAAAACATACAAAGAAAGTTCATATGCACAGCTGGTCAAATAAACAGTGAAACTATACATTCATTGAAGTTGGTTTATTAAAGGAATATTGTAAAGAAAAACAATTTGCAATTGCATTTACAGTAACTTTGAACTAAACAATTGATGTGATGATATAGTCTGAAAATTGTTGGTTTAGGTACCTTGAAAGTGCTTGAATGTTATTATTAAAAAGCTGTATGAACACCTTTTTGTGTTTTAAGTTTACTAACATGAATTTAACATTAACAGTGACATCAACAAAGGCACATTCATATTATTAAAGGCACAATGAATTTAAACCACATCTCCTCAGTGTATTACTTCTAACCTGGCATTAACTGAAGTGACTTGTACCTTTCTTACATGATACATCTAAAGTAGGCTGCTCTCACTTATACACATTTGTTGTAACCCAGGTAAGCAGCATGAGGTAATAGTCATTTGACACATTCACATGGCCTCTCAACACGTTACAGCTGCTCCTCTGCTGCAGGCAAATGGTAACACTTTACAATAAGGTACAACATATTTACAGTACAGGAACTAATGAGGAACTATTAGTTGCTTCATCAGTCCTGGCCTGCACACCCTACTCCAAGGCTACATGCTCTCTGTAGGGCCTAATCCAGTGGTTCTCAAATGGGGGTCCGGGGACCCCCAGGGGTCCTTGAGAGAATTCCAGAGGGTCCCCAGCCAAAAGGGGGTACATTTATTTTCACTATAATTCCATTCATAAGTAACACAATGACTATTTTGGCCATGGGTTTTATACTTTCTGTAATAAAACATCTAAAAGCATCAATCTTATTATCATATGGGGGACTGTGGGACAAAATCCTATCAAATGGGGGTCCGTGGACTCATTTTTGTCAGTTTAAGGCTCCTTCATGTGGAAAAAATGTGAGAACCACTGGCCTAATTATCCCATTGACTGGCACGCACACACCGGACACACATGCTGTCAGTGTCTGAACAAACTGCATCAGCCAAACAAAAACTTTTCTGATATTCTTTATTGATCCTCTGTCTGGACAAAACTTTCTCCGCAAACAAACAAAAAAACATTGTTGCAATTATTATTATTATAACATATTATAACATTGAAGAAGTCAAACAGTTAACAGATATGTCATGGGAATTGGCAGCAGGGGTCGACTCGCTTTCAACTCAGCCTTTGGATTTTCTTCCCAATTTAACATAATTAAACATGCCAACTTCATCCAGCCAACACAGGAGTAAATTTTACTCAAAAGCTGACGACTACAACTCAACACAAAACCAATGGTCAGAAATCAACCAATTCAGAAATAACTGATCAAATCGTCAGATGTTGAGCTGAAAGCGAGCTGAAGCTGACCGCAGTGACAACAGGTTAAACCCTTTCATAAGGCAGAGAAGAAGAGCTTTAGGTTTCCTCTCATCAAAATCTGTGTTTTACGTTTGGTGAGAAAATAAACGAGGAAAAAGCTTCACCGGGCGTTTAATTTGTGTGTTTTAAATGAAGCATCTGCTCAGTATTGTGGCGGTTCGCACTCAATCATGTAGAATACTGATGGTAATATTGCTAAAAAATAAAAGAAAGCAATTTGAATGCATTTCTGTGCATAACTATGAAAGCTCTTGCTTCATCTAGTCAGTCAATGCAGGAATCTGACAGGGGATCTGATTCAAAACGAATAGGATGTGGACATGTGCATTGATTGACATTTTGAAGCAAAACACAAAAACAAACACCATGCATCCATTTTGGAAAGAAAAAAGTTTCCCCGCAACCCAATCTGAAAAGCTATGGCGATAGATATTTCAAAAATACAACGGTGTTATATCATCTGATAGTTTATATTCTGTAAGTTAAGCTCTTAATATAACTAATATCTTTTCATAATCAGCAATGAGGCTTTACTTTGATGCAATCGTTTTGTAGTGACAGACTACATTTTTCAACTGGTACATTGCATCATGTGGAAATACTTTTTGTATTTCAATCATGAGAGGCCAGTTGGTAGGATTTAACAAACTTTATTTAGCAATCGGCATGCATGGCAAATACTTTGGCGCTTGACTCCATTGGCCAGTGGCGCTGCTCTTGAGGCAAGAGGAGGGCACCTGCATAGGCTAGGAGATCCCCCAAAAGGAAGATCTGATTACCGGAGGTTAATTGAGATCTGCAGGCGCCAGTAGTTGATTGTACTTTTCTGGCCTTCGACCTTTTAGCGACTTACAGCTATTTGCGGCTGGCGCTCCCAACTCGGTCGGGCCTTCGATCTTGATACGTTAATGTTTACTTGGTACATGCTTTTCCTGCCTTCGACCTTTTTTGCGACTTACAGCTATTTGCGGCTGGCGCTCCCAACTCGGTCGGGCACCTCGCGATAGCGCTTCCCAGCTTGGCCTACCTGGCCGCCTTGGCGCTTCGCGATTGTACTTTTCCGGCCTTCGACCTTTTTTTGCGACTTACGGCTATTTGCGGCTGGCGCTCCCAACTCGGTCAGGCCTTCGATCTTGGTACGTTAATGTTTAGCTTGGCGCTTCCCGGCTTGGCCTACTTGGCTGCCTTGGCGCAACTACCCTGACTTTCTCCGGCTCTCTCTTTCTCTATCCCCCCCAAAAATTGTACTTTTCCGGCCTTCGACCTTTTTAGCGACTTACAGCTATTTGCGGCTGGCGCTCCCAACTCGGTCGGGCACCTCGCGATAGCGCTTCCCAGCTTGGCCTACCTGGCCGCCTTGGCGCCTCGCGATTGTACTTTTCCGGCCTTCGACCTTTTTAGCGACTTACAGCTATTTGCGGCTGGCGCTCCCAACTCGGTCGGGCTTACCTGACTTAAGGCGCTTCCCGGCTTGGCCTTCCTGGCCGCCATGGCGCCTTACCTGACTTAAGGCGCTTCCCGGCTTGGCCTTCCTGGCCGCCATGGCGCCTTACCTGACTTAAGGCGCTTCCCGGCTTGGCCTTCCTGGCCGTCATGGCGCCTTACCTGACTTGGCGCTTCCCGGCTTGGCCTTCCTGGCCGCCATGGCGCCTCACCTTTATTTTACCTGACTTGGCGCTTCCCAGCTTGGCCTACTTGGCCGCCTTGGCGCCTCACCAATTTACCTTGGCCTTCTTGGCCCCCTGACTTGGCCTTCTGACTGACCCTGACTTTCTCTGGCTCTCTCTCTTTCCCCCAAAAAATAACCAACTGACCACAAGCGACGTGGAATGGAACGGCCTGTGATGCCTGCTTGGAGAAGAAGCCTGGGGCTGGACGCCTGAACACCCGGGACAGTAACGGCTGCTGAGCTGTGGCGCGGCCCGTCGCAGTGGCGCGCCCCGTGCCTTCTCATTGTGGCTACGTTGGCGGCCTGTGGCACGGCCGCTTCGCCGGTGTCGTCGGGCGTCTCGGAGGGCAAATACGCTCCGTGGCTGATCCGGAACGGGGTATCGTTGTTTAAGCTGTCGTCACTGTCCATGGACTGCTCTGGCTCGGGATCCGACATGCCAGGAGTGGGGTCGGGAGCGTTGAGAGATCCGCGGGGATTATCCACGGGTTAAGAGGACTTGGGGGTGCTGATTCGGTCTGCAGATGTGGTGCAAAACAGCCGCAAAACAACGCTTCGGAGGACGGCTTCGAGGGAGATGGACGAAGCTAGCTGCTGCTATGATCGGCCAGAGAGAGAGAGGTGACGTAGAACCCTTGCTATATATATGAGGATTAACTGACGTCATATTTGACGTCATAGCAGACGTCATACTAGGACTTTGACTGACCACGTTATGCTAGAACTTGACTGTCGTCAGGGGATGATCGGATTATGCATGAGTGGCCTTCTGCTTGAAATATGGTCTGGAGACCTCACATCTAAAGGACTGACACTCTTCATTTCTCAAGCAAAACAGTTCAACTGCTGCGAGAAAGGAGCCAAAATAAACTCAAACAAGCTCTTCTTGGATTTCTGCCTTTCAGATAAAACGATGAATTTATTTTTTGAGCTGCAACGATTAGTTCGAAAATTAATTTGCAACGAAAAAATATATAATTGATGAATCACTCTTTGATTCATATTTAAGAAAAGCAAGAAAACAATTATCATTCCAGCTTCTTTAATGTTAATATCTTCTGGTTTAATATTCTATCACAAACGGATTCTCTTTGGGTTGTGGACTGTTGGTCTGCACACATTTTTCACCATTATGTGACATTTTATAGACCAAACAACTATTCGATTCGTCGAGAACATAATCGACGGATTACTCGATAATGAAAATAATCGTTAGTTGCAGCCTTTTTCTTCTTTTTTTTACAGATCTGTCCGATTTTGGAAGAAATAGACAGCAGGTGACTTGTTTGGATTGAACAAGAGGCGGTTTGGAGGTGCTGCTGAGAAAACAGCTCAGCAAAACTTTCCATAGCAGATTTAATACCGTTTATCGGAAGAGATCCTCTGAGTTGGACAGACAAGGAAAAAAATACCTTAATACACCTTTAAAGGTTTGTTAACATAATTCAAACAAATCCGGTACAGCTCATGGATGAGGGAGAAGTGATTTCAGTCACCCAACAATAATAAACATTCTAAACTAGACATGAATGAAATATGGGAAAATACTATGTATGTCTGCCAAGTGATTATTCTCCCTGCACATTAAGATTATATGTCATGCTTTATTATCCTGAATAAACCAAAGGCTAATTTACAAAGTAGCCTAGTGTATTTTAAGTATGAAACTCCATAAAGTAGATAACTCTTGAAAATGTCCTGGTAGACATGCTTTTTTGATGGAATAACTTATTCAGGAGAAAATAAGGGAAACTCTTCAGAAGTGTGGTTGGCTCTTAAAAGAGCCTTTGGGTTGATGTGGGACAAGCGGGAGCAGGTTACTTCTTGGCGGCCTTCTCGGTCTTCTTGGGCAGCAGCACCGCCTGGATGTTGGGCAGCACGCCGCCCTGAGCGATGGTGACTCCGCCCAGCAGCTTGTTGAGCTCCTCGTCGTTGCGGACGGCCAGCTGCAGGTGACGGGGGATGATGCGGCTCTTCTTGTTGTCGCGGGCAGCGTTTCCAGCCAACTCCAGGATCTCAGCGGTCAGATACTCGAGAACAGCCGCCAGGTAAACGGGGGCTCCAGCACCGACACGGTGGGCATAGTTTCCTTTACGCAGCAGCCTGTGGACACGGCCGACCGGGAACTGGAGACCAGCACGAGATGAACGAGTCTTCGCCTTGGCACGAGCCTTTCCGCCGGTCTTCCCTCTGCCAGACATTTTTTCGTTATGTTCTTGTGATAGAGAATCAAAGAATGACTTGCAAACGTCGGGAACCGGTTTATATGTCTGTCGAGCTGCGTCAGTTGGTCAGTTGGAGCTTCAAAATGGTCGCCCAATCAGAATTGTCGCCCAAACGGAAGATGTCGGTGTCAAGTTAACACAGCAAATAACACTTTCGCTGTACACAGTCTAGGATTTTCAAAATAAAACGACTCCAGACTGAGAACCAGATTGTAAGAGAGGATTAAAGCCACATGGACATTTCATTTGATTCATGAGAATAAAATCACATTTCTGAAATAAAGTCATACAGATAGGAACTCAAATACATGTTTTACGTGTGATGGGAAACATTTCATAATAACATTATCTTCAAACAATTTATAAGCAGTTAGTTAACGACAAATTCAACATTAATTACTTATAATAAGTTAGAATTGGATTAGTCTGCCATACTCATTTTATTTCAGCGTATCTAAATTGAAAGCAAGGAATAAAACATAATAGTAATTTGTAAAACAGTTGATGCTGGTAAAATTCACACTTAGACCTATGTTAACTGAATGTTAACGGTTTACTCATGTTTTATAAGCTAGAAATCTAGCATGCTACACGGGTTCGATTCGATTAGAGATTTTCCGTTTCTAAACCTTAACCTCTTAACCTTGCTTGCAAGATGGATAACCTCGCGAGATCAAAAGAGATTCTCTCCACGTATCCATCTTGTCATGCACAGGCAGTTAAGATGATTGGTCGAACCATGCCTGCCCGACCAATCAGCGGCAGCCGTAGGCGGGCTCAGGCTCGTCTGGGCAAGTAGTGGGTACATGGTCTTTGTAGTTCTTTTCACTCGTCAACATGGCTGCCGCCGCGGAAGTGACGCCAAATAACTTTTATGGAAAGAAATGATAGCTCCATATTGCCCCATTGCAACATCAGCGCCCAGCAGCCTCCGCCATTTTTTATTTTTTTGGAAGCGTGACAGCGCCAAAAGAACCTCGCACAGGCTCACATAAATAGCTAATGAAAAGGACCCGAGGTTAAAAACACAGCAACGCACTTCTGACGGAGTGGACGACAGCCGCATTTACTATTTATCTTGAAAAAACTAAAAGAAAAAAAAGAAAATTTTTGCTTAGTTTCCACAATATGGTTGTTGTTTTACATCCCTGCACTACACCACTTCAATCAAGATTTGCAGTACGCCCAGAAAATATGTGAATCCACGAAATTTAGAGTGTTCTCCCGTTGAGTTACTGTTTAGAGAGGCTGATTATAGGGGCCCGCGCTACCGCAGCTGACCACTGCGAGGCGCATTCTGTTTCCAAAAATGGCCGGAGTGTCGTCTCTTTCCTTCCATGCTCTTTGCATAGGCAGTCTGAATGAAATTGAATGTGTAACGTTCCCAATTCTATGTATTAAATTCTAAAAAACGACCCTCAACATTTGGGAAGGCTAAACCACACAACTAGTTCGTTATAATCTAACTAAATGCTTCGAAGGTGACTTTACGACCGTGAGGACTCAATCAATGAATACCACGGAGGCACAGGCATACCATCAGGCACAGGCACCTTCGGCGATCTGATTGGTTGAAGTTAACACCCACCAGCGGTGATAGACAGATGGGTCATCCAATCACCTGCCAAGTAGCTTGGAGAAAGTGCCCACCTCCGTCAGCGGGTCTGGTTACTGCATTCCCAGATCGACTGGTTTAGTGAAATTCTAGGCTCTTGCACACACAGATCGCGCAAAAATTGCCGTTTAGGAGTCCCGCAAAGCGCACCCTCGCCACAGAAATTGCTTTCACACAGAGCCAAGCAGCATGGGAACATTCCCGTGCTGCTGTGTACTTCCAGGTGAAATCCCCTGCTCCCGGATTGAAAGGCGAGCGGAGGGATTTCCTGCTCCTCTTAGCCCAAATGAATATTTTCATTTGGGCTGCTTCCCAGGCGAGTCAGAAGTCATCTCAAACGAGCCTAATAGCCTATACTTTCATTCAATGTCACGATGCTGCGGGGGAAGTAGGCTACTTCCAAGCATTATTACTATAAATAGATAGGCTATTAGTGGTGTGTTTGCTGGACAGCTAACATTCATACTTCATTAAAATGATGATACAGTCAGTTAGTTTCTGCTGAGGATATAAGGGTCATCTAAGCATTAATTTGTTCATAACATGAGCAAACTTGAAAATGGTATTACAAAAAATTAAGAAAATCATAAATGATCAAATTAATCAGATTGTTTTTTTCTATTCCACAGGAATTGCAAAAATATTAAATATAAATGATATATTTCTAAAGTATTTTTTGCTGGATATTATTATTCATTATTACACTCATATTTTTTAAATAGTGGCACTAAAATATTGCGTCCAGTTAGCCCAGTATGCCTGGAATCTGCTTAAGAAAAGGCCATGCTCACTTTTGACAGTTCTTTTTTTACTTCGAGGACCCCTAAAATGACAAATTAGGTCATCCATTTGATGAGATGTTTTATTCCAGAAAGTGTATGGAACCCATGACCATCCGTCATTGTGTTATTATAGTGGAAATAAACAATCCCCCTTTCTCCTGGGGACCCCCCTGAATCCCCTCAAGGACCCCTGGTTTGTCCACTGAGATGTCTTAAACCAGTCTAATTTAAAATATCCCGCGTTTTTAAACATTCTTTACACAACAGAACACGAATGACAAACCCAACAATAAAAGCGAAATACAATGTGATTTACACATGCAAACTATTTCAGCATGCTGTGTGAGACATGATTCTTGCGTCTGCAAGTCATGTTTAGGCTTTATCATACTAGTTCATATTACTCACATAACGTGTCTCTACCAGATGTGCATGAAATCTAGAAGTCCTCAATCGTGTTGGGTGTAAACCAACTAAATATCTTTCAGCAGCACAACAGCTGGATTGCCTTGATGTAGGCTACAAACTACAAAACAACGAAATTCAGATAACTTTTTCCCTAATGAGAAAATAGGAGCTCTTTGTGGAAGTAGTGTGTGGCCCTTAAAAGGGCCTTTGTGTTGGTGGTGAAGCTCTAGCGGTTTACTTGGAGCTGGTGTACTTGGTGACGGCCTTGGTGCCCTCGGACACGGCGTGCTTGGCCAGCTCACCGGGAAGCAGGAGACGCACGGCGGTTTGGATCTCCCTGGAAGTGATGGTGGAGCGCTTGTTGTAGTGAGCCAGGCGAGACGCCTCACCGGCGATGCGCTCAAAGATGTCGTTGACAAAGGAGTTCATGATGCCCATGGCCTTGGAGGAGATGCCGGTGTCGGGATGGACCTGCTTCAGCACCTTGTACACGTAGATGGCGTAGCTCTCCTTCCTGCTCTTTCTGCGCTTCTTGCCGCCCTTGGCAGCGGTCTTGGTCACGGCTTTCTTGGAGCCCTTCTTGGGCGCTGGCTTCGCGGGTTCAGGCATGGCGACTTCTCGGTATTTTACAGCAGAGAATGAAGTCAGCTTAACAGAGCCACTCTATTTATAGGCAGCTCATGCAAATAGCGCTATGCGGTTCCCCGCCTGTGAGAGGTTGAGTTTCGTCGCGTGACTGTGGCCTGCTGCAGTGCGCGGCTCCCTGTAGGTCTATTCTGATTGGTTGAGATCCAGATGGCGGTTCACTTCCCACGGACAGACTATTCTTCTCCTTCATTAACAATTATTTGATCTTTGAACTAAGTGAATAGAATAGAATAGAATAGAATAGAATAGAATAGAATAGAATAGAATAGAATAGAATAGAATAGAAGCGCATTCCAAAGGCTCCGCATGTCCCCGTTATTAACGATAAATAGCCTGTCTTCCCTCTGCTCATATGGCCCCATTTAGACAAATAGACAAATCTGAAACTCCATTTGTATCAGAAACATTGCATCTGGAACATTGTATGTGACTGACTGGCATGTAGCAACATAATGTCATCGACAGTCTTATGTACAGCTCCAATATTGGGGGAAATCAGAATCAGAATTATTTTTATTTGCCATGGTATGTTTTCACATACCCAGCGAGCACAAAACGTTTTTTCAACGTTGATTTTTAGTTGAAATCTGGGTGATATCGGTCTTAATGTTACTGTGAATTATAATGCTGTGATGTATGGTGTCTTTAATGAAACAATGCCAGGGCCACACCAGGACTTTTTCTGGACAGTTGTTTGTGTGGTCGTGGCAAAATTGTGGAAGACAAGGTGTGCCACAGTTATCCACCAAGCTGTCATCCCAGGTGAAGTGGTCTATAAACAAATCATAACAGAACTGAAGAGACAAAGAACGCTGGACATCAGAACAAAGAGACCCACACCCTGGCACCTGCTCACCTTCTAACAGACTTCTTATTTTTGATAACTATTTCTTTCTACTGTTTATACAATGTATTTACTGTAAATGTAACCCCTGATTGAATAATTGAATAAAGTATATTTAAAAAGGAAAGGAGAAAAAAAAAAAAAAAAGAGAGGAAACATAAAACATCAGAACTACTAAGATCATCTGAGGGAGAAAAAGGTAAGATTACCTTAAATATGAAGTGAAACTGGATAGATTGCATCTTAAAGAAAATAGTTTAAACGTGGTTCACAATCTGTCTTTACATTCTGTCTCTAACCACTAATACAGGTACCACATATCTGGCCAACAGCTTCCGCCTCAGTCTGATTATGCATAATTGTGTTGGTTGCTCAGTCATAAATCTTGGCATTGCATTGTTCGAATGTAAACAATGTAAAAATGTCATTACAAAGTAATATAGTTTAGATGGAGAACTGATGGTTAAGTGTCTGATTTGTGATTACTACAGCAGAATAACATGGAGCTAATATCACCATTCTTTTTTTCTTACCCACCATGCAGAGCGTTTTGTATTGACATACATTGAATTCAGATATATTCAGGGTACAAAGTCTTGAAAGTTTGGGAAAAGGTTTGATTTTAACTGTCATGTTTAATATGCTTGAATGTGAATATACTCCTTGAAAAGTGATTTTCAACATAAGCTGGTCTTTCAAATGGAACTTTGTAAATAATTCACACTAAAGAAGGCTAGAATACATAGATCCTCTTTTACTCTAGAAATAAGCAAGCAATAAATAATCATGATCAAAACATACAATGCAAGTTCATATGCACAGCTGGTCAAATAAACAGTGAAACTATACATTCATTGCTCTGGGTATAGATCACCATATGATTCCCGAGCACTGCTGCCGCTCACGGCTCCCCCAGGGGATGGGTCAAATGCGGAGAACAAATTTTGCACACTCAGGTGTGTGACAATCAGTGGGACTTTACCTTTACCTTTATATTAAAGGAATATTGTAAACTATTTTTTTTGCAATTGCATTTACAGTAACTTTGAACTAAACAATTGATGTGATGATAAAGGCTTCAATAGTCTGAAAATTGTTGGTTTAGGTACCTTTTAAGTGCTTGAATGTTATTATTAAAAAGCTGTATGAACACCTTATTGTCTTTTGAGTTTACTAACATGAATTTAACATGAACAGTGACATCAACAAAGGCACGTTCATATTATTAAAGGCACAATGAATTTAAACCACATCTCCTCAGTGTATTAGTTCTAGCCTGGCATTAAAGGAGAATTTCGTTTTTTTACACCACGGTCCTCATTTCCAGCTTAAAATATGTTTTACTCACCCAAATACGTTTGGCTTCATTCGGATGCCCACGGAAGATTTTGAGCTCTGAGCAGTCTCCTCAAACAGGCTATAACGAGAGCATACGGGGCAAGGTGCTTGCACTCTGTAAATGTCACTTTTTCTGTCACATCGCGGTTCATTAAGGTTGTAAATATAATTATGAGAACATGAAATCGATATCTAACTAACCATCCTCTGCTGGGAGTCCCGACAGCCCACTCCGTTTGCTGTCCGGGTGTCCATCACATAACATCTCCCGCTGCTGTTTGTTGTTGTCGATATGTGGCATGATTCCACACGAGCGGTAATGGAATTGAAACGTCCATAATCTTGACATCAGATATCTATAATAATGCCAAGCTAAAAGCTAAGCTAACAACATCACCGAGCGACTCAACTCTGATCTGCCCCGGATGGGGTTACAGTGCTTATCTTCCCCTTCTGTGGTTTCTCTGAAGAAGTGTGGTTTCACAAACGTATTTGGGTGAGTAAAACATCATATTTTAAGCTGGAAATGAGGACCGTGGTGTAAAAAACCGAAATTCTCCTTTAAGTGAAGTGACTTGTACCTTTGTTACATGATACATCTAAAGTAGGCTGCTCTCACTTATACACATTTGTTGTAACCCAGGTAAGCAGCATGAGGTAATAGTCATTTGACACATTCATGTGGCCTCTCAACACGTTACAGCTGCTCCTCTGCTGCAGGCAAATGGTAACACCTTACAATAAGGTACAACATATTTACAGTACAGGAACTAATGAGGAACTATTAGTTGCTTCATCAGTCCTGGCCTGCACACCCTACTCCAAGGCTACATGCTCTCTTTAGGGGTCCCCAGGAGCCCTTGAGGGAATTCCAGGGGGTCCCCAGCCAACAGGGGAATACTTTATTTTCACTATAATTCCATTCATTAGTAACACAATGACTATTTTGGTCATGGGTTTTATACTTTCTGTAATAAAACATCTAAAAGCATCAATCTTATCATATGGGGCACTGTGGGACAAAATCCTATCAAATGGGGGTCCGTGGTCTAATTTTTGTCAGTTTAAGGGTCCTCCATGTGGAAAAAGTTTGAGAACCACTGGCCTAATTATCCCATTGACTGGCACGCACACACACACGCTGTCAGTGTCTGTCTTGCTTTGTACCACAGGATGTGAACAAACTGCATCAGCCAAACAAAAACTTTTCCGATATTCTTTATTGATCCTCTGTCTGGACAAAACTTTCTCCGCAAACAAACAAAAAACCATTGTTGCAATTATGATCATTATAACATAGTATAACATTGAAAGAGTCAAACGGTTAACAGGTATGTCATGGGAATTGGCAGCAGGGGTCGACTCACTTTCAGCTCAGCCTTTGGATTTTCTTAACAATTTAACATAATTAACCCATTGATACCTGATGCAGCATTTGTGGGTGTATCCCTTTACGCGGTTCGTGGTCTAAAGGGATACACACACAAATGAGGGATATACACATGCTGCATCAGGTATCAATGGGTTAAGATGCCAACTTCATCCAGCTGACACGGGAGTCAATTTTACTCAAAAGCTGACGACTACAACTCAACACAAAACCAATGGTCAGAAATCAAACAATTCAGAAATAACTGATCAAATCGTCAGATGTTGAGCTGAAAGCGAGCTGAAGCTGACCGCAGTCACAACAGGTTAAACCCTTCCATAAGGCAGAGAAGAAGAGCTTTAGGTTTCCTCTCATCAAAATCTGTGTTTTACGTTTGGTGAGAAAATAAGAGGAAAAAGCTTCACCGGGCGTTTCATTTGTGTGTTTTAAATGAAGCATCTGCTCAGTATTGTGGAGGTTCGCACTCAATCATGTAGAATACTGATGGTAATATTGCTAAAAAATAAAAGAAAGCAATTTGAATGCATTTATGTGCATAACTATGAAAGCGCTTGCTTCATCTAGTCAGTCAATGCAGGAATCTGACAGGGGATCTGATTCAAAACGAATAGGATGTGGACATGTGGACATGTGCATTGAGTGACATTTTGAAGCAAAACACAAAAACAAACACCATGCATCCATTTTGGAAAGAAAAAAGTTTCCCCAACCCAATCTGAAAAGCTATATGGTGATAGATATTTCAAAAATACAATGGAGTTATATCATCTGATAGTTTCTATTCTGTAAGTTAAGCTCTTAATACAACTAATATCTTTTCATAATCAGTAGTGAGGCTTTACTTTGATGCAATCGTTTTGTAGTGACAGACTACATTTTTCAACTGGTACATCGCATCATGTGGAAATAAAATACTTTGTGTATATCTAAATGACTGACACTCTTCATTTCTCAAGCAAAACAGTTCAACTGCTGCGAGAAAGGAGCCCAAATAAACTTAAACAAGCTCTTCTTGTATTTCTGCCTTTCAGATAAAACGATTACGGTAATTTATTTTTTTGAGCTGCAACAATTTGTTGTTCGAAAATTAATCTGCAACGAAAAAATAATTGATTAATCACTCTTTGATTAATATTTAAGAAACGCAAGAAAACAATTATCATCCCAGCTTCTTTAATGTTAATATCTTCTGGTTTAATATTCTATCACAAACGGATTCTCTTTGGGTTGTGGAATGTTGGTCTGCACACATTTTTAACCATTGTGTGACATTTTATAGACCAAACAACTATTCGATTCGTCGAGAACATAATCGACGGATTAATCGATAATGAAAATAATCGTTAGTTGCAGCCTTTTTTCTTCTTTTCTTTTTTTACAGATCTGTCTGATTTAGGAAGAAATAGACAGCAGGTGACTTGTTTGGATTGAACAAGAGGCGGTTTGGAGGTGCTGCTGAGAAAACAGCTCAGCAAAACTTTCCATAGCAGATTTAATACTCTGTTTATCGGAACAGATCCTCTGAGTTGGACAGACAAGGAAAAAAATACCTTAATACACCTTTAAAGGTTTGTTAACATAATTCAAACAATTAAACAAATCAGGTACAGCTCATGGATGAGGGAGAAGTGATTTCAGTCACCCAACAATAATAATAATAAAAAAAACACTAGTATTAAAATGAAACAAATAGTGACATTTGGAAAGAAAATCCACCCCAGATAAAACAAATCATACTTGAAAAAAAAAAGAAACTATTCCAAAAGCTCCTGTTGGCGCCATTTCTCTCTAAATCATATTCATCCATCGATATGTTTGTTACGACAAAGCGAAGTGAACATTCGAGGTCCCTGCCGATACGTTTCCATAAGATGACCGTTAAGGAGTTAGCTGGTCTGCAGCTCTAGTAAGTAGTACTACAATAGGTTTACTGATCTCATTTCTCATATTCAAACTTCTATTTACACATTTAGATAACATCTATATACACAACATGACGCCCCGCCCTGGAGCCTCTCTGATCTGACAGAGGGGGGGGGGGGGGGGGTTTGTTCTCCTGCTCAGAATCAATTCAGCCAATCACTAATCAATGGCATAACGGGATAGAGAAAAGCCTGCAGATAGATAGCATTGCAGCACGTCTACTTTCATATGAGCAGAAGACGTGTGGATGAGTAGAAACAAGCAGACCTCTTGTGAACTCTGGGAGAGGAGTCTACATTTTATCTTCCAAGCCTGTGTAGCATTTTACAACATCCATATATCAGTCAAATGTATGGTGATACAGTATATTGGTATTATTACTGTAAACACATGAGACCACAGTGTTTCTCCCACATTTCCCAGAAACCCTGCAGTTTCCCGTGGCAGAGAGCGCATGTTCTCGGGTCAACCGTTTTCCGTTTCCCCCCGGCCAGAATGTCTGAAAGCTTTCGCTCCGATCGCTCTGGAAGAACACAACCTCTTCCGGTGTTGTGCCGTGAAGCCATGCAACGCATTTCCCTCCACATCCACCAGGTGGAGGAGCAACTATGGAAGATGCAGAGTAGAGGCCGACAGACTGACCACTGATGGAGCGGTTTGGTTTGTTGACGATTTATTGACGGTAAAATGACACGTTGCACCTTAAAGTGCTTTATTGGACCTACGAGGCCGAGGCAGAACAGTTACAGACTTTGAACGCCGTTTTGAGTCGGTTACACTAAATGACACAGATAATGCAGTTTGAGTCAAGGAAACTGAAAGACAACATGGTCTGCGTTCAAGTTAAGGATTGCAGAGTAAAAACAACCACAACCAAAGAAGAGAACCTCTGCCAGGCCCAAGACGTCTGCTCAGAGGAGACACAAAACCACCTGGCTAGAAGAAGATATGAGGGAAGCACCATCAGTCAAACAGACTATGAATGTAAATTAAACCGGTCAAGGTGAACAGAAACTAAACAAGTTCCTTTCGAGGTCCTTCCCCACTATTATTTTATTTTATTTTATTTTATTAACGTCAACTGATTTGGCCGTCTTTACGTTAAGCTTCTGCTCTTCATACCTGGATTAATAGTATAAGTAATGGATGGTGGCTGTAACTTTGCACATTAAACTCCTGCTTCCTCATAAACAGAAGAGGGACTCCGATTGACGTACAGTGTGAAGCAAACTGATACAATATTGCTAACTGAATAACCAAAGAGCGTCAGACTTCGTACTAGCTAAACCTTTGAAACCATTTATATTGCCTGTGAGTTGCCGCCTTTAGGATTCTGTCCGATTCCCGTTTGAAACAACAACAACAAAAAAAGGTCAGACAGTCAAACTTCACTGTGAAAACTCAAAGAACAGAAATAATACTTCACATGAGACATTCACAGCTCCGCTCCAAACATGTCAATGTCACCATTGACTCGGGAGCAGAACAGCAGTAGCACTTTGTAGATAAGCTGGAGTTTGTTGCCGACGTGAAGCGGAGCATCCGTCTCCGCCCACCCCGCGTCACGCCCCTGGCGCCTCAAAGTGGTTCTAAAGGGTTTTGACATTGTAGCTCTTAACCAGAGCCACATTCAGTGAACCAACAGGTATACGCGTGCATGTGTGTGTGTGTTTGTGTAACAGAAAACTGTGGGTGGACTGCAGGCCCCCTTCTCCTTGAAGTTAAAGTTGCAGCTGCTCACCAGCCCTCCCTCCCCGCTCCTGAAGACAGAACAAAGGAATATGCCATTATTATAAGACTTTAGGGACAGTTCACAGTGTTTTAACCCATTGATACCTGCGTGCGTTCTCTAGAGTGGCACTCTAAACCTACTGCACGTTTGTAAACACCCCCTGTAAACCTGACGTTTTGGGAGAAGTTGCCAGAGCGGTCGGCGTTCACTAAAACCTTTATATCTCAGGCTCTGTAGCACATAGAAACATAAAATAAAAAGCATTTGAGAGCTTAACCCTTTGGCTTTTCGTATTATATTTGCCCTAATGTTATATATATATGTTTTATCTTTAACCCCAAAAAATAAAAAGATTCTAACGCATTTTAAGAAATGTTAGTAAAGACTAAGGCAAATGTAACCCTTCCAAATAAAAAGCCACGGGTTTAAGCTCTCAAATGCTTTTTATTTCATGTTGATAGCTACTATAGAAGCTGAGGAAATAGGTTTTGTTGAACCCTTGACAATTACTGCAGCAAAAGTAACGTCGGCGACCTCCGTTTTGCAGTCGTCTTGAAATACGGCAAATTCGCCAAAAGTCACTCACCCAATGAGCCTTGGCTAGCGTGTCAACAGTCACATCATAATCTGGGTGTGGAATCTTCTTATTCATTGATGTCTTCGTCCTCAAAGTAAGTCATACTCTGTTCAGTTCATCACTTAGCATTAGCATTCACTTAGCTTACTGTCTGAAACACAGCCATGCAGAATTGCCACCGTGCAGCAGAAGAACGTGCAGTAAAACCTTGAGGCTATTGCAGATTGGAACATGAGATAAATAAATCTGAAATGAGGTCAGCAGCATTAATTTCATCCTCTAATACAACTAAAGTTGTATGGGAAGTCTTGCTGGACCGGCGCTGTCTTGATTTGCTGTGTAGTTCGAGCTTTGGAAAACTGTCCACACGGTCGAGGCAAAAATAAAAATAAAAAACTACAAAACCCACAATGCATTTCACCTCCGCCACATCTATTTCAGCAAATCATGATGCATTTCATCGGTCACATGTCTTGAAACAACGATATACACGTACTACGCGTCTGTGTTGCAGCCGGGATGAAAGGTAAAAGGACACGCCCGTTGCCGTCGGTGTTAAAGGGATATACACGCAAATGCTGCATCCGGTATCAATGGGTTAAGAACACAGGGTTGTTTTTTTCTTCCATTTCCTGAAAAGTCACGGTTTTGGAGATATGAGGTTTCCACCCAACAGCGACGATATCTAAAACCAGATTTTCCAAAAGAGCGTCTAAACAAAAAACACAACATCACATAAGAGGTCAGGTCCACTCACCTGTGGTAAATGGCTGTGGATGCGGCTGAGGCTGGGTAAGGGCGGGTCAGAGGGGGAGGAAGGGTGTGAGGAGGGGAGGGGTGAGGAGGTCACTGGGAGGCAAAGGGCACCTCTGGAGGGGGGGGGGGGCAGAGGGGGGAGATGGTCACTTAAAGGTCAAGGGCACCTCTGGAGGGGGGCAGAGGAGGAGGTGGTCACTTGGAAGCGAAGGGCACATCTGGAGGGGGGGGGGGGTCACTTGGAGGCAAAGGGCACCTCTGGAGGGGGGGGGGTCACAGAGAGAGGGGGGGAGGTCACTCGGAGGCATAGGGCACCTCTGGAGGGGGGGTCACAGGGAGGGGGGGGAGGTCACTCGGAGGCGTAGGGCACCTCTGGAGGGGGGGTCACAGGGAGGGGGGGGGATGTCACTCGGAGGCGTAGGGCACCTCTGGAGGGGGGGGCTTGATGCTGACAGGCTGGGAGGAGCGACGGGGTGGTGAAGGCTTGGGCTGAGCCTGCTGCTGCATCGTGTCATAATAAGTCACACCTCCATACACCTGGGACTGAGCCTGGAGATGGAGAAAGAGACATTGAGAAAGTCTGTGTGTGTGTGTGTGTGTGATTGAATTTATTCGACAAATTAAAAATACAATACACTAACATGCATACAGTATAACATAATTCATCAGGATAAAGTCGTTAAACTCATTTCCATTGTGGTCCTGAAACAACAAACATCAATATCGAACAATCAAGAATAACAAGAAAAATATATTTAAAAAAAAAAGAGGTTTGGGCTAATGTGCGTTCTTGGACTGAGCGCGCGTGTGTTGTACATACCTGTGGATTAGGGTACATGGTTGGGTAAGGGAAGGTCATGACCCCTGGCGGAGGGTAGAAAGGCGGTGGCAACAGTTGCTGAGGTTGCCCTGGCGACAGAGAAACAGGCGGGCCTCCGAACAGGGCGGGGCTAGCCATCGGGCCGCCCGATTGGTGGGGATGGAGACCTGGTTAGGAGGCAAACAGAATGATGACTAACACAGTCAGAAGCACGGTCTAAATAAATCACAGAACTGAGGTGTTAGCTTGTGTTTTTCAGTGTTAGGCGGCGTTTACACCCAAAGCGCTTTTTTCAGTCAGAACGCTATGAAAATCATGTTGAGAGGGCTTCCATTGTGCACAAAACACAGAGCACGGAGCATTTTTTTTGCGCTCTGTTTGTTTTCCCCTGTAGTCGTGTGCAGTACAGATCAGAACACAACGACCACAAGGACAGTAGCCAACTAGTTTTGTCTGTTTGATGTTGTTCATTGTCAACACGAAAGCCAGATTATTGCCAATTCTGGCAGCAGCCGAGGATGAAAATCCCTCGGGAGGAGAGAAGGTAGGAAGAGAGGAAAAGACGATCAGGGCACTTATCCTCTAATGTTCAACTTTTTTCTGCTAAAGACGCCCAGAGCGCTCCTCCAAAAACACTAGACGCCACCAGTGTTTAAACGCCAGGTGCGTTCATTAAAAGAGGAGCACGTTTAGCGCGTCCTTACATAGAGAATGAATTGCAAAAAGACATTGGCAGCTCCAAAAACGCTATTGGTCTGAATGGCCCCTTAAGCGCAAGTTATGCTCACGTGAAATCGCCAGCGCTGACTGCGCCGATGGGGTCGCCTTAGCTGGGCGTCCTATCAGCGCAGCTCGGCGGAGGGGGCGTGCAGCTCCTTGAAAATGTGACTCTGCGGTGTCAACTCTTTGTTGTGAGGAATGAGGAAATGCCATTTTCTCATTTAACAGTGCTTGTCCCTCATCTAGCAAAGCCTTCTGCAGGCTCACCGGAATGAGTTTTGAAATGGAGGGACAATAAAATGTGTCTTTCAGTTAGCTTGTGTTTTTCTGTGTTTTTCAGTGTTAGCATGTGTTTTTCTGTGTTTTTTAGTGTTAGCTTGTATTTTTCAGTGTTAGCTTGTGTTAGCGGGATGGTTAAAAAAAGTAAATAAAAAAAATCATACACATTTTTTGAGAATGATTTTTCCGAGACTTGGAGGGAAAACCCACGAGGCATGATCAAAATGAGCGCAGCCAGTTGAGCGGGCGAGCGCACAAACTGCGTCTGCGACAGTGAGGGATGCTAGAAAGGAGAGCGCATTAGTTCTAGTTTCATTAAATAACATTACCAAATTATCACTATTATAGAAAAGTTCATCTGTGCAATTCTGCGAGCGTCGGTGCGCACGACCCAGGTACAACAAACCCTTTCCCCCGGCTGCTAAAACAAAATACTAGAGGAAACGCTGGACAAGTAATGTTTTGACAGAGTCTGTCTCCCCTGACAAACTGGGCCAAAACGTTGTTTGCCAAAAATAAAACGCAACTTCATATTTCCCCCCTTTGTAAAAAGCAGAAAGACAAGACATCATATGTGCTCTCTCTCTCTCACAGACACCAGAGTCCACTGACCAGGGTGAGGGATGTGCATCTCAGGCTGGACCAGCATGCCTTGGGGTGGGATGGGGGCGGGGCTGTCACCGTGGGCATAGATTGGTCCCTGATATGGCACTGTGAGACAGAGACATTCATCAACAATGCAATCAAAACATTGCAGGATTTTTTTTACATTTTCCATAAGAAATTGCTGCTGTGATGAACAAATTGCTTGTGAAAAGCTTGCTGTGGTGTGGTCAGCTTGCTGTGGTGTGGGCAGCTTGCTGTGGTCAGCTTGCTGTGGTGTGGGCAGCTTGCTGTGGTCAGCTTGCTGTGGTGTGGGCAGCTTGCTGTGGTCAGCTTGCTGTGGTGTGGGCAGCTTGCTGTGGTGTGGGCAGCTTGCTGTGGTGTGGTCAGCTTGCTGTGGTCAGCTTGCTGTGGTGTGGTCAGCTTGCTGTGGTGTGCTCAGCTTACTGGGGTCATAGAAGTGTCCCTCCATCACGCCGAGATGCATGGGCGGCGGCGGCGGGGCCGGCTCAGGCACGGGCCTCTGCCTCTGGGACGAGTAGCGTTTAGCCCGGTTCCCCCCGACACCCATCTCCTCCATGCCAGAGAACTGGGGAGGCCCGGCGGGGATGTGCTGCATGGTGCCCGGGAGGCCTAGAGAGGAGAGAGGGGGAGGCATGCGGGTCAGACGAGACAGAGACATTGACTTTGTACTGTTTCACTGGGGGACAGACGAGACAGAGACATTGACTTTGTACTGTTTCACTGGGGGACAGACGAGACAGAGACATTGACTTTGTACTATTTCACTGGGGGACAGATGAGACAGATGGAGAGAGAACCTGGGCTGATGCAGGAACAGTACAC
Source organism: Poromitra crassiceps (assembly GCF_964638095.1). Taxonomy (NCBI): domain Eukaryota; kingdom Metazoa; phylum Chordata; class Actinopteri; order Beryciformes; family Melamphaidae; genus Poromitra; species Poromitra crassiceps. Next base: position 5,960,815 of record NC_139644.1, read on the forward strand.
CCAGCCGTGCTTTAGGACAGGGGTTCTTCAGTACCCCTTTCCCTGATTTCTGAATCCAAGCAGCCCATTTACCAGACTAGAACATTTTGCTTAGAAAACTGAAGAGGAAACTATAGCATAGAATGAATTGAATGATAACCAACCTTTTGAATAATATAACATTACACAATAAGAAACGGAGCGAAACAGTTGCAATTAGTGCCTCCTGAGCAGATCTATTTCAACCTTTCATTCATTTTCATGATTTATTTTTTCATATTTCCGTTTCCCCCCGTTTCGCTCAACTACCCCTGTAGTACCTCCACATACCCCTAGGGGTACCCCAGTTTGGGAACCACTGCCTTAAGCTTGTTTTATGGTCACTGCGCCAGGGGAGGAGCGAGGGCCGCGTGCCAAAAATGACATCAATGCGTTAGGCACGCCCTCCGCAACCGCACAGCAGGTACCTTTTTCTAACAGCATGACTTCCGCAGCTCCCAGGGGGCGCTGCGCTTTGCAGGGAGAGGAATTAAATCAACACGGAGCCGTGTTTTCATCACATTTCTTGACCCATGTGGTAAACTTTGATTTGTAACGGTTCGTTTTTAGTCATTTCACAAAGTAAATGTGTTGCGTTGAGATTAAAAGCAGCACAGAGTAGGCTATCAGGGCTGAGAACTGAAACGGCTATTCAGTAAAAACAAGTTTGGTGATTCCTTCATGTGCTGATGTGCGGTCGTGTGAGAGTGAAAGCGCACTCAGTACTGCACATTAGGGCTGTGAATCTTCACTGGCCTCACGATTCGATTATGATTCAGAGGCTACGATTCAGACGGCTACGATTCAGAGGAGCTACGATTCGAGTACGATTATCGATGAATCTCGATGAATCTTCAATCGATGCATCACTTTTTTCCGCAATACATGATTTATTTTTTCTCACTTTCTTTTTTCTCACTGTGTGGCTATTTTTAAAATAAAAGTGCATTTGGAATTGCATTGTATTATGATCCATAATTAAAATAAACAACTGCATGTACTTCCATTATATTTTATTTGATTATTAAAAATAATAATAATAATAATAATAATAATAATAGATTTTTGACATTTGTGAATCGATGCCGAATCGTGCACGTCCGCATCGCGATGCATCTTATAATCGATTATTTTTGACACCCCTACTGCACATAATGGCGTTTCATTGCGACTTTTCACGGGCTGTTCTCACTATTTACCATTGTACAATACATGCTGATCACTTGGCTGCCGTTCTGACTATAAAAGCATGGGCCCCAGCGCGGAGTCCGCACGTGCTCTGCGGAGGTCTGCCTTGCAGAGCCTCGCTCGACTAGACTGAGACCTTTAGGAGGTTCCTGTGGATCATCTACTCACCCGCACAACAGCCTGTTCTCTCTGCTGACCCCCAATGCATGTTCCAGTAGACCAGTGGTTCCCAAATTGTGTGCCGAGGCAAGTCCAGGTGTGCCGTGGGATTTTGTGACAAACGGGTTAAATTGAGCTGCTTGGTGGCTGACCCACATCTGCTGACCACCTCTGCATTTTAATTGGATCGTTTCTTCTCAACCCCCCCCTCCCCCCCGAGCCCATCCCACCCCACCGCAGCAAACGTAGGGAAAATACTGCAACTGGACCGTAGAACAGAGACTGTAGGTGTGAAGGAGACAGGAGTGTACAAAGGCACCTGAAGCGATCAGACGTATGTCCACTCACCTCTCATCTCTGAGCGCATGTAGGAGGTGGGGTTCTGCTGGGTCCAGCTCTGCGGCTGCCCGGCGAGACTCAACCTGGCCATATCCTGATCCATCCCCGTCAGCCCCCCTCCTCCACCGCCCCCTCCCCCCTGGCCCGGCGGGTCACCTCCCACCCAGCTCTCTCCACCGGCGCCCCCGGTGGACGTGGCGTTGCCCCCGGTGGACGCGGTGGTGCCCCCGGTGGACGCGGCGTTGCCCCCGGTGGACGCGGCGTTCACAGTCACAGCCGACTCCTCCACAGACGGCTGCTTGCTGCCCAGGTCGGCGGGCCGAGAGCGAGTCCTGCGCGCCAGCGAGTACGACTTGCGCTCCACCGGGCGCTCGGCGGGAGGGGAGGCTTCCCGATTGGTCTGGAGGGAGGGGTCGGAAGCCAATCCCGCAGCGGGTCGGTCGGCGTTTCCTCGTTCTTGTGGCGGCTGCCGCCTCGGCGAGGCAGACTGGTAACCGCCGGGTTGCGACGATTTTGCCGTCGTTACCGCAGCCAGGCCCAAATCCTCTTCGTCCATGCCACCATCGCTACTCATTTCCTCTGCGACTGAGGGCCCGCCCCTTCCCCCGCGCCCTCCCCGGTTAACCACGCCCCTTTCTCCTTCACCCGATGAGAAGCCTTGCCGGTGAGCGTGGGCGGGCTCCGAATGAGTCCTAGGCCCCTGTCGTTCTCTCGGGTGAGGGGGCGCATTTGATTCGTTATTCCTATACTGGGACTGATGCGGGAGGTGCGCTTGATTCTGGTGAGAGGGTCTGCTGCTCTGGAAGCTGCGGCCGGGCGGGGCGTGGTGTGAGGGAGGCGGTCTGCTGGAAGGGTTGTTGTTACGCTGAGAGGAGGGAGGGAAGGAAGAGGGTGATGAAGAGGAGGGGTGGATGGATGAAGGTGGAGGAGCTCCTCCACGGTTCAGTCCTCCTCCTCCTCCTCCTCCTCCACTCTGCCAGGAGCGAACGGGCCTCTCTTCTCCTCCTCCTCCACCTCCCCAGCGCTTCTCTCTGCTGGGAGACGTACTCTGTCTACAGGACAGGGAGAGAAGAGGAACCCTCGATTAAACCAAATGTCATGTGTGTGCAACTGCTATGTAGGGCTATGTAAACACAAGGGATAAAACAATACACCAATAAAAATAGATACATCAGCTTGACACATTAATACATCATTTCCCTTAATCCATGATCAATAATCATGAATCACAACACTACAAAACAAAGTAATTACATCAGAATCACATGTTCATTGATTACACTCTTACAGTATATACACATGCATGCAGGTTATCAGACTCTGCAAATGGTATTATTTTTGCTTTAAGCAACCCTGTTTTGAGCTCCGTCAGGTTTTCATCCAGACTGTGGAACCACTGGTGTTTTAGCCTCTATGTAAAATGACCATTGTGGAACAATGTACGTCTGTGTTTATAATCTGCTCTTCTTATAGCTCTGAAATCAATATAGTATCCTGAAATCAAGTTTGAATATATGACACCGTGTGCTGATGTAGCTATGAATTAGGGCTGCACAATTAATCGTATTTTCATCGTCATCGCAATATGAACATGCGCAATAAACACATGCATTCCCACTCAGCATCTGATCATTTTGTCTTGTGTTGTAAATCCAGCGTACACCTTTCCCTTGCAACAGTGCGCTCCGAAACCCTCTGCCAAAGCCCAAACACGCTGTGTGTAGTTTCAGCTAGAGTCAGTGTGTATTTAATTTCTTTATACAGTGGGCATAGGCTATGTTTGTGGTCTGTGTTACCATTATTAAAGCAGAAAGACATAGGAACTGAATAGCTAATATGCATACTTTAATATTTGTTTATTTATCGCAAGTCGTATCGTCATCGCTATATTGAACAATGTTATCGCACATCGCAGATTTTTGTCATATCATGCAGGCCTACTATGAATATAGGGATGGTGTGATACATTATATTGAAATCATGCCATCAGTACCGTAATTTCCGCACTATTAGCCGCACCGGAGTATAAGCCGCAGCAGCAAAATTGCCTGTTTGTTACATATATAAGCCGCACCGGACTATAAGCCGCAGGTGTTTTAATGTTTTTTTTTTTTTGTGTGTTTTAATGTTTAATTACCATATGTAAGGGTTCATGCACAGAGGGGATTGTCGGGAAAGAGATGGCTGTTTGAGGAAGCTCCCATTTATTAACATTTCAACATAACACAACACCACCTGTGTTTTTTTTTACAGTGCACACAGTGTCCGCGGTGTGGTGAAAAGAGGGCAAGAGAGGAAATTAAAACAGAAGTGGATTTATAGTTAGAAAGAGTGCTAAAAAAGAGAGAATTCATTTTTTTTTTTTTTTTTCGAAAAAATCCATAGATAAGCCGCACCGTTATATAAGCCGCAGGGCCAAAAAACGGGGAAAAAGCCGCGGCTTATAGTCTGAAATTTACGGTATATCAATATCAAATCATATAGTAAAGTCTGAGACAATACATTGGAGTTTGGATGTGGGTTGTTAATTCACCTTGTATAAAACAAAAGTTCAGTAGAAGGGATGGGTACCGAACTCGGTACTTTTACAGGCACCGACCGAATTAGGGATGCAGGGGTTAACCGGTTTGACTATTAACCGCGATTTAAAACGTCACGGCTCCGCTACACCGAGTGTTTTGTTTCACAACAGTCCGTCAGTTTAAACTCCCATGCGGCGCAGACGGCGCTGGAAGGAGAGGAACCTGTCTCTCTCGCTTCGTTTCCGCACGGACTATTTAGCGGAGGCACCAAACACAGGCAGCTGCCATGTCTCCCAGTAGTAGCCAGTCTGTAGCCTAGCCATGGATGCCCAACATAAATGTTGCAATACATGTCCCGCAAGGTTTCTGAGATTAGGGGAAAGTCTGAGCTGGTGTTACGTTAAACCAAACGTGGGGAAGAGGCAGCGGATTTGTTTAGCGTTAACATACAGTCATTGACGTTAACGTTAGCTGTTGTGGCTAATGTTAGCTAGCTGGCCATAGCCTAGCGTACATAGTTCCTCAAGCTCGTTGTGACCAAACATCCCCGCATTTAAAGCACTTCATGCTCCCAGCGCTGGCCTAAACCATAGAGAACCGCATGCTTTACACGAAAAGAAACATCAAGGGTTTGTGTCAACTCCAAAAGCAACCCGCTAACGTTACATGTAGGCCTAATAACGTGAAGCTAACGTAGCTAGCTGCTTGGCAGTCATGATCTGACTGAGACAAGGAAAACAAATGCGCACATTTACATAACAAACACCAGTCAACACCACAGAGTGTCCTTTCTTTAATCCAGAGGGAGCATTTTCCAGTAAAAAGTGAAACGACACATGATGGCTTATAGTGAGGCTTTCCATGCCTGCCCCATCATCACTTCAATAGAACTGACCCCAATGCAAAATTCATTTCAGACGGCACATTTAGTTGCCAGTAACATGCCAATAAGAGTCTAAGTTACTATGCCTTTTGTGTTTTTTTCTGCAGACTAAGCAGCTATAGGCTTTCGCGTCTATAAAATAATAATAAAATATTTTTTGTATTATATATATATATATATTATATCAGAAATGTTGTTTGTTTTATGTTCACAATAGTGATGTCAGTTAGATTTGATTAGGTCAGAGCCATGGAATATTAAATCATCCATCTTTGCTCACTACATCTGCCCTTTCTTCTTTTTTTAATCCCAGGTGTGCATAAAATACAGGTTAAGAACTTATTTTTTTAAATACAAAAATGTGAAAAAAGTAACAATAGTATGTTTAACGTATCGGTTATTGGCCAGGAGAATATTTATCGGTTAGCGTAGGCCTATACTATCGGCTGTAAAAATCCATATCGTGCATTAGTATTCCGGAAGGCAGCAACTGTTAAGATTGTGGGGGAAATACAATAAAACCTCTATTTAGAGAATGCTCATGTGATTTTTATACGTCCATAACAATAATCGTGAAACCGTGATAATCGTGGTTTTTTCTCAGACTATAATCGTACATCAAAATTTATAATCGTTGCATCCCTAGACCGAATTACGTCTGTACTGCCCCGTACCAGTTCACATAAAAACAAACGGTACCAAATTTCGGTACTTGAACGCATCTCAGTAATAGAAAGAGAGTGGGTAAAGTAGAAATTCCGACGGAACCTTAAGGCAACACGCGAGAGCGTGTTACGTCAGTACGTCACTCTACCTGAAGGTCCTGAAAGAAAAACACGACCAGCCGAAAGCTGTGGCTACACTTTACCAAGATAGACTCAGATAACACTGGCTGCAACATTTGTGATGTGAATTGCAAAGCTGACTAGGGAAACACCTCAAACTTGAGGAAGCATGGTCAAACACAAGATATATTTAGCTAAATGCTGAAGACTGTAACGTCTTAGATAGGCTGAGTGAATGAAGCAGACACCGCACCGCAGCTAACGTTAGCAGCACCTCCTCAGCTCGTCAGCTGTAACGTTAGATTAAGTCTTGGAGGAAGATGATGACGGAACTTGAGAGAGGCATCGACTTCTACAACATCAGGTAACGTTATTTAATTTGCTAGCGTTAGCTGGATAAGTTGCCGTTGTGGTTGTTAGATAACGGGGCTTTTCACTGTCTTGGCTGAGTTAGCTTTATAGCTTAGCGTTGTTAACGTTCTATAATAATTATCATCAGCTCATATCACCGACCGTGAGACGTGTTATTTAACGTTGCACTCTTTCTTTCATTGCTAGGTAACCATGTGCCAGTGACAGCCGCACAGGAGGAGACACGATTCACCCTCTTCTCAGCGATGGATATGGTTCAGGTAAATTATTATTTTGCATAATGACGAGTGATAATGGCCGGGTGTGTTATTCATAGTGTAGCCTAAGCTATGTTACTAACAATACATTGTAATTTCGATTAAGATGTGCATAGCACTGACACTTCTTTCTATTGATAACACAAATAATGCTTGATGAATCACGATGCCTTTTTTTATTTTCAGATACCACTCAATAAACAGAAGAAACTTTCAGCACTTGGGGAGCTCTTTGAAGATGAAGACCAGGCCCTGCTGGAAGCTGTGTTGGACATCAGTTGCCCCCAAGTACTATTCCCCCCATTTCCCCAACCCCACTAAACTAACCTTGCTGCTACAAGTCTTGGTTTGGGAGGGGAGAGGTAGGGAGGAGTTTTATTTTGTCTGGTGCTAAATACATAATGTGCTAAATAAAGAACAATGTTGAAATTGAGAAGTTTGGACTTTTTTTTTTTACAACTGTAATTCTTTTTTGTTATTAGAGTGTGTAAAGTACCGAAAATGGTACTGTACCGAATTCCAGGTACTGGTATCGTACCGGTATTAGGGATGGGCATCGAATTTCCGAATAATCGTTATTATCAAGGTCGACTTTTATTATTGAAAGTCGAAATTCGTTTATTGAAAAAAAAAAGAAAAAAAAAAAGAAAATTGGGTGAGTGAAATGTTGCATTGTCTCCCCTGATTCTAAGTATAGTCGAATCGCTTGGTTTGAGCAAGTAAAACATTTTTTATAAGCAACCTCTCCCTCTTCATGGGATTTCATCCGCCATTCATTTTTCCATAAACCTTGCTTAAAATGCTTATAAAAATTGTTTTACTTGTTCAACTTTATGCTGCGTGTTTCAAAGTGTGTTTTCCACCCAGTCTATTTTTGGAATCCCCCACCGCCAGCTCCCAGCGCGATAATGCGCGAAAGTGAAAGCGTTTTCGCCAATCCATTTTACAGTAGAGAATGGTTTCCTCGCGCGTTACCCTACAGTTTTGGCTCTGCTTTTCCTAGTGTGGAGAGCACTGTCGCCACTTAGTGGGTCCGTGGAATGGGTTGTACACGTTCGCTGACTCCAATATTTTTATAGGAGACGTGGGGAGCGTTGATCCACGTCCCACCGTCAAAAAAAAAAAAAAAATTTAAGCCGAAATAACTCGTCTTTGGCAGTGAACCGTTGGATTCTGTAAGCCGAGATAACTCGTCAATGGCAGTGAACGTGTTAACATTTTTTTTTTTTTCCCGAATTTCGATTAAAAGTCGACTTTGGCCAGCGAATTTCGAATAGTGTTTTTGCTAGAAATGCCCATCCCTAACCGGTATCGGTTCAAATGTGAACGGTACCCGTCCCTATTCAGTAGACAGCATTGCTTGTTTCGTTTAAACGTAGAAACCGGCTAAACGCGTGTCTCACCTGGGTCTGCGCTGTCTGTACGACCGGTCTCCGGCCCCGCCCCCGTTGCGGATGTCATAACCATATATGGCAATGAGCTCCTCCCGGCTCTTTGGTGCCTGCTCCTCCTCCCTGAACCTGTCGTGCTCCCAGCGACCCTCGTCCTTCCACAGCTTCCTGTTACGACCTTTAGGTCTGAGAGAGACACAGAGAGAATGAGACAGAGACAGAGTTTGAGCGAGAGAGAGAGAGAGAGAGAGAGAGTGCATGAGAGACCGTGTGTGAGAGAGAGAGAGAGTGCATGAGAGACAGTGTGAGATAGAGTGAGAGACCTGTTCAGTGGTAGAGACACACTGGGGGTCATTACTGCCTTTGAACAATGAAACAAATACGGTATACAATTAAAAGGAATACAATAAACTAAGTAAATATAAAGAGAACAGATGTTCATGTCTGCTTTTCTACAATCTGGGAACCCAGAGTCTATTTTTATTTGAAAAATAGACTCTGGGACAGCCCTACCGTTTTCCCCAGCTTCCTGTACAGCACGCCTCTCCTGCCACCGTCACTTCCTTTTCCGTGTCCGTGTTCCACTGTTTACAGTCTAAATAGCAACTTGCACCGCGACTTTCCAGTCATTTTCCACTGTTGTTGCAAGATGAGTTAACGTCCTCTATGCAGTGTGTTTATGCGTTAACGTTATTAGCAAATAGCTGAAAAGGAAGTGAGGGTGGGTCACTTCCGCTTTCCTTTTCCGCGTCCATTTTGGCTGTTCACTAATAACGTTAACACTGTAGTACTGTCTAGTGGAGCACGGACACGGAAAAGGAAGTGACGGTGGCAGGAGAGGCGCGCTGTACAGGAAGCTGGGAAAAATGGTAGGGCTGTCCCAGAGTCTATTTTTCAAATAAAAATAGACTCTGGGTTCCCAGATTGGCTTTTCTATAGCTGCTGACTGGCCGATATCTTCTCAAAGACCTATGAGCTTAGCGGCGTGCCAGTACGCTCCTGACCAGTACGCTCCTGACCCGTACGCTCCTGACGCGTACGCTGCTGACCAGTACGCTCCTGACCAGTACGCTCCTGACCAGTACGCTCCTGACCAGTACGCTCCTGACCAGTACGATCCTGACCAGTACGCTCCTGACCAGTACGCTCCTGACCAGTACGATCCTGACCAGTACGCTCCTGACCAGTACGCTCCTGACCAGTACGCTCCTGACCAGTACGCTCCTGACCCGTCCCGTACCTCTCCTCCTCCTGGGCGTGTCCTCGCACGTCGTGCTCGAAAAAAAGGCCCTTCCTGGGGATGTAGGCCGGGTTCTTCCGGTCCTCGTCGTCGTCCAGCTTCTGACCCGGCTTCCCGCCTGACTTGGTCTCCGGGTCGTCTGTCGACTCCTGCGTGCGTTTTCATTGGGAGACGGGAAGAGGATATGAGGTTAACTCTGGAGGCAGTATCGAGCTGACTCTGGAGGCAGTATTGTGGATTCAGGTACTGCAGGTATGACAAGATCAACGCTATAGGTCCAAAACAGACTCACTCTTACCTGTCCGTCTCCACTCTGCCTCTCTCCAGCTAGGGTTCCCTTCTCTGCCTTGCCCTCCTCTTTAGTGCGTCGTCCTCTCCCCTCATCCTCCTTCTCCTCCACCTGCTGCCCCTCCTCCACCTGCTCCTCCTCCTCCACCTGCTGCTCCTCCTGCTGCTGCTGCTCCTCCTGCTCCTGCTCGTCCTGCGCCTCCTCTCCCTGTGTGGGGCCGTCGGCAGCAGCGGGGGGTTTGGGCTCGCTGGCTGCTGCTGGAGCCTCTTCCTCGCTGTAGTGCTCTGCTGCTGCCTCCTCCTCCTCCTCTGCACCCTGGGCAATGCAGGAGACACAGATACAGGTCAGAGCTCTAGATCAACCTTATAGGGATGTCAACCGATAGCCGATAACCAAAAATTTACCGATTAATATGATCAGTTAATCAGTTAAAAGGTTTACTTTAATAAGTAAAAAAAAAAATTGTTGCAAGAAAAATAAGTCAATGTATTTCTTAAATTCTTAACTCATGCAGGCAACATGCTGTGTGCATTGTGTAGCTAGGCTGTGTATTGTATTGTGCTGTGTTGTGTAGCTCGGCTGTGTATTGTATAGTGCTGTGTTGTGTAGCTAGGCTATCTTCACATTTAATTGTCATCCTCTTCAATTACGTCTCTTGAGCAGCGTTGACAATTACTGTTGCAACACATGCCAGTTCTGAGAAATTGTTTCACAACAGGAGACGGATTGTCTGTAGCCGCTTTCACACTAGGGCTGGGTATTGGTTCAAATTTCAAGAATCGATTTGATTCCGATTCACAAGGTTCCGAATAGATTAATCGCGATTCGATTCGATTCATTTAAATATCGATTTGGTTAGTGATACTAAAACATGTTTTTTGAGCTGTAACCTGAATTACATGATTGTCCAGTTATGTAACACGGGGGTTCCCAACCTTTTTTGCGTGACCGGTTGTCAATTTTAATGGTTTTATTTACACATATATTTACTCACCAGGTGGTGACAAAGGGTACATAACAGCCTTTTCATCTGTCAATAAAGACACTTCCACAATTATGCAGTGATTTGATTTCAGCCTATATAATTTCTAAAAGTAGATATTAATGATCAAACATTTCCATTTATGTAGCCTACCATATTTATGTTTTTGTTTCAACTACAAACATAAATAAACATCAACTTGAAACTATGTTTCAACTACCACACACAGCCTATAATATTATAGCCTGTTTATAAAAAAAATAAAAATAAAAAATAAAAAAATTTAGTAATTTTTTTTATCTCTATATGAATCGATATCAAAGGATTAAAATAAAAATCGATTAAAAATTGGAGAATCAAATATTTTAACCCAGCCCTATTTCACACAGCCTCTGAAAGTGGTAAATGTTGTGGAATATGTAATCCGCACCTCCGGCGTGAAAGTATGGAAAACGGGGTGGTGAATAATTGTGTTACGCCTTTCGTTCCGCCAGTGGAGGCAGTCATAGACCTAACCCTAACCCAGTGGAGGCAGTCATAGACCTAACCCTAACCCAGTGGAGGCAGTCATAGACCTAACCCTAACCCAGTGGAGGTAGTCATAGACCTAACCCTAACCCAGTGGAGGCAGTCATAGACCTAACCCTAACCCAGTGGAGGCAGTCATAGACCTAACCCTAACCCAGTGGAGGCAGTCATAGACCTAACCCTAACCCAGTGGAGGCAGTCATAGACCTAACCCTAACCCAGTGGAGGCAGTCATAGACCTAACCCTAACCCAGTGGAGGCAGTCATAGACCTAACCCTAACCCAGTGGAGGCAGTCATAGACCTAACCCTAACCCAGTGGAGGCAGTCATAGACCTAACCCTAACCCAGTGGAGGCAGTCATAGACCTAACACTAACTCAGTGGAGGCAGTCATAGACCTAACCCTAACCCAGTGGAGGCAGTCATAGACCTAACCCTAACCCAGTGGAGGCAGTCATAGACCTAACCCTAACCCAGTGGAGGCAGTCATAGACCTAACCCTAACCCAGTGGAGGCAGTCATAGACCTAACCCTAACCCAGTGGAGCCTCCACATGAATCTAGCTGCTGGTGTTTTTACCTCGGAGTGGGAGCCATTTTCCTCAGGATCGGCACTATCATAGTCAGAGAGGACGGCTGAGGAGAGACAGAGGAACAGAGGGTATTTAGATTAGATGTATGTCACTGTACAGTACAGTACAGGCAGACAGGTTGTACAGTACAGGCAGACAGGTTGAGTACAGTACAGGCAGACAGGTTGTACAGCACAGTACAGGCAGACAGGTTGTACAGTACAGTACAGGCAGACAGGTTGTACAGCACAGTACAGGCAGACAGGTTGTACAGCACAGTACAGGCAGACAGGTTGTACAGTACAGTACAGGCAGACAGGTTGTACAGCACAGTACAGGCAGACAGGTTGTACAGTACAGTACAGGCAGACAGGTTGTACAGCACAGTACAGGCAGACAGGTTGTACAGCTCAGTACAGGCAGACAGGTTGTACAGTACAGTACAGGCAGACAGGTTGTACAGCACAGTACAGGCAGACAGGTTGTACAGCACAGTACAGGCAGACAGGTTGTACAGCACAGTACAGGCAGACAGGTTGTACAGCACAGTACAGGCAGACAGGTTGTACAGCACAGTACAGGCAGACAGGTTGTACAGGACAGTACAGGCAGACAGGTTGACAAAATTAAGCATGAAGACGACAAGAGGCCTAGCTTTGTGTTTTTAGAACAGCTATACACAAAAAGGGTTCCTACACATTTTCAAAATTACAGACTATTTCCCCAGACTTATCATTCCTTGTATTACCCGAGATTTTAAGATGTTGTGTGGTGCAGCAGATAAGATGTTGTGTGGTGCAGCTTTATTATTCTAAACAGCAGCAAATATCAGTGTGTGAGTGATCACAGTGTTAATACCTCTGTCAATTGAGACTTTTTAATACTTTATAATTGCCTTAAACTTTCCCTAAATTGATTCATCAACTTTCAATGCTTTTCAAGACCATGGGGATACCCTGCTGTAAGAAACAAGACAAACATTGAATAAATATCTTTAATGGTTGGATATGTGCTGTGTTCTTTTTAATGACTGTTTTACACACGTGTTTTATTGACTGTTGTGAAGCACTTTGTTACGTGTATTGAAAAGTGCTATACAAATAGTTATTATTATTATTTTGCCATTTTCAGGGTTGTGTGTGTCTGCTAATGTACATCAGTTGATAGTAAGCTTACCTTCTCCGACCCCATCTTCACTCTCCTGCAATGAAGAAAGCAAAATGACCATTCATATCAAACCATGATGCATAAACACAATGAGGCACACCACTTTCAAATCAGACTGTTTACACATGAACAACATGAGCAAACACACAAGTCTATAATCAACTTATTTCTAGGGTTGCACAGATTGCGATTTTTTTTGGTCGGTTCCGATTTCCCATTTTTGAGATGTCTGACTTGCCGATACCGATTTTCTTTCAAAGATCAATAATTGACAGCTTACACAAAAAAAATTGTAACTTTGCTTTAATAGAAAATTAAGATTAATATAACAATTCTTATAATTTGCATGAGATACGACCATCTCACTCAAACACATCTCAAAATAAGTGTTCTAGGTTACTCGACAGAGCTTTTTTGTGCAAATACAATGGATATAAAAAATAAATAAATTCCAGTATATCCCACAGCTATCATGCATTTACTTTTCCAAAAGAAAACAGGTGCAACAGAACATCAAAATGTGATCCATGGACAAGGACTTAGCCTGGCTCCAGGCCTTCGAATCCACGCCCACTCCTCGAGTAGAAGAGGAAATTAGTTTATGAGTTGACGATTCAGTCTGAACATCAGGCGGAGTTTACACACAGTCCGAAATTTTCGTATGCATTTTTTTCAATCTGTCACGATTTAAAAAAAAAGATTGTCACGCACAGAAAACCTTGCACACTGAGTCTGATGTGTTTTATTATTATGTTCGTCGTTCTATTCGCAATACGAAAACAAATACGGTAGTCTCTCTCTCCTGTATCCACATTACAACATGACTGACAGGCAGCAGCGGTGATGTGGACTGGAGAAGGCAGGTGGCAGCAGGTCGGGGAATGGTTATCATACTGGACACAGGGCTCCATCAATGCTGCAGCACCACTTCCCGGGGAGAGAGAGCAGAGAGAGGGGGGCCAGTGAGGTTGAGCGAGCCGCTCAGACTGGACTCGGCCGCACCTCTGTCTCCACGGCTTATTTTCCACTTGCATGTGTGACAAACTGCTAGCTTTGTGTCTTCTTCACTGACGGTGAACAATTTCCACACTGAGGAGGACATGCTGGCGTGTGTGGTGTGGTGTGGGTGGTGTGGTGTGGTGTGGTGTGGTGTGGTGTGGTGCTGCAGCCCATGATCTGTCTCACTGGCTTGTATTCTGGATGGAAAAAGCTCGCTCCGAGGCTTCCGGCGCAAACACACTTGGTGTTCCGGCGGAAGACGCCGGGAACGGCCCCCAAAAAAACAATTCTGCTCTGAAAACAGGGCGCCATAGCAACGTAAATAAATGTGATCCGCGTTATCTAGCTATGTAGCCTAGCTACAAAAATAAAATGAACTAACACCATATAAACGCATCCAAGATCCACCAGAACGAGGGGCGGATGTTCTCCTTTGAGAGAGAGCCTGGTGACGTGAAGTTACTGCCTGTAGTAACGCGTCACCAGCCTCTCTCCTTTGAGAGAGAGCCTGGTGACGTGAAGTTACTGCCTGTAGTAACGCGTCACCAGCCTCTCTCCTTTGAGAGAGAGCCTGGTGACGTGAAGTTACTGCCTGTAGTAACGCGTCACCAGCCTCTCTCCTTTGAGAGAGAGCCTGGTGACGTGAAGTTACTGCCTGTAGTAACGCGTCACCAGGCTCTCTCCTTTGAGAGAGAGCCTGGTGACGTGAAGTTACTGCCTGTAGTAACGCGTCACCAGCCTCTCTCAAAGGAGAGAGAGCCTTACCGGCTCACAGAATACCTCTCATGGAAGCTTCAAACTCCAAAAATGGTACTCAGAGACAGATGTGTTTAGGGTCAACCACAGTTTAGCTAACAAAATGGCCTGGCAATGCAACAGGAACGTTACAAAAACATCAAGCAGAGCTTTAGTCACACCACTGACATCAGTGAAGCACCAACAGCTCAATATGCTGGTGATGCTGCCAAGAAAAACCCACACAACAACTCCAGCATCAAGTACACGTTTGGCTATTGTTGCTTAGCAACCAATTTATTTCCAACAAGTGAAACATGGTGGTTCAGACATCTCACTGTTGCAGCTCATGGGTTTTCTAAAGCCCCTTTTAAATTGCCCCAAAAAAGCCAGTAATAATCACAAACTGCCGGATTTTAACACTCGTTTGGCCACAATTGTGATTATTTGGTTACAAGAGGTTAAAGATTCACAAATGCATATTATTTTGTCATTACCACACTGATAATGCGCATTTGCACGTTTACGACCGTTTGGTCCAGATGAAGGCAGCTGCAGAGTGCAGCAGGCGCGACACCTGTCACAGCAGTGAGCAGCTCAATCAGCCAATTCAAGTTTCAAGCAGACAGGTGATGTCGTGTTTTGTTACAGCCACAAACAAAGTGCGGCCAAACTGAGCGACGGCTGGTCATCATTCAAGCCGACCTGTCTGCCCTCCTGCTCCCTCCCTCACAGTCACACACACACAGAGCCTGGAGCTGCTTCTCCACCTCTGCTCGAAGCCTTATTAGCTTCTTATTAGACACCGATACATTCAGCAATCCCAAAACATCCCGGGGCACCAGTTAACGTTTGCTGACCACCGATCCCAGCGGCTAGTCCGAGTGATTTATGGAGTACCGTGCGCTGGACGTGGCAAACTCACACGGCGGTGCTGTAGCGTGGCCTAGCTAGCTGCTAAACAAACACCTAGCGTACTCGGGACTCCTGCCGCCCAATCCCCAATGCCCTGTGCGGAACCAGCAGCCACACAGCTCAGCTCAGCTCGCCGACCAGCAACGTTTCCTAGAATAGGCTCTTCTTCTTAACGGTAGCTAACTTGAATGTTGCCGGTGGTGCGGGTCAGCTTAGCAAGCTAGCACTCCCGACTGTGGTACTCACACATTCGGACTCCTCCGCGCCGCTCTTGGGCTTGGCCGGGGCGCGGGGCGCTGTAGCCTCCACCGGCTCCACGGGCTCTCTCTCTCTCCCGCGGGACTTGGTCGCCGGGGAACCCGACCTGGCGCTCCCTGAGCCCGAGCCGGACTCGTCGTCCTCCTCGCTGTCCTGGGACGCGCGTCTCCTCCTTCGCCGCCGGTCCGCCATCTTAGGAATCGAATTGGTTGGGAACCGGAAGAACACAAGGAATTGTGGGGGAGTTCTGCTTTCTTCTTCTTTTGTTGTGTCTTTGTGTGTGGACTTCGTTGTCATGCTGTGTGTGACCGCCCTCTAGTGCTTGTAAATATTCCTACATGGACCTTCATCAATAATCCTTACTGAGCACCACACATTTATATATAGTGTAACAAAGTGGGTATTTGTCCAAGGAACTGGAGACTTGAAGTTGGTACAGGCTTTTTATTCTTGTCTTCACAATACACGCTCCTAGCTGCTAGCTTCGCTGCTAGCTCTGCAACCACCCGGTCAGCTCCCTCGCATAGCCTGACTGGCCTCCGCCCCGGCCGCTGGTCACATATATCCCCTTCCCCCTAGGAACACACCCGCACATATCAGTTCCTAGCTGCAGTTGAGACACTTCTATTGCACATCACATTACAGGTAATACTTGGATTACCTGAAACGCTACATACTCCTCACCCAACATTAGTCGACGCCCACGTCGACACCCACAACCCACACACATCCCCCTGTACCAAAACACACCCAACACAATATTTTTCCCATCACCACATCAAAATCTAATTCCCACAAACCCCACAACATTTCAATTCCCCACAATTAGTCCCTTCTTTTTTTCCAACACCCCCGTCATAATGTCCAGTTTGCATCAGGTACTCCGTAATGTTTAGTTTTCCATTAGGTACCCCCATAATGTCTAGTTTCCCATTAGGCACTCCATAATGTCTAGTTTTTCATTATTTCCTTCTTTTTCACACATTCATTTAAACACAAGCCCCCACATTTTCCTTAACTTTTCTTTTCCCAGCAACTTCTTAATTTTTCATTTAAACCCCATTTCCATCCCCCCTTTCACAGCTTCTGTCCCACCTGAAACACGCTTTTCGGTCCCCCCTTTTGTTTGTTCCAGTAGCCAAATGCACGAACGAGCACCGGATCGACATCCTCGTCCTCCGGTCTCCACTCGCGCCCGTCGACTCTCCAGCTGACCCTGGCGTCGTCCTCCCGGCCTCGCACTCGCTCGTTTTTTCGTCCCCCTCCTCCAGGGTTGAGGACAGCAGAGCGAACACCACCGGCGTCGATCTTCCCCTCGGCTCTCCGCTCGTTTTTCCGTCCCCCTCCTCCAGGGTTGAGGACAGCAGAGCGAACACCACCGGCGTCGATCTTCCCCTCGGCTCTCCGCAGTGCAACGTTAGGGGGTGTATAGCGGTTAGGCTGGGCCGGTTCCCCCGGCGGTAACCCCTCTTGCTCACTCGGAGACACGAGCGTCGCTCTCCCGACTGTAACAACGCTGCAGACGATGTCCCTCTCTTCCCTCTGGCTGTTCCCCTGCAGCACCGTTCTCCTATCCGTCACCACGTTCTCTTCTCCCCGGCTGCTCACGCTCTTCCCAGCCTTTTGACACTCTCTAGCCAGGTGTCCAATCTCGCCGCATGCCCAGCAGGCTCCCTGCTGTCCATGTCGTTGTCCCGCATACCCGGTCCGTCTCCCGGGACCGCATCGGCACCACCTCGCCACGTGGCCCGGCTCTCTGCAGGTCCAACACAGTCTCTTCCATGGCTCCTCCAGCCGCTCTCCCTGCTGCATTATCTCCGCGCTCATCAAGTCCACCCGCTGCATGACTTCTCGCAGCGCCCGCATCACCTCTACTGCCCAGGCAGGAGTCTCTTCTACCAGCCGTCCGACCTCTCTCAACACACGGGCCTCCATGCCCGCCAGCATCGAGCTGATCCCCGCCGTCAGCTCTCCTTTCCTCCCGTTCACCGATGGCCATTCTCCGCGCACCATCGCACGTGGTTTTAGCAGCTAGCAGTTAGCCGTTAGCACCCCTGGTAGCTAACTTACTAGCGCTAGTTTCTAGAGCCAAAAAGCCGCACCACCCGTCTCTTTTGCCGTTCCTTCTCACCCTCTCCCCTCTCGGCCGAATCAGAGGCGTTACCGCTTTACTGTCTGGCACCAATGTAACAAAGTGGGTATTTGTCCAAGGAACTGGAGACTTGAAGTTGGTACAGGCTTTTTATTCTTGTCTTCACAATACACGCTCCTAGCTGCTAGCTTCGCTGCTAGCTCTGCAACCACCCGGTCAGCTCCCTCGCATAGCCTGACTGGCCTCCGCCCCGGCCGCTGGTCACATATATCCCCTTCCCCCTAGGAACACACCCGCACATATCAGTTCCTAGCTGCAGTTGAGACACTTCTATTGCACATCACATTACAGGTAATACTTGGATTACCTGAAACGCTACAATAGTATAACGCTACAAAATAATAGAGAGAAAAGAAAACGCATGTGTGAGGAATTGCCTCTATTCAAAATGAATGTCCAAGGATTCCTTAAAATATATCTTAATGCTCGAATTGCAATCCTGCTCTTTCGACAATGCTCTGCTAAATCCAGAGTAGTTCACCTCAACTCCCATTCTACCAACCATAGTCAATGGCACCAACACATCCAGCGCAGCGTTTCCTCTAGGATGGAGTTGTAGGCAGCGGTGGTGAAGCGCATGTGCGGAAAAAGATTTTGCACAAGAAGAATAGTCATACCTTGCCCTCTCCTCCCCTCTCTCTAGAGCAGTGGTTCTCAAATGAGGGTCCGCGGACCCCCAGGGGTCCGTGGCACTTTGCCAGGGGGTCCGCGAAAAGTTTTCATGTAAAAAAAAAAAAATTAAAGAAAATGCTACATGTTACTTATTCCTTCTCAAACTACTTCCTACATGGTGCTAGTCTATCAAAATATCTTGGCTGTCATTGATTGTGTTGCATAGTGGTTTTCTGTACTGTTGACAAATTGTGATATTGTAAGTCGCTTTGGACAAAACAAAAGCGTCTGCTAAATGACGTAATGTAAATGTAATGTAATAAAAAAAAATAAAAAAAAATCTTCATAGTTCAACGAAAATAGTTTATGCTTTAAATCTAAAATGGTTTGTGGATTACATTCTAATAACAAACCTATCAAATTAAAAGTCAAGCACGTTACCGTGGAAACAATTAAGCTTAGCCCAAAATCACAAATCAGAATGAGGGGGTCCCCGGTATATTTTCTATCTTGTAAGGGGTCCTTGGCTGAAAAACATTTAAGAACCTCTGCTCTAGAGTAGCAGTGTATTTGGACTGGCCTGCTGACAATCTGTCCTCCTATAGTCTAGAGTTTCCTCTGACACCCTGATCACATCCACACCTTCAGTTCCACATTCACTGGTTCTGCTGTGTCTGGTTACTCAGTGTCTCTTGGCAGATAGGAGGAGGGAGAAACGCTGCTGACCAAAGACAGCTGCTGAGATGATATTTTAATCACACACACATCTTAATGTAAGAATACAAATTAGAATATTTGTGTTTAGATGTGAGTCATTTTACTGTAAAGAACACAATCAATCAATCAATCAATCACTGTCTGCACTCCAGTTTAAGTGGATGCTGCTGCTGCGCAGTGACCTTGAACTTTGACCTTTGAGGACCAAAATCGAATCAGTTCATCATTGAGTCCAAGTGGACGTTTGAGCCAAAGTGACCTTGAAATTTGACAACCAAAGTATTTTTTTTAACAATATATTGTGACCACCAACATCTATTTTGTATGACACTTACTTTAAGGTGATCTTAAATGTCTCCCTGCAGCATGTATTGTTTCCCCCTGTGTGATAAGATCAAAGCCAGGCAGAGCCCACAGCCAGTATTTCAATAGCAGAATGATGACTCCACACTGGCACTGTTGTAAAGTTTAAATCATGTGAACTGTCATCAAGGAGTTTCATCTACCTCCAAGGTGGTGAAAATGGAATCAGAGTTGATCTAATCAAACATTGTCTTCCGGGCTGGGGCACACAGAACACACAACGGTGTTGTCAAAAGGCACAGGAGCCACTAGTTGAGGGACACTACACGCAAGCACAGCCAACCAACTGCCCACATGGGGGCAGGGTCCATCTAAACTCTGAACACCTGGTTGGCTAGGAGCCAGCTAGCCTTGAGACATGATTGGCCAAATGATATCTCTTTATTGTGTCTCTGATCAGTGCATAGAGAGGCAAAGTGACCACCTACTTCCTGCTTCAGCACTGTACCAGGGATTTGTATCCGCCATTTATTTTCTCATAAACATTTTGTAAAATGCTTATAAAAAAATAGTTTTACTTGGTCAAACCAAACCGGTTCAGCTATATTTAGAATCAGGAGAGACCATAGAACATTTCACTCGGACCAAAACTTAAAAAAACTACATTGAAAAAACATTTTCTTCAAATCCGCAATTTTTTAAAGTTTTGGTCTGAGTGAAATGTTATATGTTCTCCCCTGTTTGCCATGCTGCTCTTCCACACCTGGCCATCAGCTGCGTCGAGCAGTCTGGAGGACTGGAAACTGCCTGTTGAGTGATGCTACCCTGTGCCTTGACGGCTTTAGATGAAGATTTACACCTTCTGGGTTACACCATTTCACCAATGTGTTTCAAGGCGAATTTCATGATTTTTTTTGTCTATAGTCCATACCAGTATTAGCCTATCTGAATCAGTTGGAGAGGAGCTGGGGGACGCATCACTTTATGAGAGGTCCAACAAATAATTAAAGATGTTGCTACTGGGAAATCTCCAGGGGGTGATGGATTTCCCACAGACTTCTCTATAAGCCATTTTCAGATCTGTTGGCCTCCAGACTTTCAGGATGTGTCTCAGAGAGGAAGCCTACAGAAAAGCATGCAGGATATAATACCGCTAATTCATAAGAAGGGCACAGACCCACAATTATTCTACCATGCTTTCAGAAAAAGGATAGCCTATAATAGAAGTGTGTGAAGCGTACTAACAACTCTATAACCCAGCAGTTCACAATGAATGAGTGCACTGAATTAAAACAGACAGGAATTCAATTTAAAATATAAAATCAATTGTTCATTTATGATTGTATTTAAATGGGGACAACTAAGTAATGAAAAAGATACAAAAAGTACAGTAAACATTTAGATTAGCCACTTGATATGTTGATTCAGAACTTTGTGCTTTTACCAGTGAATGTCTTGACTGATGTTAGATTTTGAAATACTCAGTCTGCTTCTTTCATATAAACTTATGATCTCCATCTTCCAATCATCCTGAACAGCCTCCAGTTTTCCTGAATCTGAAGGAGCTTCATGAGGCATCGATGCCTGATACAACTTTTCAATAGCAATATATGACAATACTGATGTTCATCTCAATTAAAATGCAGGATACTATAAGATACAAACATGTCATTTTCAAATAATTTCCCATTTATCATTCATTTATAATAGAATTGTTATGAAAATCACTCGATCAATGTTCTGAACAATATGTTTCCATTGATAGACAATTACAATATTGAATTATTGTCCAGCCCAATATTAAGTGACCTCTGCTGTGTGGAGTATCATGTGTCTCTTCGGGGCTTTGTTATGACCAAAACATTTACCACAGACTGAGCATTGAAATGGTTTATCTCCTGTGTGGACTATCATGTGGACGTCCAAGGTTACTTTCTGACCAAAACTGTGACCAAGAACTGAGCATTTACTGTAAATGGTTTATCGCCTGTGTGTGGACTCTCATGTGGATGTTCAAGGTGCTTTTCTGACCAAAATTCTAACCACGGACTGAGCGTTTAAATGGTTTATCTCATGTGGACAATCATGTGTTTTGTCAAGTGTCCTTTACAACTAAAACTGTTACCACAGACTGAGCATTTAAATGGTTCATCTCCTGGGAGCGTGTGGACTCACTCCATGAACACATCGTTTACCACAAACTGAACAACCAAAGTGTTCATTCAATTTCAGACGAATTCCCAAGAAGTCTAGTTATACTTTAACTACACTCCTTAAACCCTGTTGTTATACTCTAACTACACTCCTTAAACCCCGTAGTTAGACTATAACTACACTCCTTAAACCCCGTTGTTATACTCTAACACTCCTTAAACCCAGTTGTTATACTCTAACTACACTCCTTAAACCCCGTTGTTATACTCTAACTACACTCCTTAATCCCTGTTGTTATACTCTAACTACACTCCTTAAACCCCGTTGTTATACTCTAACTAGACTCCTTAAACCCCGTTGTTACTCTAACTACACTCCTTAAACCCCGTTGTTATACTCTAACTACACTCCTTAAACCCCGTTGTTATACTCCAACTACACTCCTTAAACCCCGTTGTTATACCATAACTACACTCCTTAAACCCCGTTGTTATACTCTAACTACACTCCTTAAACCCCGTAGTTACCCTGTAAGTACAGTGTGGTACCCCGTAATTAGCCTATAAGTACAAACATTTGTCCCCTGCTTCATAATACAGCCCGCGACCCCGTAGTTAGACTATAAGTAGGCTACAGATCTTGTTACCCTCTAGTTAAAGTATTTTTTCACTCCTTAAACCCCGTAGTTATACTCTAACTACACTCCTTAAACCCCGTTGTTATACCTACTCTAACTACACTCCTTAAACCCCGTTGTTATACCTACTCTAACTACACTCCTTAAACCCCGTTGTTATACCATAACTACACTCCTTAAACCCCGTTGTTATACCATAACTACACTCCTTAAACCCCGTTGTTATACTATAACTACACTCCTTAAACCCCGTAGTTAGACTATAAGTACAGATCTTATAATTCACTCCTTAAACCCCGTAGTTAGACTATAACTACAGCCCTAAACCCCGTTGTTATACTATAACTACATGCTTATTTGCGGGCTGTATTCTAAAGCGTTACCAAAGAAACAAATATATATGCTGCTGCACAAATTGTTATTCCTGACAGAACTGATCACAGGTCAGCTAAGGTCAGGTCGGCCTGACCTTTTTAGCAAATAGCCTACCATAGCCTACATTTTAGTTGTGTTCACTTTTTGGGTTCTACAACTGTGAAAATTATATCAGAGTTGCCTATTTTGTTTTACTATTTATCCCTCAAACATCCATCCTGGTCTATATAAAGTTGGCAAGGAGGACCAAAGATTAAAGACATGCAAAACGTAGTTATAATACAGGAAATATCCTCCAGTGTACTGAGTGTAGGTTATTGGGTGTTACATGCACAGAAGATGTGAAAATCACATGTTTATATTTGAGTTGCTAAAAAGGGAAAGGCAGTGAAATAGAGTGGAAAAACGAATTATCCCAATGGTGGAATGAGCTCCGCCCTTCGGTCAGAGCAGCTGAGCTCACCTTCTCAGGCTCCACCTGGGCCCTTCTTGAAGTGTATTCCTTCTCAAACTTACTAACGCTACATGTTACTTATTCCTCCTCAAACTACTTGCTACATGATGCTACTCTAGTCCATCAAAATGTCTTAGCTGTCATTGATTGTGTTGCATAGTTGTTTTCTGTACTGTTGACAAAATGTGATATTCTAAGTCACTTTGGACAAAAGCGTCTGCTAAATGACATCATGTAATGTCACTTCTGAATAAAACAGGTAAACAGAAAAGTATTTATTAATGATAGCAAAAGGACAGTATATACACACTTCAAAGCTGTGAAAACCCAAGTGTTTATAACTTTACACATTTCTTTCCCCAGTATGACACACTTCAGGTCAGCTGTACAGAATATCACAACAGCACTCTCTTGTGGTAGGAAATGGAAAATTACCAATTATACGTATAGCCTCTCCATCCCAATAAAAATCTAACCGAGAATAACTAGATCTGTTGCAGAACAAAGACTAGAACAAATGTTTTCAGCAGATTACATGGTGCAAAGTCTTATATGGTGATGACAGAAGGACACAGCGTATTTACATCCCATCTTCACTCATTTCTATTTCAAGTCTGGCTACTTTGAAGCCATATACATGATCACAGTTTCTGGCAGAGCTACAAGGCTGCAAAGCATCGTCGTTTCCGCCTACAAACCCATCCTAACTTAAGGCCCATTTCACGGTCACTGTAGTGAGCCAAGCGCCAAAAATGACATCATCATGGTGGGCGGCGAGACCTCCACAGCTGCTAGCGCGTACCAGTCTGGGGCCAAAACTCTCGTTCCGTGTCTTCCGGCGGAAACACACCACGTCATCCGGCGGATGACGCCGGGAACGGCTCCACACACACAAAAAAACCTGCTCTGAAAACAGGGCGTCATACTAACGTAAATGTGATGCGCATTTTCGAGCTATGTAGCTACAAAAATAAAATGAACACAATATAAAACCGTCTGGGGGACACAGCGGAAATGTGTGAAAGCCGTGTTTTGAGCACATGTATTGACCCATGTGGTAAAACTGAAGATTTGTAACTTAATTTTTTTGTCATTTCAAGTAAATGTGCATGCTGTGTTGAGAGAGATAGCAACACTATAGGCTATAATGGGTTTCAAACTGTTTTGTGTCCAAGGCACACCAAAGGGCAAGCCAAAATCTCAAGGCACATCTGTATTCTTATCCATCCAAACGATTTATTTACTTAACCTAAGTTAACCTAACCCTAACCCACTGAACAAAATAATTCAAGAATTCATTTGAAAGTTTGTAAAAATTTGCCTACATCAAAGCACCAACACACAATTTAATCAATGCAATTAATTGTGCTCCCATCAGCTAACAAGAGTCCATGCCACAGGAAAATGAAAGAAACAAAAGTGAAAGTAAAATTAGTGCTTTGCTTTTCTCCGTTTCCCTTTGAAATGCGCTCTGATGACGCTGTTAAACTGTTTAAACTGTTTGTTGTGTTGAATTGCACCACGCTACCTGGAGGAGTTAATGAACACGTGTGTCTGTGGGCATCCTCACACTCTCCACTCGGGAGTGACTCTGGCTTCAAGCGCTGCATGCAGGCTCAACTGCAGAAGGAATAGTCCATTCATCTGTAGCGTGCAGGGGGGTCATAGATTGAACATGATTTTTTTTAAGTATTTTTAGACCCTTTTGCAGGTAATTTCGAGGTTTAATGTTACAATAGTGACATCATTGTATACCCCTGGCTGTCACAAAATCCCACTGCACACCTGGACTTGTTCCACGGCACACCGTTTGGGAACCAATAGGCCTGAGAACTGAAACGCCTATTTCCATTCAGTAAAAACAAGTTTGGTGATTCTGTTCATGTGCTGATATGGTCATGTCAGAGTGAAACTGCAGCACTGCACATAATGACTTGTACAGCGTAACATGATGATTGTAGGCTGTACATGGCTGCAGCTCTGACCATGAACACCTCAGTGCCTGCTGCCATCTGAACACCTCGGGGCCTGCGCCATCTGAACACCTCGGGGCCTGCTGCCATCTGAACGCCTCTGTGCCTGCTGCCATCTGAACGCCTCTGTGCCTGCTTCCATCTGCGGAGGTCTGCCTCGCGGTGCCTCGCTCGACTAATGTCAGACCCGTAACTCTGCTTCAATTCAACCTACTCTAGCTGCCACTTTGAGTCACTTTGTAGCTTGGCCAGAAGATGTTAAAGGGATAGTTCACCATTTTTAAAGTCTAGCCCTAAGTGCTACTTACCAATGACGGTGTTGATTCATTGATCGTTTTTTTTCTCAAGAGCTACTACGAGGAACAGCATGGATTGCGCTGAGAAAGAACTCTACCAATCAACATCATCATTGGTAAGTTGCAAATAGGGCCAGTCTTCAGACATGTGAACTGTCCCTTTAAAGTAGTGATGGGATGTAAAGTGGGAGCTGCCGACCTGTGTTGATGTGTGATGGATGCTTGTGAGCAAAGTCAATTCCAACAATGTGGGAGGAGCCATGATGAGTTTACAGTTGAATTACAACATCTCAACGTTTGCTTTGAAATGGTTGCCTGGTTTCAGTGTAGCAGGTGTGTTCAGGTGAGCTCAGGTGTGCTCAGGTGTGTTCAGGTGGGAGTCTAGGCTGCGGACAGGCAGGCCTGCCGCACGCTCTGCGCCCACGTGTTGAGCAGCTCGGTCACAGAGTGCTTGTCAGGAAGCTGCAGCAGCTTGGACGTCATGTTCTTGTGAACCGTCTGCAGGAACATGTTGGCGCCTGACGAGGAGAAACCACCACAAACACGTGAGACACATTTTGCTTTTCAGACGCTCTCGACCGTCAACATGCTTTAAACACACACCAGCTGGAGCCCTATATCGTCATGTTGGTGCTGTTGTCTGATGGCTTGCTTTTATCTGTAATGACATTCTTTGATGGAAGGAAGGTTGCTACGGTAGTTTGAATTCCTAAACCAGCTGGGAAAATGAAAATCTGGGTAGGGAAAGTGACTAAAAACAAACAACATCTTTTCCAGAGTATTGTGGAAAAGAATTGTAGCATTACCCAATTTCCCCTCTGCGATCAATAAAGCTTTTCTGATTCTGATCCGATTCTGACTTCTTACCGTACTGCTCTCCGTCGTCGGCCCAGTGAGGACTCTGGTCTGGGTAATCTGCAGGCACGCTCAGCTGCAGTGGAGGGACGCTGGGCAGGTTCTTATCATCTGGACACAGTGAGGAGAGGAGAGAGTCAAACAGCAACCACTATATCACCATGATGTGCTGCACAGTAGGGATGTTCATCAATTATCTAAAATCGATAATTGATCGTTAAGGAATTGAATCGATCATGTGGAATTTGGATCGATTATTACTATTATTAAAAAAAAAATTTTTTTGGAGGACTACCGTAGGTTTGGGTGGAATTCGTTCCTCCTCGCCCCACTCCATTGCACAGCCGACTAACGTGAGGTGGAGCTTCATATAGTCTCTAGTTTTCTGACTGGGCACGGGCCTTTGTGCCAACAAAACTGTTTTAAACATGGGGAATTCACACCGGCATGCGCCAGGGACAGAAAACAAACGCACCCAGCGGTCTGCGGACCTCAGTGAGGCTCAGGCCTGTTGATTTGACTCTTGTGCTGTCAGCTAAGCTGGAATACGCCGATTGCCTTACATCATGTAACCTGACATGTAACATGTTTGTTTACCTGGCCACAGCGCTAGTGTCTGATATTCTTACTACACAGCGGCATCGCCATTATAGCTGGCCGAGAACACGCAACGTTATTACCAGACCAGAGTAAAAAAGTAAAAAAAAATATATATATTATTATTATTACACTATCGATAATCGATCGTTAATTTTTCCCGATTTTCGATTATGGAAATTTTTCAAAATGAACATCCCTACTGCACAGTGCACACAGTGAGGAGAGGAGAGTCAAACAGCAACCACTATATCACCATGATGACGGACAACCTGAATCCAGAATGCCTCCAGCCTCCAGCCTGGATATCACCGTGAAGACATAAAAAGACTAAAATTAATCTAAAGATTGAGGGGGGTGGATAAGAAGAAAAAGAAGGAAAAAAACGGTAGCCCAATCAGAATACAGATGTGACTGGGCAGATGTTCACCAAGAAACCTAAACGCTTTTAGAACCTCTAAAATTGTAATTTAAAGTCGAGCTAAACCCAAAAATGACTTTTCTTTTAGTTCAAATACCTGGGTATTCAGTGGGGGAAAAAAAATCGAATTTCTTTAGTTTTTCATACTTTTTCACATCAAAAGTTCATTTTTCAAGATTTCATTCATAACAGTAATCTACAGTTTGCTGACGTCACCTAGTACTATAACATTTCTACCCCATTTCAACCAATCATATCACGACATGGCAGCTGTCAATCAAATCTTCATTTCAGGATAATTTTATCTTCCAAATGAAGGGGAAAATGGTGCCTAGTGCCTGTCATCTGGCAGAATTTCTAGCCCATAAACTAACTACTAACTTGACCAATTATGCAAACTAAATCAAACGGTAATGTCTAAGAATGCAAAGAAATGTAACTGGCTCGTTAAAACTCGCATTCCAGGAATATTGTATTTACCACAATAGCGATAATGGCGCGTGCCTCAGAGCCTGGTTGTCAGGGGTCGCACCTTGAAGATTCCAGGGCGACGGGCTGCACTCTCCGCTCGGCAACACGAAGGCAGCTGGCTGCCTGCGGTTTGCCGAGCTCCACTCAGCCACTAACCTCGCGTCAGCAGGCTCTTCCCGAGGAGAGCGCCACAACACGGCGAATCCCACTCGATTTGGAGGCGGAACACGCCAGGATTGGCCAAAGCCCAATCCAGTCCCCAGAATTGTCAAATAAAATCATCGACATGATAATATGACCCGCCTCTCCACCTGTCATCTCAGACAAATTATGTTTTCAGTCTGAAACGGACTCCGCGACGAACGGGTTCAGTTCGACTTTAAGAATTCAAACGCTAGATTTAAATGAGTCAAGACCATTTATCACTTTGACTTAAGACCTGTAAGCGTTTGTGAGGACATGTCTTTCTGTCTCACTCTGGGCTCTGCTCGCTGGCCTGTCTCTAGCACGGCCTGTCTCCCTGCTGGCGGGCAGCGTACCCAGTTTGCAGACCAGGTGCACGGTGCCGTTGTTGCTGCAGTAGGAGGGATCCAGGTTGACCAGGAACTTGATGTCGAGCCGAGCCACCTCGCCCTGCAGGATGTTGGGGATGGTCTGCCGCTCGTCCTCCTCGTGTTTCCTCTTGCGGCCGGCAATGTTGGGCCCCCTGAGGAGCAGAGGAGAGGAGAGGAGTTAACAGCAGGCAGACGCAGCTCTGGTACCTCCGTCGCGTCTGTAATCCATCCTGCCAGACTGTTTGGCAGGTGGTCACTCATCATTTGAATGTCCTCAAACTCAGTTTACTGGTGCATTTACTGCAGTTAATGATCTTCAACTGTTATTTCACATTATTTCTGCTTATTTATGGTCTCGTTTTTTTTCTGTTCTACAAAACTATTTTAGGATTTACACGTCATTAAGTCTATTTTTAAGAATCATTGGCACATCTCGAGTTCGGATCCTGAGTTAGCACCTATATTTAAATGATGACTTTACCGATTATCAACCCACTTTGTATCATTATAATGTTAATATAAGCACATGGTCAGTGTTTATTTTTAAATAATTTTATTTTTTTCGCTATGTTTTCCACACGGAGAGCTCCCATTTAATCCTCTGGCAAAACGCAACGATGTGGCGCGTTTTACGTCACAACGGAACTGCGGAAGCTCTGATCGAGACGCGGAATCTGCTCCAAGGGCTTTCGATTCGGCTTCCAGGGCGGCTCTTATTGTTTATTTTTATTTTTTAAGTATGCGCACATCCATGGAGAATCCCATCGAGAGCTTAACCAACCTTAATGACTTGCAGCTGGCGGGGGCGAAGTTTTTGCAAACGGGACAAATGATGGTATTTCTTCATGTGAAAAACATATAGCGAAGGTAAACACTGCCCATCTGCTGATATTAACGTATTATTAAAATCATCCTTTAAAGACCCTCCACTTCTTCCATTTAGATGGGGGGGAAGCTTGAGAGACTAGAGTCAGGCGCTGTTAAGTCCACTTCCAAATGGAAATTATTTTTGCGGTCGCTGTGCTCAGTGCAATAACACCTCTAAAATGACCTCTTTCTGTCACCAACACACAGGTAAACAGTTTAACATTAAAAGTGTGATCACTTGCCCTTGTGGACTGGCGTATGTATGTAGGCAAAACGTCCAGACAACTTAGGCAGAGGATCAGTGAACATAAAAGTTCTATCCGCAGAAAAGATGGAGATTATCCCGTTGCACTTCATTTTAATGACTCTTAACCATAACATTTCCGCATTTCTCTTTACTGGTACAGAGAAAGTTTGCCTGCCCAAAAGAGCTGGTCATCTTAATCTTGATCTTCTGCTTAAAAGGGACACTCCTCCAATTTTCGAAGCCGATTTATTTTGTACATAATTTCTAACATATCTAAAAACTGTAAACAGTTTTGCAGTCATTCATTTGGTTTGACAGTTATTGAGAGTTGATTTGAGTTACATTGTGGACCAGTGACGTGATTCATGCACAAATGACATTACTGGTCCACAACACGATGAAATGATAATCCAAAATGCCGAGAAACCAAATTTAAATTTTCAGTATTATCTTGACCAGGATCCTATACTTATTTTACTTTGATAGTTAAATTTAATTTAATATGAATCACCTGCCAAGACGATATAAAAGAGGGTGATTGACAGGTTGCCTGTCCAGTGATCACGCAGCTTGCCGATCACGGACCAATAGCAGGCGGAGCTGCGGGTCTGGGAAATCCCCATCTCACATGTGCTGTGCAAGAACCCCAAGACAGCGAGAGACAACACTTTGCTGCAAAACGTGAGTCCAAAAAATAGTGGATGGGTTTGTCCATATTATTTTGTCAGTGGAATGAACCTAATGAACCTACAGGATGGACGGGGCCGTTGATGGCGGTCATGGCCGGGGTGAAGGTGTGGTAGAGGGAATGAACCTACAGGATGGGCGGGCCGTGGATGGCAGTCATGGCCGGGGCGAAGGTGCGGTAGAGGGAATGGTTGAAGACCGGCGAGCGGATGTTGGCCATGACGGCGTCCAGCAGTGGCTGGCACAGGTACTGCTGCTTGGTGGCCACCGGTGGAGGTGGCGGGGTGGGCTGCAGAGGGAAAGGGACAATCAGTTATTGATTTATTTTACATGTACTGTATATATTACACAGGGATGCAAACTCATGTATTGTGAAAAAAGAGAGAGAGTCCATTGATAAGATACATTATCTAGTATGTTAGTTGCCTCAAGGCTATGTTATAGGCTACTTAGAACGTATAAATATGACAAACACATTATAGCTAGATATGAATTACTAGTATCTTATCCCATTTTGATGCCTTGAGTCTCTTGTACGGTGTGCTGTTTACCTTGGTGGAGTGTCCCGTTTATAGTATTGTCTCTTGTACTGTGACTTATCCTGTGTTTACCATTGTGTATTTGCTGCTGTAACAACTGCTATTCCCCCCTCAGGAAATAGCTCATCTTTGTAAGTCAAGAGATGAGCAGTTCTAGGAACTTTCCTTTTTCAGAAACACCACCACAGCCTTATTCATCCGGGAAGCATATCCAAGGTTTTCATAGCCTACCTGTTCGCCGACCGCAAGCAACACGTCCTCCACTGAGGCCACGGCACCTGGTACACACCTGATGCCATGCTGAAGCCACGTATCCTCGCCCCCTTCACATTCCCCTGCCTGTGTGGCCATGGGAGCCTGCGCCACCACGCCACCAGCACCCAAACAAAACACTTCAAGCAACAAATAACACAAACTAAATCCCCGACACCGTGAGAGAAAGAACAACTCACAAAAAGGAATAAAAGAAAAAGGGAAGAAATGACAAGAAAGCCGAAGGAAGCAGGAGAGAGAGAGAGCATGCACAGCAGGTGGAGAGAGAGAGAGAGCATACACAGCAGGTGGAGAGAGAGAGAGAGAGAGCATGCACAGCAGGTGGAGACAGCTCAGCAGCAGCCCAGACACAAAAAGGCCCCAGCCATGTCGGGCCGTCCCACACAGACCCAATGAAAGCAGAGGGCACACAATGTGCATTCAATCTGAATGATATGAAATGATCATTCAACAATTTTAAATGCACTCTCCATGTAAAGAACTAAGGGCTTCCTAACCCATTGGTCCACAGGTGCCTCTGGGGTGTCCGTGTCCCCAGTGTCCCCAGTGTCCCGTCACGTCGTCTATGGTCCAATTTCACAGCGGGTTAAGTCGTTCAAATGTGCTAAACGGCCGCTATTAATGTTGGGAACAAGTGCGTTTGCATTGAAACCATTGAGACTGTTTTTTTCTGTTAAAGTCGGACACTCCACCAAGGTAAACAGCACACCGTACAAGAGACACAAGGCATCAAAATGGGATAAGATAATAGTAATCCATATCTAGCTATAATGTGTTTGTCATATTTATATATTCTAAGCAGCCTATAACATAGCCTCGAGGCAACTAACATATTAAAGCTGCATTCAGCGATGTTTTTGTGTTCAAATAAGTGTTAAATGGCTCTATATTCTGACAGCAATCACTGAAATAGAGTGTTTGGTCAGTGACTTGAAACCTCCAACCCCCCACTGTCCTATATCTCTCTCCTGTAGTCCTGCAGGCAGGGTGGACGTATCTCTGCAACTGTAACTCATAGAGACTGGTGGCGTTGGATTCGGGGTGAAAAAATACATATAGTCCTTTAAAGGCATGGCGATTGGACCTTCCTTTTCTCAGAAAATGTCAAACTTTTCTCTGATTGGATCAAAATTGGCGCCGACCTCAAACTATCCAATCAGAGAAAAGTTGACATTTTCTGAGAAACGGAAGGTCCAATCGCAATTCCATGTAGAGGATTATATATTTTTTCACCCCGAATCCAATGTCGCCATCCGTGAGTCTCTACGCCTTACGCTTGCGGAGATACGTCCGCCCAGCCTGCAGGACTACAGGAGAGAGATAGAGGACAGTAGGGGGTTTGGGGTTTCAAGTCACTTAACAAACACACGATCTATAAAATGTCAATTTCAAAAACTTTCTAAATAACAAAAACAAGACAACACACAGCTTACCACAGCCATGTCGTTCTTCAGCTTCTCCAAGGCGATTTCACACTTCTGCAGCGTCTTCAGGGGACACCTGACGGACGGCAACAAGAAGACACACATCAGTAAAGTATCACTACGGTTCACAGCAACAAGAAGACACACATCAGTAAAGTATCACTATGGTTCACAGCAACAAGAAGACACACATCAGTAAAGTATCACTATGGTTCACAACAACAAGAAGACACACATCAGTAAAGTATCACTATGGTTCACAACAACAATAAGACACACATCAGTAAAGTATCACTATGGTTCACAACAACAAGAAGACACACATCAGTAAAGTATCACTATGGTTCACAGAAACAAGAAGACACACATCAGTAAAGTATCACTATGGTTCACAGCAACAAGAAGACACACATCAGTAAAGTATCACTACGGTTCACAACAACAAGAAGACACACATCAGTAAAGTATCACTATGGTTCACAACAACAAGAAGACACACATCAGTAAAGTATCACTATGGTTCACAGTAACAAGAATACACACATCAGTAAAGTATCACTATGGTTCACAACAACAAGAAGACACACATCAGTAAAGTATCACTATGGTTCACAACAACAAGAAGACACACATCAGTAAAGTATCACTATGGTTCACAACAACAAGAAGACACACATCAGTAAAGTATCACTATGGTTCACAACAACAAGAAGACACACATCAGTAAAGTATCACTATGGTTCACAGAAACAAGAAGACACACATCAGTAAAGTATCACTATGGTTCACAACAACAAGAAGACACACATCAGTAAAGTATCACTATGGTTCACAACAACAAGAAGACACACATCAGTAAAGTATCACTATGGTTCACAGCAACAAGAAGACACACATCAGTAAAGTATCACTACGGTTCACAACAACAAGAAGACACACATCAGTAAAGTATCACTATGGTTCACAGCAACAAGAAGACACACATCAGTAAAGTATCACTATGGTTCACAACAACAAGAAGACACACATCAGTAAAGTATCACTATGGTTCACAACAACAAGAAGACACACATCAGTAAAGTATCACTACGGTTCACAACAACAAGAAGACACACATCAGTAAAGTATCACTATGGTTCACAACAACAATAAGACACACATCAGTAAAGTATCACTATGGTTCACAACAACAAGAAGACACACATCAGTAAAGTATCACTACGGTTCACAACAACAAGAAGACACACATCAGTAAAGTATCACTACGGTTCACAACAACAAGAAGACACACATCAGTAAAGTATCACTATGGTTCACAACAACAAGAAGACACACATCAGTAAAGTATCACTATGGTTCACAACAACAAGAAGACACACATCAGTAAAGTATCACTATGGTTCACAGCAACAAGAAGACACACATCAGTAAAGTATCACTACGGTTCACAGCAACAAGAAGACACACATCAGTAAAGTATCACTATGGTTCACAACAACAAGAAGACACACATCAGTAAAGTATCACTACGGTTCACAACAACAATAAGACACACATCAGTAAAGTATCACTATGGTTCACAACAACAAGAAGACACACATCAGTAAAGTATCACTATGGTTCACAACAACAAGAAGACACACATCAGTAAAGTATCACTACGGTTCACAACAACAAGAAGACACACATCAGTAAAGTATCACTATGGTTCACAACAACAATAAGACACACATCAGTAAAGTATCACTATGGTTCACAACAACAAGAAGACACACATCAGTAAAGTATCACTACGGTTCACAACAACAAGAAGACACACATCAGTAAAGTATCACTACGGTTCACAACAACAAGAAGACACACATCAGTAAAGTATCACTATGGTTCACAACAACAAGAAGACACACATCAGTAAAGTATCACTATGGTTCACAACAACAAGAAGACACACATCAGTAAAGTATCACTACGGTTCACAACAACAAGAAGACACACATCAGTAAAGTATCACTATGGTTCACAACAACAAGAAGACACACATCAGTAAAGTATCACTATGGTTCACAACAACAAGAAGACACACATCAGTAAAGTATCACTATGGTTCACAACAACAAGAAGACACACATCAGTAAAGTATCACTACGGTTCACAACAACAAGAAGACACACATCAGTAAAGTATCACTATGGTTCACAACAACAAGAAGACACACATCAGTAAAGTATCACTATGGTTCACAGTAACAAGAAGACACACATCAGTAAAGTATCACTATGGTTCACAGCAACAAGAATACACACATCAGTAAAGTATCACTATGGTTCACAACAACAAGAAGACACACATCAGTAAAGTATCACTATGGTTCACAACAACAAGAATACACACATCAGTAAAGTATCACTATGGTTCACAACAACAAGAATACACACATCAGTAAAGTATCACTATGGTTCACAACAACAAGAATACACACATCAGTAAAGTATCACTATGGTTCACAACAACAAGAAGACACACATCAGTAAAGTATCACTATGGTTCACAACAACAAGAAGACACACATCAGTAAAGTATCACTATGGTTCACAACAACAAGAAGACACACATCAGTAAAGTATCACTATGGTTCACAGCAACAAGAATACACACATCAGTAAAGTATCACTATGGTTCACAACAACAAGAAGACACACATCAGTAAAGTATCACTATGGTTCACAACAACAAGAAGACACACATCAGTAAAGTATCACTATGGTTCACAACAACAAGAAGACACACATCAGTAAAGTATCACTATGGTTCACAGAAACAAGAAGACACACATCAGTAAAGTATCACTATGGTTCACAACAACAAGAAGACACACATCAGTAAAGTATCACTATGGTTCACAACAACAAGAAGACACACATCAGTAAAGTATCACTATGGTTCACAGCAACAAGAATACACACATCAGTAAAGTATCACTATGGTTCACAGTAACAAGAATACACACATCAGTAAAGTATCACTATGGTTCACAGTAACAAGAATACACACATCAGTAAAGTATCACTATGGTTCACAACAACAAGAAGACACACATCAGTAAAGTATCACTACGGTTCACAACAACAAGAAGACACACATCAGTAAAGTATCACTATGGTTCACAACAACAAGAAGACACACATCAGTAAAGTATCACTATGGTTCACAACAACAAGAAGACACACATCAGTAAAGTATCACTATGGTTCACAACAACAAGAAGACACACATCAGTAAAGTATCACTACGGTTCACAGCCAACCTTCAGTTCAAATCATCCAGAAGATATAACAGGACAAGTCCTGCTAATGCCAACAAATTGTGTGGACGTTCGGGATGGGACAATATATTGAAACTTAATATATCATGATAAAAAATTGTGACAATACATAATGGTGTATCGGGAAGATGAATGATGATATCAGCTCCGTGTTATTATGCTATATTAATCACAAATGAGATGCTTGACCATCTGTTTCACACGCTCTCCATCCAAATTATATTCTCCTCACTTTGTGATGACATTTTTAAATTGTTGTTTACATTGTAGCAGCCATTGCGTAAACACTCATGTGCACACACACACACACACACACACACACACACACACACACACACACACACACAGTCTCTATTTTACCTGGTACTGGGATCTGTAAGGATGTTCAGAAGACTTTTCATCTTGCTCAGGTCCTTCTTTCTGTCTGTTAAGACACAAAACAAAATAAAATGAAATTAGAACAAAAAACATCTTCATATCAGTGGAAATGAGACCGCAGACATGAAGGAAAAGCGAGAAATCCACAATTTGAAAAAGTGACACCCAGTAATGATGAAATCTTGATAACACAAGCATAGATATTATTGTACTTTTTAAAAAGAACGGTGTGTAAAAAGCTTTGTTGACAAGTTCACAGGCTGGATCCTCTAGTCTATAGTCATGAGCAGCATTCGGCCTACCTTCATTTTTGTCGATCTTGTTGATCATCCTGCGCAGGGGCTCGATGTATTTGGAGAGCTGCTTGAGTTTCTCCATGTACTGCTGGTCCTCTAGAGACGTCGCCCCCGCCGGACTCATCACTGACCCGGGGTTACCTGCCGGGCAGAACCACGGGAGGCGGCCGGTTACAATGTGTCTGATCATTTTGGTGATATTGAATTTTGTAACAATTTCACCAAATGTCGTCTTCTGCTCCCATTTCAGCGTCACCTGTGAATATGTGCAGTTGGTGGACGGATTGATATAGTTTAACCGCCCGTGAAGCGGTTGCGGCATGGGGAGCGTGCTTTGCTTCTGTTTATTGACAGAAAGTTAGGGGACGGCCTTCTTTGTTCTCAGAAGAGCCTGTGTGTATCTACAACAGCTTCGTTGTGAAGTACTAGCCGATGGTGAAGTACCGATCTTGAGTGTGCAAGGAACTGGGGGGCAGTGTACCTGGTGTGTTGAGGGGTCCGGGGGAGGGGACTCCATAATTCTGGGGGGTGCGTGCCGTGGCTGGGCTCTGGGAGGGCTGGGGGGAGGGGCTGGGCTGGAAACCCCCTGGAGAAGGAGTGGGGCCGGAGCTTGAGAGAGGAGACACAGAACATCTTACATTTAGCATTAAATATCTCCTTATCGTCTTAAATGTAGTTCATTCAGTAGAGCATTGGTTCCCAAAGGGGCTCCGCCCGGGGGTCCGCCAGAGAATTGCAAAAGAAAAAAAAAATATATATATATATATACACAGTATATATATATATATATATATTTTTTTTAACAGAAAACAGTTTTTACATACACATTAACCCCGAGGAGTAGCCGTTTTTTTCAGAAATATCGCGATATTTGGGAAATATCACAATTTTGAACATTTTCTCTCAGAGGCTGCAGCAGGCTGTTTTAAAGCCAGAGTGAATCAAGAGATGGAATTCTGGTATCATATGAAACTAGAAGAGCTAAGGAATGGATTTGTACCAACCATGTCATGCTAGTTTGTCAGGAAGGAAGGTAGCTAAATAACACTCCAAAGTTAGGCTACATTTTGGCGAGGGAAAAAAAAAATCATTTTCAAAGGGGTCCTCTTTTTCACAGCCTAATGTTGGCAGGTGTGTGTGTGTGTGTGTGTGTGTGTGTGTGTGTGTGTGTGTGTCCATTTTGAACCAGCTAGTAGCCTTATATTGTCATTTAGCCTTTCTGCTGCTATTGCATGGTTAAATCAGCTAATTGTATTTTATTGGGGGGGGGGGGTATACGGAGTGGAAGTGCTCCCTGGGAAATGTGGTTTGGTACGTAGTGGTACTTGGACGGAAAAGTTTGGGAACCCCTGCAGTAAGGTAGAGGTATGGCACAAGATCCCCCAGAAATTAAAAAACAACTTTAACAAAAAGAAAAAGCTACTAGTTTTAGCCTACTTTTACAACATGATTGACAGCAACAAAGTAAAGTGAATTACAGGTCTCTTCTGAAGTGAGGAATCATCTTCAGACAGACAGACTCAAAGTACGTATCATCATGAGGATAGAATAGTGAATAGTGAGTACAGACATGAGCATCTGTTTACCTGGTGGAGTTGGGCTGTGAGGTGGGGGGCTGGGTGTTTACCTGGTGGAGTTGGGCTGTGAGGTGGGGGGCTGGGTGTTTACCTGGTGGAGTTGGGCTGTGAGGTGGGGGGCTGGGTGTTTACCTGGTGGAGTTGGGCTGTGAGGTGGGGGGCTGGGTGTTTACCTGGTGGAGTTGGGCTGTGAGGTGGGGGGCTGGGTGTTTACCTGGTGGAGTTGGGCTGTGAGGTGGGGGGCTGGGTGTTTACCTGGTGGAGTTGGGCTGTGAGGTGGGGGGCTGGGTGTTTACCTGGTGGAGTTGGGCTGTGAGGTGGGGGGCTGGGTGTTTACCTGGTGGAGTTGGGCTGTGAGGTGGGGGGCTGGGTGTTTACCTGGTGGAGTTGGGCTGTGAGGTGGGGGGCTGGGTGTTTACCTGGTGGAGTTGGGCTGTGAGGTGGGGGGCTGGGTGTTTACCTGGTGGAGTTGGGCTGTGAGGTGGGGGGCTGGGTGTTTACCTGGTGGAGTTGGGCTGTGAGGTGGGGGGCTGGGTGTTTACCTGGTGGAGTTGGGCTGTGAGGTGGGGGGCTGGGTGTTTACCTGGTGGAGTTGGGCTGTGAGGTGGGGGGCTGGGTGTTTACCTGGTGGAGTTGGGCTGTGAGGTGGGGGGCTGGGTGTTTACCTGGTGGAGTTGGGCTGTGAGGTGGGGGGCTGGGTGTTTACCTGGTGGAGTTGGGCTGTGAGGTGGGGGGCTGGGTGTTTACCTGGTGGAGTTGGGCTGTGAGGTGGGGGGCTGGGTGTTTACCTGGTGGAGTTGGGCTGTGAGGTGGGGGGCTGGGTGTTTACCTGGTAGAGTTGGGCTGTGAGGTGGGGGGCTGGGTGTTTACCTGGTGGAGTTGGGCTGTGAGGTGGGGGGCTGGGTGTTTACCTGGTGGAGTTGGGCTGTGAGGTGGGGGGCTGGGTGTTTACCTGGTGGAGTTGGGCTGTGAGGTGGGGGGCTGGGTGTTTACCTGGTGGAGTTGGGCTGTGAGGTGGGGGGCTGGGGTGAGGGCTGAGGAGGGGGGGGCATGGACTGGGGAGTCTGGACCTGCCCCGGGGAGGGTGACGACATCATCTGATGCTGCACCTGCTGCTGCTGCACCTGCTGCTGCTGCACCTGCTGAGGCGAGTGGACAGAAGAGAAAGATGATTAGCCCTGATGTGGTGTCAGGAGGAGGGATGTTAATGACCGTTAGTCAGTTAATTGCTGTTACAGGGTTTATATGCAGGAATCCTGAAGTTAAATTCAATAGCTTTTAAGACCTTTTTTAAGACTTTTTCAAGACCTCAACGCCACTTTCATCACATGATGTAAATCATGTGATGTAGTAGGGGTGTCAAAAATAATCGATTATAAGATGCATCGCGATGCGGACCTGCACGATTCTGCATCGATTCACAAATGTCAAAAATCGATTATTAAAAAAATAAAAATAAAAAAATAATTATATAATCAAATAAAATATAATGGAAGTACATGCAGTTGTTTATTTTAATTATGGATCATAATACAATGCAATTCTAAGTGCACTTTTATTTTAAAAGTAGCCACACAGTGAGAAAAAAGAAAGTGAGAAAAAAAATGTATTCGGGGAAAAAAGTGATGCATCGATTTAACACATTCAGTGCCACAGCGCTTCAGTAAAATTGTCTGGAGCCTGTGCCAGATTCACTTCCATTCAGTTGAAAACAGCTATAGAATTTTTTCTATTATGGCTATATTAACGGGGCTGGACTTTAATGAAACATTGAACACTCCTGCTTCTTCCAAAGAAGAAATTTTGTTTCTAGACAGTTCCATTATGAAATTACAGCCTCTCAAAAAAGTGCACTTTCAAGGGTTTTCTGTCGTTTTTTTTTACTTTCCAAGATATAGGCCCTTTTATGAATACCTTTTGCACTCTAATTTCGAGCACATTCACTGACTCTGGCTGGTGTTTTCTGATGTGGTGGCGTGTGGTGTGGTTTCTGTGAAGCCTGTGTGTCACACACCCCTCTCCCCCCCCCCCCCCCCCCCCCTCCCCCCTCTCCCCTCTCCACCTCTGAGCTGCGGGCTCCTCCCACACGCACAGAGTTTGTTTTCTCGTTTTTGCCCCGGACAGATCCCAGCGCCCATCAAGAAGGAAATGATGCGCGCTGGCAAACGCGACTGAACGAAAAGGCTTGGCCGTTCGGCTTCGGATGCTGGCTTTCTAGGAAATCGTGTGGAGATAGATAGAAGCATAAGAGCTCAGTTGTGAGCGCGGATGCAGCCGAGCCCACTGTCCGCTGTAGACAGAGCAATATATACGGCTCTGGCAGAAAGCATGCATCGGTTTCCACTTTCTCCGCTGTCTCCTGTACAAAGTAAAGGATCTGAGGTGGGTGGAGCAGCTCCTGTGACGATGTTTAAGGTGGCGCCGTGTGATCCCTTGAAGGGATTCATGCTCACTGGCTAGGTACGACCTTAAACAGCAGAATTATGGAATAATATGAATTATGATTTTAGGACGTCCACAGACGTCCTTGGCACTCCTCGTTACTTTTTTTTAGGACGTCCACAGATGTCCTTGGCACTGAATGTGTTAAGATGCATCGAGATGCATCGATAATCGTTATCGAATCGAATCGTAGCCCTCTGAATCGTAATCGAATCGAATCGTGAGGCCAGTGAAGATTCACAGCCCTATGATGTAGTGGTGTAAATCACAACTTTCATCATGATACAATAGTATATAAATTCTTTGGACAATGATACAATATTTGCTGATATCACAAACTCTGCCACGATACGATATCAATTCAATTCAGGGGTCTGCGATCGATGTTGGATATCATCATATGCTC
Organism: Poromitra crassiceps; assembly: GCF_964638095.1. NCBI lineage: Eukaryota > Metazoa > Chordata > Actinopteri > Beryciformes > Melamphaidae > Poromitra > Poromitra crassiceps. Next base: position 6,001,443 of record NC_139644.1, read on the forward strand.
ATTTAACACCATCAGCACAATAGCTACAAAATGTAATACCTCTTAAATGGTGATTAAGACTTTTTAATACTTTTTAAGGGCTTTAATTTTCCCTAAATTGATTTATCAACTTTCAATACTTTTCAAGACTCCGCGGATACCCTGTGTTAAGAATTTAACCGATTAAAAATGTATTAAGTGAGTAACTGACAATGTGTTCTGTGTATAATTTCTCCGGAGCTCACTTTTATACCAGCAGAGGGCGTACTTCACCCAAACTAGTGGCGCAAACAGAAAGTGAAAGTGAGGCAAGGAAGAGAGGCAAGATGAAGCGGTCAAAATGTAACTGGAACACATTACAGAGTAAAAGAGGACAATGCTAAATGTAAATATTGCGATGCCGTTCTCAAATACAGCTCTAGTAAAAACTGTGGTTTGCCGACTTTGGTACAGAAGCTATAACACGTAGCAAGGGACTGACATTATCAGAAGCTAATCCAGATTGAATTAAACCCGTTTGGTCATGGTGGACCAGTTGTTGAGGCATGAAGCGCTCCTCCACCCGGGTTGCCAAGACCTTGGCGTAGTAGAGTTTAACATCAGAGTTCAAGAGACATAAAGGCCTGTAAGAAGAGCAGTCAATTGGAGGCTAGTCAGAGCTAGTCAGAGCCATTTGAACTAGTAGAAACGTTACCTCTGCTGACAGCAAAGTTGAGCATATCAGCATAACAGGGCCACGCTGGTGGTCAACTCTCGGTTGGTTAAGGAAAATGCAATGAAATTTGCAAAACTAGTCAGGAGTTCCTCCAGTGGTCACAACAGTGACTCCCACTAACCCTGGCCGGGGTAAATAAATACCTGTGGCATCTGCTGCTGTGCTCCCAGCGCACCGGCGTTCGGAGGGTTGGCGGGGTTCGGGGCAGGGCGTCCGGGCAACCGGGGCGGAATCTGCATCCCGGGTCGGATCATCATCTTTAGAGCAGGACAGAGGGAACACAACGGGGACGTGTCAGGAGCACAGACGAGAGAAACGCCAGGCGCCAAAGCAAGAGGAGGGGCTGGCGTGCACTGCAGTACACACACACAGACACACACACACACACACACACACACACATACGTGTATGTGCACGCACACACACACACACACACTCCAACAGTGACTGGTGCTCTCAGCTCCGATATGGAGGGGCAGCAGGATTGCCACTCTTTTGTGATACATTTCAAGGACTTTTCCTGCACCGGTGACCGGCCGCATAGTTGAGCTAAGAACGCCTACGAGAGAGGAGCACAACAGCCAATGACACAGCTCAGCGATCAGCCCATCGTGCTGTGCTTGGAGCCTACGCACACAGTGAGACTGGAGATAGGAAGAAAGTCTATCAAGCACGTCAGTACTACGGATGTATCAACATGGTATCATAGGTGAATTTTGAGAGTACACAGAGTGCACAAGATAGAACGCTCATCCATAAGAGACTTGAGACTTGGACTTGTGACCAAAGACTTGAGACTTGACTTGGACTTGCAAAAAATGACTTGTGAGCATCTGTGCGTGACAGCAGCTGTGTCAGGCAAGATCATCTGAATAAAGTATTGTAGTGTGTGATGCACTGTCATGGTCTAAACCTGTAGTGTGATTATTATGATTTTTTTTTATTTTTTTTTGCAATTTGAGAGATTAAAATCTGTTAAACTTCTACATGTGCGCGATGCAACCCGATTTCAAAACCGGGTTGGATTTTAAAACTCCTGTAATCTCAGCCCAGTTTAAGTGCACAATCAACTTAATTTACATATGCAAACTCGATTTTTCACCCACCCAGTCTGTATGTAAAATATATATTTAGGATTTTAGGGTGAGCTGTCTCTTTAAATAAAGGTTATACAGTGTTTCCCCTAGAAACATTTTTAGGCCTGGAGGGATTTTGAAACGTACCCCGACCGCAACGGTGTGTGCCATCGCTGGCGACGCTAAACCTTTAGCTAACCTGTTCGCATCTATGTTCGCAATGGCATCCCAAGTATCATCATACTATTATGGGATGCGATGCGAACAGTTGTATTATGGGATGTGCGTTTCCCAGGCAACGACACACGTTGACACGTTTTGGAACAGCGCCGCACGCTGGCACAATGCTCCTAAAAGCAAAATGCTTATTGTTTTGAATTATTTGGCATCTTCTATTACTGTCAACACTGTCAACAACAGTATTATTGTATTGTAATAATATGCCATAAAGGTTTATTATTATTAAGTCGACGTTTGAGCCAAATTGGAAGAAATTCCATCAAGCCGATCTTGAGATATTGCTTTAACGAACTTGGGAATGGCATTCGTGAGGTCACAGTGACCTTGACCTTTGACCACGAAAATCTAATCAGTTCATCCTTGAGTCCAAGTCGATGTTTGAGACAAGTTTGATTAAATTCCGTCAAGGCATTCCTGAGATGTTGCGTTAACAAGCTTGAAAATGGCGTTCGAGAGGTCACAGTGATCTTGACCTAGGGATGTCATGATACCAAAATTATGAGTTCGATACCGATACCTGCCTAAGTAGCTCGATACCGATACTGAAACGATACCACGGCAAAAACCTAAAACATCAGGAAACATGTGCCCAGTACTCTACTGAGCACATTTTCTCCCTTTCTATTTGTTTAGCAGAACTCTGCCAAGGTGTATTGAGTCATTTCATTTTGTGTTCAGTCTACTTTAGTACACTGCACTGCATGTGGGCTAATAATCCTGGGCTTCTAAATGTGTTTTATTTTGGCTCAAGGAAGGGATATTAACATGTTGTCCTGTGTATTAATGAATGTCATTATGTTTCTTATTTGCATGCACAATAAATAGGCTATTGATGCTATGGTGGTGGTTTATTATATGGTGTAATTTTTCATGTCAGGTGTGTTTTTGACAATAAATCACTATATTATTAATAATTGGATTATTGTAAATATTAGTATGGGGGACATGGGATTGCTGCATGCCATGTAAGGGTTTAATGACACTCTATGGCCTTGATTTAATTATTTAGTACATATTTGAGTCAGGGCCATGGTGTTATTGGGGCTTTTGCATTATGCAGTGGTCTGATGTCCCCTATAGGTAGGCTACTTGAGTTTATGATTTCTTTGATATTTGCTTTATATACACCGTCATGTCATGACTGTTCATCCTCTCTGTGCTCATACTACGCAGCACATATCTATTGCCTTAATTGCCTCGTCAAACTCCGTGCTGCGGAGCGAACTTGTTTACACGCGTTTGACTTATGAGGGCATGCTGCATGTTGTCCTTCACATTCGCTAAAACGGTCGGTCTTTGAACCGAACTCTTTGAACAAGTCGGGATTGCATGTCGGAGAGAAATAGCCTGGTTCGATGTGTTGGATCCATTCACCTGTCGCTGGGTTTCCAACCAAAGGTATTGCAACTTTTAATCGAATTTTCAGAAAGTTGGCAAAAGAAAATGCGGTAGCCTATTATCCACGTAATGTTCCACCCACTACCATTATGCCTAATATCAGGAATGTTGAAGAGGAGGGGCAATTAATTGACGTGATTAAAAGATCTCCAGACGCCGCCAGGCAAACCCTCAAACGAGGGAAATGAACCCCGTTCTCTGATGTGAAAACATCCTAGCCTGATATTCAGACTGAAGTGGAGGGAATCATGATGGCTTGGTGACAGAGAGAGCACACTGCTGTCTGCCTCTGCGGAGCTGCTAACGTTACACGTGTGTGCATTTGTCTCGCTATGAAAAACATCACATAGCCGTTCATGATTATAGAGGTACGTAAAATGTATTACCAGATGGCACTCTTCAATTCGGCATATATATAATCCACAGAGAGGTTACAGTAAGTGAATAAAATGTCAATTCTGGATGTGAGTCATCTATTATCCCGCTCTCTTCCTCGTTAAAAGTGCATGTTTTTGAATGCAGTTTGGTTAAATGTTCGCTCATCCGCTCGTTGCGGCTCCCAGACGTTTGGTGAGCGGCGCCAACAGCGCCGGTCGCACACTGAAGCAACTCATGACATTTTAAAAAGTATCGGTACTAAATTAACGTGGTATAGTACCGTTTTTAACGACAGGGTAGCGCGGTACCATTGTGGTACCGGTATATCGTGCATCCCTACCTTGACCTTTGACCACCCAAATCTAATCAGATCATCCTTGAGTCTTAAACACGATTTCAGACGGACAAGCCCGTCTTTATTGTCACACGATTACACATCAACACATGCACGGACGGCCACAAACACACACATGCTGACGGTGGCCGGTGAAATATGTCCTCTGCATTTGACCCATCCTGGCTTGTCCTTTCCTCCGGGGGGCAGGCCAGGAGCAGTGGTCGCTTTTTCTCGTACAGCGCCCGGGGACCAACTTCGGGTGTTGTCGTCACTGGTCGGATGACGATGACGATCTGATCTTCTGCATGTTTTTAATGGGGGGGGGGGTTATATACGGAGGAACCCCCCTGGGGGAGCACGGGGACAACATGCAAACTCCACACAGACAGAAAGGCCCTTACGACGAGATACCCCACCTGAGCAGTAGGCACTGAAGATATGGGGGGGAACACAACCACAGCGCTCACAGTGTCCCAGGCGAGAATCGAACTCAGGACCTTCTGACTGCGAGGCGACAGCTCTACCACTGAGCCACCGTGCCCCCTAAGTCGATGTTTGAGGCAAATTTGATGAAATTCCGTCAAGGCGTTCCTCAGATATCGCGTTAACGAACATCGGACGGACGTACGGACAAACGGACGTACGGACAGACGGACCTACGGACAACCCCGGATCCATTATGCCTCCAGCCTGGCTATCGCCGGCGGAGGCATAAAAATCAATATAATTTTTTTTTTGCAAAAGAAATTGTGGCCTGGCGGGGCCTGTAGAATGGTAGGGGAAACACTGTTATACACACCCACACCTGAGCGTGCAGAGGCTGCAGTCTTACCTGGCCGGGCCCCGCGGCTGCGGCAGCTAGCTGGGCCTGAGCTGCAGCCTGCTGGGCCTGCTGCGCTGCCTGCTGCGCCTGCTGCTGCTGCTGCAAGGCTGCCCGAGCCTGGCCACACACACACACACACACACACAGGTTTGCACAGACACACACCCACACACACACACACAGGTTTGCACAGACACACACCCACACAGGTTTGCACAGACACACACACACACACACACACAGACGCACAAACACACACAGTGAATGAGTGCACACACCTAAATAAACACAACAAGGGAAGCAAGCATGCAAGCAGAGGGCTGTATAAGCAGAAACTACAGGAGCCCCATGTTGTTTTGCCACATCCTATGACAGGGCAGAGCTGGGCTGTCTGCCCTGAGAGTCTCTCTCACAGAGCTGGGCTCTCTGCCCTGAGAGCCTCTCTCACAGAGCTGGGCTGTCTGCCCTGAGAGTCTCTCTCACAGAGCTGGGCTGTCTGCCCTGAGAGTCTCTCTCACAGAGCTGGGCTCTCTGCCCTGAGAGCCTCTCTCACGGAGCTGGGCTGTCTGCCCTGAGAGTCTCTCTCACAGAGCTGGGCTCTCTGCCCTGAGAGCCTCTCTCACAGAGCTGGGCTGTCTGCCCTGAGAGCCTCTCTCACAGAGCTGGGCTGTCTGCCCTGAGAGTCTCTCTCACAGAGCTGGGCTGTCTGCCCTGAGAGCCTCTCTCACGGAGCTGGGCTGTCAGAAAGGCTCTCAGGGCAGAGCTGGCACCGTGCCAAGCCCACAGCAGGGTTGAAACAGTGTCAGGTTTGGAATAGAGCTGTACTGTCAATCTAAGTTGAATGATGTCTCTGCACCAATGTCACCAAACCTCTCTGCAATTATTGCACTTTGTGTGATTACAGTGACTGTGACTCTTAACACAAAATAAACCAACAGTTCTGCCCCGCATCTCCCTGGCCCCTCCACCTACCTATCCCTAGCTACGTCCCTTTTCCCACTAAACTCACTAAACGTCCATGACTGACTGACTGACTGATTGTCCTCACTTTCCCATCTTATGACCCCAGCGGGACCACTGGCCCAGCTTTTATGGGTGCAGGTGGTATAAACAGGATTCCTACAAATGTCCAGGAAACTGACACATTTCTTTGGATATGCCACGTTCCCCCACTGTCTCCAGGCTGAGCCATGCCACCTCCTCCTCTGTTCCCCCACTGTCCCCAGGCTGAGCCATGCCACCCCCTCCTCTGTTACCCCACTGTCCCCAGGCTGAGCCATGCCACCCCCTCCTCTGTTCCCCCACTGTCCCCAGGCTGAGCCATGCCACCCCCTCCTCTGTTCCCCCACTGTCCCCAGGCTGAGCCATGCCACCCCCTCCTCTGTTCCCCCACTGTCCCCAGGCTGAGCCATGGCACCCCCTCCTCTGTTCCCCCACTGTCCCCAGGCTGAGCCATGCCACCCCCTCCTCTGTTCCCCCACTGTCCCCAGGCTGAGCCATGGCACCCCCTCCTCTGTTCCCCCACTGTCCCCAGGCTGAGCCATGCCACCCCCTCCTCTGTTCCCCCACTGTCCCCAGGCTGAGCCATGCCACCCCCTCCTCTCCTCTGCGTTACCTGCAGGACCTTGAGGTGCTGCTGCTGCTGCTGCTGGGTGAGCGAGCTGATGGTGACATGCTGAGCGGGCCCGGGCATCTGCTGCTGCTGCTGCTGCTGCCAGTGGGAGAGGGCAGGGTAGGGAAGGTGTTAATTTTGTGTGATGTGTCAAATAAATCATAATGTTCAGAAATCAGAATCAGAATCAGAATATATATAAGTATAAGTATATGTAAACCACACTGATTGTAAACAAGGCTATAAGTCAGATATTGCACAGTTGTTTATCGCTATATATAAGCAAAGCTTTGAGACAGTAATTGCACAACTCTAAATCAGCGTTCTAAATCAGGGTTTCTCAACTGGTGGGTCCCGGGTCCGTTTTGAATGGGTCGCAGACGCCCGTCGGGGAAAAGAGAACAAAATACAAACTAGACCGCACCGCGGATATACCTCCGCCAACAAGTGAGCAGTCAACAACCATGTCTGTCCAGACTTTGGCGTTTGAGCCAAATGTAAGGAAATTCCGTCAAGGCGTTACTGAGATACGGCGTTACCGAGCTTGAAAATAGCGTCCGTGAGGTCACAGTGACCTTGACCTTTGACTACCAAAATGTAATCAGTTCATCCTCGAGTCCAAGTGGACGTTTGAGGCAAATGTGGCAAAATTCCGTCAAGGCGTTCCTGACATAACGTGTTAACGAGCTAGAAAGTTGTATTCGTGAGGTAACAGTGACCTTGAACTTTGACCACCAAAATGTAATCAGCTCATCCCTGAGTCAAAGTGGACATTTGAGGCAAATTTGATGAAATTCCATCAAGGTGCTCCTACTGTATGATATCGCGTTAATGAACATGAAACAAGCGGCCGTGAGGTCACAGTGACCTTGACCTTTGACCACCAAAATCTAAGCAGTTCATCCTTGAGTCCAAGCTGACATTTGAGCCAAATTGGAAGAAATTGCAGCAAGGCGTTCCTTGTTCAGTCCCGCCTACAGCAACTCAAGTTGGTATTAAATACAGATAAAACTAAACTCATGCTGTTTTCCAACACTGGGTTACCATTAAATCTTCCTAACATTGTCACCTCACAAGGAAAATAAATCAAACTAGTCTCAAGTTATAAGTACTTGGGTATTCTTATTGATCGACAACTATCTTTTAAATCTCACATTACCAACCTAGTCTCTAAACTCAGGGTGAAGTTAGGCTTCTACTTTAGAAAAACTTATCCTTCAGAGCTAGGAAATACCTTGTGTCTGCAACCTTCTTGCGTCTGCTAGATTATGGTGACTTGTTATAAATGAATGCTTCTGCCCAATGTCTGCGGTCGCTAGGCACGGTGTATCATTGTGCCTTACGTTTTGTCACTGGTTGCAAACATCTTACACACCATTGTACCTTGTATGCAAAACCTGACTGGCCGTCTCTGTATGTACGCAGGGTACCCATTGGTTGAGTTTTATTTATAAAACTCTTCTTGGATTGGTCCCTACTTATTTGTGTACACACCTCCTCAGAAGCCAAGGCCAGTATAGCCTGCGCTCACAAGATGTTCTACAGTTGACTGTTCCACGTGTTCGCACTGAGCTAGGTAAAACAGCTTTTAAATATGCTGCCCCTTTTAGCTGGAACACCTTCCAGAAAGACTTGCCAGCACTAATTTCATATGAAGCCTTTGGTTCAATGTTAAAGGACTTGGAATGTGGAAGTATTGGAACTTGCTGCTGTACTTAATCTCATTACTTATGTAATTTCAAGTCTCCCTCTTCAAATGTTTATTTGTGTGTCTGTATGGAACCTAAATATGTTTGTTTTTTATGCTGCCCTCTTGGCCAGGTTCCTCTTGTAAAAGAGATTTGAAATCTCAATGAGTCTTTACCTGGTGAAATAAAGGTTTAATAAAATAATAAAAAAAATAAAAGATATTGCGTTAACGAGCTTGGAAATGGCGTTTGTAAGGTCACAGTGACCTTGAACTTTGACCTTTGACCACCAAAATCTATTAATTAATACACAGGACAAGATGTTACTATCCCTTGTGCCAGAATCCGAGGAAAAACACATTTAGAAGCCCAATCCAGAATAAAACAAGCTAACAGGCTAACAAACCAATAAACAAGACACAAAACACCAGTTACCTACCCTAGCCAACAGCAGTATGAAGCATGTCATTGGGGTTTTCAAGTGGGCACCTTCCTTCACCGATGTTTCGTTAAGTTAGGCCCACGACACCTCAAGAAGGCTTAACGGTGTAATCCAGCGTCCTGGAAACACCCCCCTCCATGCTACCACCGCACAACTGCATATTACCTCACTATCTAAGCCTAGCTATCCAGGTCGGTTCGGTATGACATTCCTAACTACACCACCACCGTCAATGATTCAGCCCTGTTGATGCGGACCGTCAATCATGACCAACAACAAACAATCAATCTTACCTTAGCAAGCTCCCCAGCTAGCATGTTTCCTCCTTATCCACAGCCATTCACTTGCTCGTTCTGCTGCCTGAGACATGTTGCTAACTGCAAGTTTCAGGCTCCGTCCCCGAATGCCCAACTCAGTTAGTAGGGCAATAACAGACTTTGCCACAAAACCACGGCAGCCCACCTCTACAGGCCGCACTCGAGCCCTCCAACCTCGCTGCTCTGCCTCTGCTGCCATTTCAGCATACCTAGCTTTCTTGCGCTCATAAGCCTCCTCAACTCGATCTTCCCACGGGACTGTGAGTTCGATAAAATAAACTATCTTCTCTACCTCAGACCACAGTGACAAGTCCGGACGTAGCCGGGTGCTAACTATATATGCTGGGATGACTAGCTGTTCATTCAAGTCAACCCTCATTTCCCAGGCTCCACCTACACTTAGCTGCCCTAACTTGTGCCTGACCTTAATTGGTCTAATCTTTTCTCCCTCACGTACAAATTTGATCTGTCTAGTCTCTTTGTTAGCAACTAGAGAATTTACTTCTAGCCGCTTTTCCTCAACTGCAGCTGCCAAACATTTCAACACCTGGTTGTGACGCCAGGTGTATCGCCCCTGGGAGAGACTGACCTTACACCCTGACAGTATATGCCTCAGTGTACATACACTAGAACACAACGGGCAGGCACCATCCTCGCCCAACCACTGATTTAAGTTCTGGGGAGATGGCAGCACATCATAAGTAGCCCCTAGAATAAATCTAATTCTGCTGGCCTCCATGCTCCACAACTCTCTCCACTTCAACTTTCTCTTCTCTACACTCTCCCAGTTCACCCACTGTCCTTGCTTTGCCTGCGACACTGCCTTAGTACATCTTACTGCCTCCTCTTGCCTATGTACTTCTTCAACTACCATCTTCCTCTTTTCTATTACTGATGCCTTGTTCCACACAGGTTTCCCTATGCACAACCCTAAGCCTCCACACCCATGCTGCACCTGACCTATGATATCCCTGTGTCTAAGAGCTGACTGTGCTTGCTGTACTGCCTCCTTTGGGTTCCACTTCCTCCCTGTTTTAGCTGTGGGCGCTACACTCCTAACCACTGGATCCTTTGACTGAGTCAGAGTCATTTCCAGTCTAACCTTAGCACACTTGAACTCCTCTGTCAGGCTAGATAATGGCAATTCCAATATGCCTTTCCCATATAAGGCTACACTGCTTAGGCAGCGTGGGACTCCGAGCCATTTTCTAATTAATGAGTTAATCATCCTTTCTAGCTTTTCTACCTTTGAAAGGGGAACCTCATACACTGTCAGTGGCCACATCAACCGAGGCAACAATCCAAACTGCAAACACCACAACTTTAACTTTCCTGGGAGCCCTGACTTGTCTATACTTGAAATACCTTGAATAATTTCCTGCCTCACCTCCTCAAACTGTCCCTTATCACTGAGACTTGCATCATACCATCTTCCCAAACTCTTGACTGGTTTCTCTAACACTGTAGGCACCACCTCATCATTTATAACAAACTTCTTACCTACTACCCTCCCTTTAATTCATCCTTGAGTCCAAGTCGACGTTTGAGGCAAAGTAAGACGAAATTCTACCAAGGCGTTCCTCAGATATCGCGTTAACAAACATCGGACGGACGTACGGAGGTACGGATGTATGGAGGTACGGACAACCAGAAGCCATAATCCTTCCGGCCTGGCTATCGCCGGCGGAGGCATAAAAATCTGATGCTGTGCTTTTACATTAAAGGACATACCATCTGCTGCTGCTGCTGCTGCTGCTGCGGGTGGGGGGGCAGCTGGCCGGGCTGCGGGTGGGAGGGCAGCTGGCCGGGCTGCGGGTGGGAGGGCAGCTGGCCGGGCTGCGGGTGGGAGGGCAGCTGGCCGGGCTGCGGCTGAGACTGTGCCTGCTGCACCATGTGTTGCTGGATGGACTGGGCCTGAGCCTGGGCCTAGGGTCGGACAATATCAAAAATATCAAATCACCTTTTTTTCCAGATATGGACCAAAAATCATTCTCAGTATTTTTAGGCTGAATGGCGATACATATATTGGTATTTTCTATGAAGTGGGCTAAATGTTCAGTTGTAAGTCAAAGCCACATGTGAGATTTCAGCATTTTTATTAAAATAAGACTGATAAAAATAAAATGCAAAGACAGGGTTTCCTTGCCTGAATATTGGTGCTTTCACTAAATATTTACACAATGATATTTTTGATAAATAATCATCAGTAATGTGTGTGATACAGGCAAATAATAGAACAGCTAGAAAAGTGACAGTCTGGTAAATAGAGCTGCCGAAAATAATCGATTCAGAGATGCATCGCGATGCTTAATAGGACGATTCTGAATCGATTAACAAATATCAAAAATCGATTATTTAATTATTTTTTTATTTTATTTTTTTTAATAATCAAATAAAATAGAATGTAAGTACATGCAGTTGTTTATTTTAATTATGGATCATAATACAATGCAATTCCAAATGCACTTTTATTTTAAAAGTAGCCACACAGTGAGAAAAAAAAAGTGAGAAAAAATAAATCATGTATTGCGGAAAAAGTGATGCATCGATTTAAGATGCATCGCGATGCATCGGAGATGCATCGAGATGCATCGTATAATCGAATCGAATCGAATCGTAGACTTGTATAATCGAATCGTATCGAATCGTGAGATCAGTGAAGATGCACAGCTCTACTGGTAAATTAAGAAAATAAAATATGTTTACTGTAATGCAGCCTATAAAACCGGGAAAAGACAAGACTTATGCTATATCACGATATTATGATGTCCAAAATCTAAGACGATATCTAGTCTCATATCACGATATGGATAGAATATGGCTATATTGCCCAGCCCTACCTGTGCCTGTGCCTGGGCTTGAGCATGTTGCTGCTGAAGCTGCAGCTGCTGCTGCACTATCTGCTGCTGCTGCTGGAGTCTCGACGGATGCATCTGTGGACACCGGCCAGAGAGTGGATGGTGCATGTGAATAAAAGAGGAACAGGCAGGTTAGCATCTGTGGACACGAGCCAGAGAGTGGATGGTGCATGTGAATAAAAGAGGAACAGGCAGGTTAGCTTCTGTGGACACCAGCCAGAGAGCAGATGGTGATTGTGAATAAAAGAGGAACAGGCAGGTTAGCTTCTGTGGACACCGGCCAGAGAGTGGATGGTGCATGTGAATAAAAGAGGAACAGGCAGGTTAGCTTCTGTGGACACCGGCCAGAGAGTGGATGGTGCATGTGAATAAAAGAGGGAACAGGCAGGTTAGCTTCTGTGGACACCAGCCAGAGAGCAGATGGTGATTGTGAATAAAAGAGGAACAGGCAGGTTAGCTTCTGTGGACACCAGCCAGAGAGCAGATGGTGATTGTGAATAAAAGAGGAACAGGCAGGTTAGCTTCTGTGGACACCAGCCCAAGAGTGGATGGTGCATGTGAATAAAAGAGGAACAGTTATGACAGAATGTGATTCTGTAATTTATGGATGGAATTACAGTCAAAATAAATTATTCCCCTTTTTGCCGGGGTCTCCGGACCCCACTTTGAGTTGCACCCCAAGACTAGCTGCATTGTCTGTGCCTACAGACATCCACACAGAAGGGGGATTCACATGTACCTGGTTCTGTTGCTGCTGGTTCTGCGCCTGCGCCTGCTGCTGCTGGTTCTGATGCTGCTGCTGGAGCTGTTGGTTCTGGTGGTGCTGCTGCTGCAGTTGCTGCAACTTCAGCTGCTGCTGCACCTGGAACTGCTGCTGGATGGCCGCGTTCTGTTGCTGTTGCAAGGCGTTCTGTTGCTGTTGCTGCAAGGCATTTTGTTGCTGTTGCTGCTGCAAGGCGTTCTGTTGCTGTTGAGTCAAATCAAATCAAGTTGATTGTGTAGCCTGAATTCACAATCATGTCTCAGTGGGCTTACAGAGAACGTGTCGAACTAAGGACTATCAAAAAACAGGATTGAACAATCTTATAGTAGAGAGAGGAGGGAGAGAGAAGAGGGAGGGGGGGAGAAGGGAGAGGGGGAGAATGGAGAGAACAGAACAGATAGGGCTGGGCGATACAGTTGAAATCAATATCACAATAATCATAAGGATCTTTCTCGATATCAAAATATTTATCACAATATGGTTCATGGAAGCAAAATCTCATTCAATAATCAAATGATCATATATTATAATTTGAGCGGCCAAAGGAAAAACAAGCAAGAGCTGCAGACATTCTAACTACTCTAACCTTACCCGGAACTACCTAGCAAAGTAATCTAGCTAATCGATAGCCTAACCTGTTGCTGCAAGGCGTTCTGTTGCTGTTGCTGCAAGGCATTTTGCTGCTGTTGCTGTTGCATGGCGTTCTGTTGCTGTTGCTGCTGTTGCTGTTGTTGTTGCTGGAATTGCTGGAACTGGATGGACTGTTGCTGCTGTTGCTGCTGTTGCTGCTGTGCTTGCACGATCTGCTGCATCTGCATCTGGCTTGGACCTCCTAATAAACAGCAAGTTTGAAGGAGAAGAGAGAGAGAGAGAGAGAGAGAGAGAGCAAGAGAGAAGGAAAGAGAGACAGGGTATCCAGCAGCTGAGAAGCAGTTGTGCTGGTGAGCAGAAGGTCTGGAGAAGTCTCAAAAACACAGATCGCGCCGAAGCTGAGACTGAAAGTAGGAGCGGCTCTTTTACAGGCAAATTATGTCAGTGCCAAATTATGCGGGTCAGCCAGCATCCATTGTGAACGGACGGTCTGGAAAGAGATGCAAACAAACAGCACATGGAGAGGAAACACACTCACTGGCTTGCGGGGGTCCAGCCACCCCTGCCATGGCATGCGGGCCTATCTGCATCTGCCCCATGGCCCCCATGCCACCCACCTGGGCCACGGTGGGGCGAGGGCCCATGCCAACACCGCCTGGGCCCCCTCCTCCAACCCCTGTCAGGTTAGTCAGGGCATTCATGGGATCTAGCAGAAAGGTAGACAACAGACAATATTACGCAGCTCAAACATGCGCAGCAGAAACCATGAACACTATGAGTGTAAATAGTGGACAGGTGTAGTAGAGGACAGAACACAGCAAAGACAAATCAATGAAGGGGGGGGGGCATCCATACATAGGTAAAATCACTTACCTGGACCACCATGTGCCTTCTTGTCTGTAAATAAGACCAAATGTATTAGGATTAGGAACTGCATCAATAATAACTGAAACTTTTGAACTGCTCCCAAAATACAATCGGGTTAACAAATTAGCCACAGATCAGAGGCTCATCCCAAAATTAACCAATGACATTCACTGCTATGGAAATTCCCTATCCTGTTTCAAAGACATGTGCAAGTCAGAATACTTACGAATGTCTCTGAAGTGTATGATCAGTCTTGCCACCAGAGACAAATATTCCTCCTAGAAAAAGAGTGCTAGGTTCTCAATAGTGAAAGTGAAAACAACAGATCATCATGACCATACTGACTGAGGACAAGTACAGTAGAGCTGCATTAGGCCCAATTCAGACACAATCCGTCGAGACGTATAGTCGTCCGGGTGTAGACGTATAGTAGTCCGGCTGTAGACGTATAGTAGTCCGGCTGTACACGTATAGTAGTCCGGCTGTAGTCCGTCGGGGTGGGCGATCTCACTTCAAAACAAGCATGTGTGCGAGCGAACCAGGAAAATATGAGTGCTGAGGCAGGCAGGCTTTCATTGACAAACTACCAGAGGATTTTTATTGTGAAGAGAACAGATACAGCCGCGATTTTTTGGAGAGAAGAGTGAAACTGTGTGTGTGTGTGTGTGTGTGTGTGTGTGTGTGTGGGTGTGTGTGTGTGTGTGTGTGTGTGTGTGTGTGTGTGTGTGTGTGTGTGTGTGTAGCACATGACAACGTAGGGCTGCATCCCCCAAAAGTTGGATTGCCCTGAGCTGTCTCGCCGTAGGAGCTCTGCATGTTTTTCACCGCTGCGTCGCCCAGTGCCGGGGCCTGTCGAACTACCTTCATTGACTATGAATGGGGGCCAATGCGGGCGACTGATTGTGTCTGAATGGGTCCTTACACTGACTGTCCAGGCAGGGCGCATCGTCACTCTCCACCAGCTACATGTGTGGCTTCAGCTTACCTCTATGATGAAGGACTGGCACATAGTCTAATGCACAGGAGGAGTACTTACTCTTGATTTGGCTTTGACATAAACATGGTTTTCCATGTCGTTGCTCGACTTGGTGTGTGCGGTCCCAGCCTTTATCCGCGCCTCTTCACTGAAAGGGAACAGAAACGTTATCTGGTCAAACATATGCAGTGTCAAAGTGCTATTTAGACAAGAGCTCTTTATGTTACTGCTGCCAGTGTAGGACATTTAAAAAAGGTGTTGGGGGCAACTTTTGCCTTGCCCCCACTGTCTAAAAAAATTGGGGCATTTACAAAATGTTGCGGGCAATAAAAAAAAGTGCATAAAGTTGGAAAAGCATAGTGATCATCTCCCCTCCACAGTCCCTTATGAGACGGTAAATGTGTGCTGCTAAAAAACCCAAGCAGTCGAAATCGGAGATACGCACGTATTTACAAGTGTCACAGAAATATTTCAAATATTTCATCACATTTGGCTCAAACGTCCATCCATTTGGACTCAAGGATGAACTGATTCGATTTTGGTGGTCAAAGGTCAAAGTTCAAGATCACTGTGACCTCACAAACACCATTTTCAAGCTCGTTAATGCGATATCTCAGGAACGCATTGACTGAATTTTGTCACATTTGGCTCAAAAGTCCATTTGGACTCAAGGATGAACTGATTAGATTTTGGTGGTCAAAGGTCAAAGTTCAAGGACACTGTGACCTCACAAGTGCCGTTTTCTAGCTCGTTAACACGATATATCAGGAACGCCGTTACATTTGGCTCAAACATTAAAGTGTGGAAAGACATGGATGTTGACTGCTCACTTGTTGGCGGAGGCATATATCCACGGTGCGGTCATTCTAGTTGTATTATGTATTAGTGCTATAGGACTGTTTATGTATTTATTTGCCTAACCAGGGACAAGGGCTGCAAATTAGCTATGGCTAGAAGCCCTATATACACTACATCGGTTGCACTTTATTTAAATGTAGCAATGCTTTATATATTGTCCCTGTCATATAGAATAATAAATAAATAAATGGTGGGTTATCATTCATTCATTGCATGATATGCTATAGTTTTCTCCTGCAGTTTTCTATTAAGCAAAATGCTGTAGTAAAGGGGGTACTGGGATTCAGAAATAAGGGAAAGGGTACTGAGTACTACTGAAGTCAAAACAGTCAAATCCCTCAGATAACGCCCCACTTTGTTCATGCAAGAGAGAGGGAGGACGTCACGCACCCCCAAACTCCATTCAGCAATATGCAAAGAATATGACTAGTTCAGCGTCTGGTGTGTTTCCAGGGTTTAGACCTTTCACAAGTCGTGTTCTCGGTATGGTCACGTTAAACACCCAATGAAACAAGCAGCACTTATTTCAACATCTTCACTTTTACCATTGCTTTTTACGTCGTTAACTACAAGTACGATTGTAAACATTGAGAAATTAAGTGTTGCTTGCTTGGTGGATTGGACGTAACGTTATGCCGAATTGGACGTTACGCCGTGTTCTGTCAAATGTAACGGGAAGGGTCAAGTTTACCGATCATGCAAGGCAGCATTACATGCATTTTGAACGCTATATGTTTTACACGACGAGAGAACGGAACCTATCGATGCTAGGCTAACGTTAGCTTAGCTAGCTTATTGGTTAGCTATCAGACACAGACGCACTGGTCTAGCTATTGTTGCAGCAATGTAACGTTACAATGGCTCACATTTGCGCAACGACTTTTTGTCGAAACTGGGGGCTTCTCCAATCGCTGTCCGGTCCAGGGACTTCCATTGCAGAAATGTAACGTTATTCCCGTAGAATTCCACCCAAGGGAGCTTTGATGCTGTTTGTGATGTTCACTTCCAAGTTCCCACACGTCTTCCTTCTTCCTCTTTGAGAGTAGTCTTCTCCCAACTTGTGTTCAGTGTACATACCGCCCCCTACGGCACTGGAGTGTGTATAACACCCACACTCAAGAATACTGTACAATTTAATTGAATTTGTGACCTTTTATGAGGCATCTTCCTCTATGGCTATTAGTGAGTGTGTGTGTGTGTGTGTGTGTGTGTGTGTGTGTGTGTGTGTGTGTGTGTGTGTGTGTGTGTGTGTGTGTGTGTGTGTGTGTGTCAGATTTTGGGTAATTGGCTCTTGATAGCGGACATTGAAATAAATTATGTTCATGTACGTTCCTTAGTGTAATATATTGTAACGTATCGGGTAATTACGTGTATTGGGGTGTTTCCGTGCTTGGCTAGGAACTGATATGTGTGGGTGTGTTCCTAGGGGGAAGGGGATATATGTGACCAGCGGCCGGGGCGGAGGCCAGTCAGGCCAGGGTGGGCGAGCTGACCCGGTGGTTTAGAGCTAGCAGCGAAGCTAGCTGCTAGGAGCGTGTATTGTGAAGACAAGAATAAAAAGCCTGTACCAACTTCAAGTCTCCAGTTCCTTGGACGAATACCCATTTCGTTACAATATTAATGCTAATGAAAACATAACACACAAGCTTTTAACACACAATAGCATTTTCAATCAATCAACTTTTATTGGCGGACAGGTATAGTCCATAGAAAGAGCAGACAGCACTCAGGAGCACAGTAAGAAAAAAAAACTATAAAAGGCACTTATACCAAAATGTCCACGTTTGACTGGTATCTCACAGCACTATAGTGCCCTGTTCTGTAAGGCAGGAGCATTGACAGTAAATATAAGGAGTCAACACTTTTCCGGCACTCTTGAGACATTTGATGTAGCCTACACGTTTCTTTCTTTGTCATTTGAATGTTTCTCAAAATGCCATTATGTGCTGACCAGTCAACCCGGGTTTTAGTGCTGTGAGATACCAGTCAAACGTGGACATTTTGGTATAAGTGCCTTTTATAGTTTTTTTTTCTTACTGTGCTCCTGAGTGCTGTCTGCTCTTTCTATGGACTATACCTGTCCGCCAATAAAAGTTGATTGATTGAAAATGCTATTGTGTGTTAAAAGCTACTGTCCCCCTGGGTTTTTTCAACAATATCCTCATCAGTGTTGGTCAAGTTACTTTTCAAATGTAATATACTACATATTACTAGTTACTTATTTGAAAGTAATACATTACTTTACAATATTACTGTCTGTGTAGAGTAACGTGTTAATTATAACACCACTTTTGCATTACTTTCACTGAAATAACAGCAGTAGCAGAATGACATCGCCACCCTTCAACGTTGAAGTCAGTGTAAACGGTCCAAATTTCTAAATGTTATCCTTTTTCCTTTGTTAATCTCATCTATAATAGTGTTGGTTATTTGCATAAAATGTGTAACTTTTGTTACTTGGCAAAGTAACTGGTATATTACTGAAATCCTATTGGTAATAACATATTACTGAGTTACTGCTACAAGTAATATATTACATGTAATGCTACTTTTGTAATGAGTTACCACTGACCACCAACACTGATCCTTGATAGTCATACAACCTGAAGTTTGTGAAAGGTCGCTTTTTTTAATTCACCCACAAGGGGGCAGTATAAATAGGGGTGCAGTATGCTTTCTCTCTAGTCATCTTTACATCATCATCAGAACACAAGTGGAATTTCCTTACGTTTGCCTGTACATATAACAAACGGCGCTGTCTATACAGGTAATCATCAGACATTTGGTCTGTAATGAAGTGACACAGATATTTTTGTTTTGTCACAAACAGAGCATGCTCTGACAAATAACAAGCAGGAAAAGTGAGATCCCCTTTTGTTCTACAAATAATAACTCTTTTTAGCATTGTATTTGACATCAAATGTGAGCCCATATATTCAGTATGTGTTGAGCACTACTAGGGGGGAGGATGGGCAACTTTGATGAGAGGGCCACAAAAAAAATGTCTTGCTACCAGAGGGCCAGATTGTGACCGTGCACTTCCACCAGTAGCCTACTGTAACACCATCACTCCCAATTATAGCTACTAATTTGATATAAAAGTGTATTGTACAAAAATAAAAAACATATTCAAATTTAGTCATTCTTCCATTCAGATGACACCAGAAACTTTGCTCTAGCTTTAAAACAGCCCGCTACAGCAATTTGATGGGGTACATCACCCAAATATGTCATATTAATCAGATTACTAATGTTGCATGTGCAATGTGCATCCTGGATATAGTTTGTCACAATAGCGTTAGCTCAAATGCTAACGTTACACAGTATGAAACAACACGTTTCAAAAACAGTTTTTTCCCCACTGCCATCAGGTTTCTAAACTCCACTCACCCCTGAAACCCCCAGCAATGTATATGTTGAATGTTCTGTATTTATGTTGTTATATGTCTGTCTATATATTGTAATGTCTCATGCTGACACTATATTTATGCTAACAATTGCTGTACCGAAAGCAAATTCTGCCGACTTGTTGTGCAGTCCTTAATAAATGAATCTGAATGAATCTGAATCTGAATCTATGTGGATGGACAATGCTAATGCCATTCGCGCCATATTCTGAGATGTACAGTAAAATAAAAAACGATTTGGGTGGTCTAACCTAACCAAAAATGTCCACCTTGTAAAGAAAGAAAAAAAAGAAAAAAACAGGGGTCACACTGAGTGAGGTAGGGGGCTTAGCTAGACAGATAGATCATCCATATATAGATTGAAGAGAGCTGGGGAGAGTAATCCACCCCCCCCCCCCCCCCCCTTCCCCCTCAAACCCCATTGCCGACGCCAAAGGAGGTAGAGTCTCTATTGCCCCATTTCCCCTACATACTCTGGCTGGCATACCAGTATAGACCAGACCATCTGAACAACTTTAAACAGCTTAGACCAGACCATCTGAACAGCTTTAAACAGCTTAGACCAGACCATCTGAACAGCTTTAAACAGCTTAGACCAGACCATCTGAACAGCTTTAAACAGCTTAGACCAGACCATCTGAACAGCTTTAAACAGCTTAGACCAGACCATCTGAACAGCTTTAAACAGCTTAGACCAGACCATCTGAACAGCTTTAAACAGCTTAGACCAGACCATCTGAACAGCTTTAAACAGCTTAGACCAGACCATCTGAACAGCTTTAAACATCTTAGACCAGACCATCTGAACAGCTTTAAACAGCTCAGAAGCTTTAACAGCTTCTTTCAACGCATAGATACATAAATCAGTACTGTGAAGCCAAACTGGTTGTCTGTGGTAGAAATAAGGGCTTAAACGATCTAATAGGCCCTTTTCCAGTACTTTGGACAGCACACTGGCTAGTGCAATAGGTCTATAGTAGTTCTAGTAGTAGGTCTATAATAGTTATCACATTATTTTACAACATTATTTTACAACATGATCAGGTTCTGCTGTGACCTTTGTGGGGCGTCCAGCGGCAAGGCGGCGTCTTCCCCTTAAGGGTACCCTGTGCCTGGCCACTGCTGCTGGCTGTGCACAGGGTACCCTGTGCCTGGCCACTGCTGCTGGCTGTGCATGGGCAGCAGAGCCGGCATGCCTGGCAGCTCTACGGATGATGGCTCGAGATCTAGCAGATGCCAAGCCGGTGTTTGTGTAGCGGCCAAACATATGTAAGGCTGTGCTGATCTTGGATGGGTTGTCTTTGATCTTTTGAAAGTTCTTTACTGCAGCCAGTACTGGGGCTGTGAGAGACGGGTTGCTGTTGACCATGGCTAACAGCTCCTTGGACATTTCAGCTAATCCCTCTTCAGCAGCTTGACGTAATTCTGGAAAACAATACCAATAGTAATTTAAGCAACAATTGTGACATGTTGTCTAGTTTATTATTATCATTATTAACAGCACTGTTAACAGCACTGTTTAAAGTTAAAGTTGGAGCGGTGTATTGGGTTCTATTATACCAACTCGCCACCCAAAAATATTTGCACATGAATAACAAAATGTGAAGATTGATAGGCCACAGTTGAAAGTGCGTGTTCTGACTGAATACCTTCCTCTGATTGAGCCTGTTGAACCTCTTCAGTGACCATCACCAGATCTGTCTCTTCTCGACAGGTGTCATCGGCAGTGTCCAGGTCTGTCTCTTCTCGACAGGTGTCATCGGCAGTGTCCAGGTCTGTCTCTTCTCGACAGGTGTCATCAGCAGTGTCCAGGTCTGCAACTGCATCTGTCCCTGTGGATGGTACTGACTGTTCCCTCAACGGCTGCAGAAACTTGAGGGGAACATTCTCATCTGAAAATGAAATGGTGCGATATATCAAAATGTATGTTGCGCCCCTCCATCAAGTATTGTGGCTATACTACACTGCCATAGCCTGTACTTTCTATTTTACTTCCTAGCAGTTGCTATGTACAGCAGCCTTGCCTTCATCTCTGCTTCAACTCGAGACATGACTGCTCCCTCCGTCTCTACGCCTGCCCTGTGCCTCTGTCGGTCTGTGCAGACCGGGGAGCTGGGGTCTGCGCCACACGCCCTTCCCTGTCGCCTCGAGCCAGTCTTCACCAAATCTCACCATACACACACAGAGTCACTCATAGAAGCGGCTGCACTGCTTCAAAAAGTACAGAGGGGAAAGTGTGTCACTGGGGCACCAGGCTCCTCGCGCGTCACGTGGTCCCGTCCTCTGCCCCGCTGCTGCAGCTTGGTTGGCTGTCTTGCTGTATTTCCGTCTTCAATTGGTCGATTTAAAAATGGACCCTCCTCTCGTCGGTGCCGTCCATCGCTCATCACCTTGCAAAGCATGCTGGGATACCTGGCATCAGGACATCGCAAACGACAAGACGAGAGGCGGGGGCAACATCAAAATAAACCAATTGAAGACGGAAATACAGCAAGGCAGCCAACCAAGCTGCAGCAGCGAGGTAGGGCTTGACAGGGCGAGTCCATGTGAATGTATCGTTTTCGGTGGGCATGAACCCAGAAAGTCACTAGTGGCCGCCTAGTCTCGCAGTAGCCAGCCGTAGGCGATATTTTTATTCCCAGGATAGCGAAGGCATGACCCGGCCTTCTCTGATTAGCCTAGCATCAAACGTTATTCATCCAATCACATTTGCTTGGCTATCCTGCATCTCTTTCTACAGTCTGTGGTCAGACAGACAGCAGTTTCGCTGCATCAAAGACGCCACTGTGTTTGTGTTTTTATAGTGTGGTCTACGGTTTATAACGCTGCCACTACTCTGACAGTGCAGCTATGTTGCCTATACGAGGGATCAGCCGAGCAGCATTTTGGTAAACAAACCGCATCACTGGGTGGGTGGCAACGGCAATTGAACCCTATGGAGCCCAAGTGGCGCGAGGCTTGAGTGTCTGACTCTAGCCAGTTAACTCGGTTTACATTTTAAAAACTGCGACAGTTCACACAACTTTAACACGACATGCATATATTATACATCAAACTCTTGAGCTACTTCTGCTCTCACTCAGAATGTCAAAATATACATGTAAGCGATGTGATGTATATCGTTTTTGAGATGTGATGTATATAGTTTTTGAGATATTAACGTTTGTTTGACACAACTCATACTATTAACTGCCGCGGGGTTCCGCATTTCTGGGTGGCAATTAAGTGACGTCACGCTGATCCCTCGTATAGCCTAGACAAATATTTTCAAAAAATGATAAAAGATTCATGAGAATTCATCAAGGGTGATAGTGATTTTAAAAAAATAGGGTCAATGGGCATTTACAGTGAACTTTCATCATGAACACTATGAGTCTAATAGTGGACAGGAGGAGGGAACACAGCAAAACAAAAACAACAACAAAAGGGGGGGGGGGGGTTGGGAAACATCCATACATCGATCAAATCACTTACCTGGACCATCATGTGCCTTCTTGTCTTGCCTTCTGAAGTATATGATCAGTCTTGCCACCATAGACAAATAGTCATTCTAGAAAAAGAGTGAAAGTGGTGAAAGTGAAAACAACAGCTCATGACCATACTGACTGAGGACAAGTACAATACAGCTGCAATCCACTGATCGTCCAGGGAGGGGCCTCGTCATTCTCCACCAGCTAACATGTGTGGCTTCAGCAGCTTACCTCCATGCTGAAGGACGGACACATTGTAACTTACTCTTGATTGGGCTTTGTTTTGGGCCTGGATTTCTATGTCGCTGCTGGACTTGATGTGTGCGGTCCCAGCCTTTATGTTCGACCTCGCCTCTTCACTGAAAGGGAACAGAAACGTGATCTGATCAAAACGTAAGAAAATAACTGGGAAGTACAATAACGTGTAATAACGTGCCCATCCATGACCCAGTTACAGTGAGTGACAATGCCCGACATATGCGGTGTCAAAGCTGTATTTTAGACGTGAGCTCTTTATGTTACTGCTGCCTGCAACTCTTTCACTCCATTTCTTATTTAGTGCTATAGGTTGAAGCATTGCATTGCTATTGTTGCTATAGCAACCACTCAGCCGTTTACAAGTCGTCCTCCCATGACAGGTGTCATGCCGAGTTTTGCACCCCCACCATATTTTGGGGCTGTTTTAACTTAAAAACAGGGATGCAAATCTCGGCAGGTACAAACAGCCGAGATTTCCCCCCCCCCCGCCCCCCCCCAGGTCTCGAGGTCTTCTGTAGCCTACCCGAGCACCACTTCCATGAGGCAGAAGAGAGCCCCAAGCATGGAAGTCACCTCCACGCGGATCTAATGCATCAAAGTCGGTCTCCTGAGCCAGGACAGACCCCCTGGCTTGGAGATCACGTCTACCCAGACAATTATATCATTTTTGAACAGTTAAGTTTCCGTATAAATCATTACAATATGCTCCCGGAAAATGGGGATGCAATTCTCGGCGGGGGTGCAAAACTCTAGCCTGACTCCACCAGACGGGGGCGGCATTGTTCCACAAATTCACAATGTTGGTTGTGAAACAAATGTGAACGAACTTACATCCATCTGGCAGCGTCAGGTTAGCAAAACTCGGCATGACACCGGTATGGCAACCCAAACCAAATGCAGCAGCTTTATCGGAACCTATCGATGCTAAGCTAACGTTAGCTTAGCTAGCTAGTGGTTCGCTATCAGACACACTGGTCTAACTATTGTTGCAGCAATGTAACGTTACAATGGCTCACATTTGTGCAACGACTAATTGTCGAAACCGCTGGCTTTTCCAATCGTTGACGTTGACCGGTGTCGGTCGAGGGAGTTCCATTGCAGAAATGTAACGTTATTTTCGTAGCATTCACCCAAGGGAGCTTTGATGCTATTTGTCTGATGTTCACTTTAAGCTAGTTCCAACCATGGTTCCAACACGTCTTCCTTCTGCGTGCCAGCCGTAGATTATCTACTTCTCCGTCGCTGGAAGCTTGCTGTTGCTGAACGGTGGGTCTGATGGAGCTGTGGTCTGACGCCAGTGTGAAGTGAGCAGGAATTCTGACCTCTGGTTCCGCCAGCAACAATAAGACGAGCAACAATAAGCATTTCTGGTGGCCGTTTTTCAAAGTAAAAGAACATTTTTGCACAAGCCGCACCTTTCATCCTGCTTTTTGTCATGGGGCGTAAACCACGGAACCAGAATGAACACCGGAAGGCAGTGCGCCAAAATACGTCTTTGTTGCCGTTAGTTTGACATCTCTTGCCTCGATTAATTGTCTGATGCAAAGCTTCTGTATTGGCTTAAAAGATGTGAGATTGTGAATCCGCAATGTTTCTAAAAGACCTTCTTCAAAAACTTCGTTCGGTACGTCCATCTTTTGTTTTGTTGTTTGCCGTTCTGATACTTGGGTCAAATTGTCAAGTTAACGTGAAAGTTGACGAGCTAGAAACGCTGCCCATCCGGTCTAGGGCGGGCTCTAGGCCGGAACCAGGTAGGGTGACAAAATCAATTGTGAGCGGAAGCCAGGCTCTTTCTCGCCGAGAAGAGCCTGGTGACGCGAGGTTACACAAGCCTAGAGCACACAGAAGCCATTGAAAAATGCTATACAGGCTATCCACCTTATCTATATATAATAACACCTTACCTTACCTTATCAGGGGCGGTTCTAGGCCTTTTTTGGGTGGGCTTTAGCCCACCCAAAAATAGTCTCAGCCCACCCAAAAAAAAAAAAAAATTATTCTCTCCAAATCCATGGTGGTCATTAGTAGCAGTTTCTGACTACACTCAATGCGCTGTGTGCGTGTTTCCCCCCTCCCTCTATGTTCTTAGGGTGGGCTGAGACAAAAATTTAGGGGGGTTCAGCCCACCCGAAAAGTTTCTAGAACTGCGGCTGCGCAGGCGCTCCCTCCTCCATCTATCTGCCTAATCCCACATCACTTCACACAGGTCACACACACAGTACAGCAGCGAAGTGGTCCTCCTCCACAGTCCACACAATCGTTCTCCCCACTCATGATCAATGAAACTGTGAGGTTAGCATTGAGCAGTCAGAGTCGTTAGTAGTTACTTAATTAGCGCATATTGATATGCAAATTAGCGCGTAACGTTGTTTCGTAGGCTAAACAAACCCTAACCCATATTAATTTCACCCAATTAATTTCAACTAGTTGACTGCAAACTCCTGCTTTAGTGCTTACAGTATATTATCTTGTTGGAATATTATTCCAGCCAATAAGTTAGGAATTTTCACTTTTGATTTAATTTTACTTTTGTTTTGCCTACAAAGCAAAATGTTACTTTAGCCTACTTGAAACTCCCCTGAAGTGATTTTGGTATTATTTATGCAAGCATAATTCTACCATATAGTAACCTGTATGCAGAATATATATAGCATATATAGGGAAACAATTATTTTTTCATCGCTGTAAAACCACAGAACGGTAAAGAAGATATTGATGTGTGTAGTTCTTCATAGATCTAGTCTCTTCATTTTGATTTCAAAGTGCGCCAGTTTGATCCATTTTTACTTGAAACTGTACAAAATTTTCTTCCGGGGGGGCATGGTGTCAGCACAAACGATATATGCACGCGCTCGGGGAGACCTCCTAATACTCAGACTTGATTGGACCTGCATTCTTGGACAAGGGAGGCCAGAGGAATATTGAGGCTAAATTTGACAGATTTTGCTCTGTATTTTTTCTTATCAATAACTGCAGTAACCTGTATTAACTGCAAGTGCACCATCTACACTGTAGAGAGAGAGGAAGAGAGAGAGAGGGGGGGGGAGAGGAAGAGAGAGAGAGAGAGGAAGAGAAGTGGGGGAGAGAGAGGAAGAGAGAGAGGGGGGGGAGAGAGGAAGAGAGACAGAAGTGGGGGAGAGAGAGGAAGAGAGAGATAGGGGGGGAGAGGAAGAGAGAGAGAAGTGGGGGAGAGAGAGGAAGAGAGAGAGAGAAGTGGGGGATAGAGAGGGGGGGAGAGAGGAAGAGAGAGAGAAGTGGGGGAGAGAGAAGAGAGAGAGAGGGGGGGAGAGAGAGAGAAGTGGGGGAGAGAGAGAGAGAGGTAAATGTGATTTTGAGGACTTGACGTCTCACACACACACATTTTTTATTTTTTTCTCTCTAAAGTGAAAAATGCCTTTTCACATATTCTTAAAAATAATCTTCCGTAAATGTTCAAGCAGATGTGCATGGTTCTTGAGAACTTGTCATATCACACACTTAATACTATGCTGGACCTCTACAAGCACTGATGAGTCAGTAATGAGTCATTAAGTCTGATCAGCAGCAGCTGTAGCAGCAGCTGTCTGATCAGCAGCTGCTGTAGCAGCAGACAGTAGAAGTGCTTTTCTAACCTCTGCTGTGGTGCAGCGACTTCTTTAGTCTTCGTGACCAAAGCAATGGATGCTTTTTGGCCCTTGTTTCTCTGTGTGCTGCTGAGTGTTTGTCTTGCCAAAGGTTTGTGTCTAAATTGTAGTTTAAACCAGTATTTATAAAAGTGTAGATCAACTTGATTAAAGTGAGAGTAGCTTCAGGTTGTCTTATTGATGATGACAGTTAGTTTTCTTGGAATTCCTCGTTCTGAACATGAGGACATGAGGAGCTGCATTCTTGGACAAGGCCAGAGGAATATTGAGGCTACATTTGACAGGCTTTGCTCTGTATTTTGTTATCAATAACTGCAGTAACCTGTATTAACTGCAAGTGCTCCATCTACAGGATGTTGTTCACCAGTTGGTGGGACACGGGTGGATGACCACAGCCCAGGTAAGCACCTATGACAATGTCAGCTTTTAGAGCTCATTTCAGACAACTCAGGCTTTCCCAACCTTTAGAGGGTCAGGAGCAGGCAACAAGCTCTGGGTTGGACAGATGAAGCCTATGTGAAAGTGATCAAATTTGTAGTTCTTCAAATGGCCACTTGAGGCTGGCTCAAAAAGTAATTTGCCCGTCTTTACCACACGATAAAACATGTTTACAGCCTGGGTAAAAAAAAAAAAGTGTTGGTCTAGTTAGTGTTGTGCTCGTTATTTGGATTAAATTTGGTTGGGTAAAATAAAATATTAATAATCCGAAAATTATTAATATTTCATAAAATTATTAAAATATCAAATATGTAATCCTTGATAAGGATTAACCTAGGGGCACCACCTGCTTGATCGCAGGACCCAACTTTAATCACAGTTAGTCTCTCTGAAGTGTGAAGTCCTAAATCCTTAAACAGAGGTTCACCACAATACCACAAAATCACTCTGAAACAGTTGGATTCAATTAAAGCTGACACTATTTATTCTATGTAAAATAAAAAAGGAATATGGGCATTACAATCAACGAATTTCTTCTATAACTAAGTCACATTCCAAATCATTGACCTGTAGGTATGGAAGTGCGTGTGTGTGTGTGTGCGTGTGTGTGTGTGTGGGGACTCAGGTCAGGTCTTAGAGGGGGCAGACTGGTTGCATCACAACATGGCTGCCTCCACAAGACCCTGTGAGTGTGTGTGTGTGTGTGTGTGTGTGTGTGTGTGTGTGTGTGTGTGTGTGTGTGTGTGTGTGTGTGAGCACGTGCATGTGAGCGTGCACGTGGATGAGAAAGTAGTGCAGGGGAAACAGACACAATTCACCACTACAGCTGTGCGCTGGCATTTAACTAGTGACGAATTGTGCCGTTTGTCTTAATGCCTAGATCTGCTCACGCAGGATCGGAGGTGGTCTTAAATAGCATTCAGAGATTCACAGTTTCATGCACATTTATACAGTCACAAATAGCTCCAAGTCATACCATTCCGTTCACAGTATTAAATCAATTCACAATACTAAATCAATATTAACAACAGTTCTTCTTATGCTAATCAATCCTAACTTCTGCCCGAACTAATAAAGGGAAAAATTAGAGCCAGTCCCTTACTCTGTGCACGAGTTTGAGTTCGGTTTGCAGGGGTCTCTTTCCCAGCGGGAGGAGACGGTGGTCTGGATGCGCGTCCGCTGTCCAGACGAAGAGGAGGGGTGAGGGAGGAACAGACGGTCGGTCTCTGCGGGCCAAGCTGAGGCGCCTTTGGTCTGCTGGGAGGCGGCGATGCCGGCTTCGGAAGAGGAGAGGAGAGGATCTCAGAGCTAGCTTAGCTCTGGGCAGGTAGCACTAGCCTGGTGGTGGCTATGCTATTCTTGGGTCCAGAGGAGTGGGGCCTTGTCCCTCTCTCCCTGTGGTACAGATGATCCTGTTGCAGCGTGCAGCTACTTAGAACTGAAGTCTGGGTGACTTTCTCCTGCATATAGTGGGGTGCAGGGCGTGTCTGTGTTGTTGGTGAGGCACTCCAAATGGCTCACCTTATCTCGCTTACAGATAGGAGAGTTGGCTGTCCTTTTGTCAATCTTCGATAACAAAGGAATGGCTCGCTTCCCTGCCGTTTTATCATAGGTGTGTGAACTCAAATGGCAGAGTGCTTGGAATGTGAGGGTTTGTGTCTCTCACTGTGCCTCCACACAGACAGTTAGTTTTCACTCAAATGTCTTGCATTCAACATACATGTTCCTTACACCATATCAATGTTCACTCCAAATGTCTGGCCCAACATCCCCCCGATGGTTGAAAGGGTGTGTTCTGGCACAGTCTTTAAAGCATCTCCAGGGCCATGCGGCCTGCGGGTGGCAACCCATTGGTTGCCTAGTCCGTGAGGCTGAAAGGAGCAAGTTCGTTAGGTCCTACGCTATGTGGTCCTATGTGGGCTCAAGTCCGGGCAGATCACCTGTGTCCGGGCAGGACTTTTCTCAAGCTATTCTATCATTCTATATCACACAAACAATACATTCAGATTGTCATCCTATACTATATCACACAAACAATACATTCCGATTGTCATACTAGTCTACATCACACGAAGCAATACATTCAGATTGTCATACTTCAAGTTTCTTAGGCAGGGCCTGGGCCCGGCTCTCTGTCTTGGTCACTTAGCTCTTCGTTTTTACACGATTTGCATAAGGGGAAGGGAGAGAAGGAGTGTGAGGTAGTGTAATGACCTGGTTACATGTTTGGTGAATGGGGGTCCAGTTGCCTTGGGGCTGAACTAGACTAGTTTGGTCCCTCGGGGGACCGTGTAGAAGACCGTCTGATTCATAGGCTCAGTTTAGTGACTGTGTCATAGCGGTTGTGTGACAGTGTTTTAGCCTACATGTTCTGCGGTTCAATGATTGGTAGGTTGACAAGGAATCCTATTTCTAGATGCGGTGGATCTATGAAAATTGGGATTGCACTGCCAAGACTGTAAGCCAAGCATACCTGAGAGGGCTAGGCCACGGTGGTCGTGGCGGATTTTAAGATTTGTTCAACCAGAGATAGGGAGACTAGGTAGTGGGGGTATGTTACCCCCACTCAGACTGGTGACTGAGGAGGATATCTCCCTGTAAGGTCTTGTGTCAAGTCTCTGGTCGCGTGCACATAGGTCTTGTCCTCTCGTACTATGCTGGTTAGAGTCTGTAAGGCATGGAGGTTGAGTCTGAGTTACTGGCAGTAGGGCTCTATGTAGCCTAGGTTAGTGGTTAGTGCATACTGGCGGAGTGAGTGGACATGCACCTATCCTGGCTACCCTACTAGGTCTCGTTCACTACCTCTGTGGTGGGGCTTGCCCCCCCCCCTTTGGAGGTGTGTACAAGCTGTTAACTGACACTCCCAGTGGCTGCCGCATCAGCGCTGGGTCAGGTGCATGCGTCGGGTTCTGCACCAGAGTGTTGGTTGAACGATTGTCCAACTTAAAGAAAGGAGTGCCCCGCATCGTCATGTTTTGTTCTCTGTGCCGGGGCAACGGCTGGGAGAATGCCTGCCTGCCGGGCAGTTTCTGTCCCGGGCTGATGGCCAGGCGTACGGGAACCTTCGCAGTTCGAGCGGGAACTGACGCGCGGGTTTCGTTTGCGGAGAATGCGGGGAGCAGTCGCTCCTGTTTGCACAGGCGGCGGTACAGCTCGGGGCTAGCGGTGGAAACGTTGCGTGCCGGCAGCGATGTGCCAGCTTCCTTGATGACAGCGACTTGTCTGTCTGTGCTAGGCTGGCGGCCAGGTGACGCCCATGGCTTTGGCGTTTGAACCTGAGCCCAAATGCGATTGCTGGAGCAGTCGATGATTGGGACTAGCCGGTCCAGGAGATCCTGGCCAATGAGAAGCGGTTCGGTATCGAGAGGGCTGATGTGAATGGGGTGGCGTATAGTCATCCCCTGGAAGGTGATGTCCAGCAGAGCACGCTCAGCAATGGGGGTTTGGTCTTGTGTGTAGCTGGTGATGCTAACATCACAAGGCTCGATCCGAAGTGGCCTATTGGTGGCGTGCATGGCTATGCAGACCTTCTCGAAGGTGTTGGCACTCATCAAGCTGATGGAGGCTCCTGTGTCCACTAAGGCGAGGGTGCGAGTGCACCCCCCTACCACCACTGGGGTGTAGATACGATGGGCGTTGCCCTTGCGGACAAGGTTGCCCATGAAAGTTAGAGTAGGACGGTTTGGTGAAGCCTGAGAAGGAGACTTAGGAAGGGATCTGGTTCTTCGGGGTCCCCTCCGCCTGTTGACAAAGCGAACTTTGGCAGGTGGCGGAGATTCCCCCCCAAGTCATGCGACCGGGGTTTTGTCTGGCTCCGGCGGGGAGCCAGCTGGTTTGTCTTTATCAAAGAACATCTTTACCGTGTCAGCTAAAGCGTTCAGCAGTCGGGTCGACTGGTCTTCCGCGGTTGTTCGCCTGTCCCTACCGTCGGTGTCGCTCCCTGACTGGTTCTTATGCTGGTTGGGTTTGTGTGATTTCTTACCTGACTGGTCCTGGTTCTGCCAGGGGCGTCCCTGACTGGGGTAGTAAGAGTTCCCTGACTGGTTCTGTACCCAGTCCTGGTTGTACCAGGACCGTCCTTGACTGGGGTGGTAGGAGTTCCCTGGCTGACTTCGTTCCCACTCCTGGTTCTGCCAGGGCCATCCCTGGTTGGGTCTCCCCCCCTTTCCCTGCTTCCTACCCCTACCTCGATGGCTGGGCTGTCTGTCTTTTAAGTGTGAGGGTGCAGGGCGTCGAGGAGCGATTGGCTTCCGGACCTGGGGCACCTCGTCGCCCTCTAGGGTGAGACGGTCAGGTACTGGCTTCTCTACGCTGTAAACTGCTCTACGCTGGGCTTCCTCTTCATCAGAGTAGTCTTCCACTGAGTAGGCTTGGGGGCTCTCTAGGTGTTTCCTGGTTGGCTTGGGTCGTGCTTCCCATGCCAACTGTGCATACTGTCGCGTATAGCTCAGTGTGGACTGGAGGAGCCTACAATGAGTTTCTACACCGGAGCGTATGCTCTCGTGCAGGTTTGACATGTACGTGAGGAGGAAATCCCTATCTCCCTCCCCCCCCCCGATGGGGGGGCCTCTACCCTGGAAGTAGGCTGCTGACAAGCGCCTGAAGTACTCTCTGGGATCTTCGTCTACTCTCTGTTTGATGGCCTCGGCGGCCCTTCGCGCGATGATCGGGTCAGAGTATGGGCGGTACTCCTGTCGGAGGGCCCGGCAGACGAGTCGGTAGCTCTTTTGAGTCCGACTGGGAAGTACGTCTATGAAATCGCGGACGGTGCTCGTGGTGGTCTTCCAGACCAGCCAGAGTCTCTCACGCGTGGTAGGTCGCTCCAAGTTGGTGAGGTAGCGATTGACGTCTCGTAGGTACCGATCGATGTTGGCGGCACGGTGCGCCGGGTCAAAACGTTCTATGTCCCTGGCGAAGGACTCGATTCGCCGGTCACGGACATCTCTTTCCCGCGCGGTGAACGCTGGCTCGGAGTCGGACGACGATGAGTCGTTGTGGTCGTCCGCCCATAGGCCACGCCCCATGTGACCCGAGAAGAGGAGGGGCGTCTCTTGGTAGTAGCCTTCGCTCCTCTTACTCTCCTGGCCATGCCGACGTCGCTCCTCCCGTGGGTGGGAGTTGGCGTGGCGTTCGTCGCCCCAGCGGTCGTCTGTCCGCCGCCCTGTGGGCGGGGGGCAGTCGTCCGGGCGGTCGGTGCGGCGTTCGTTGCCCCAGCGGTCGTCTGCCCGCCGCCCTGTGGGCGGGGGGCAGTCGTCCGGGCATGGGTGCGGGGAATGGTCGCGCCTGTATCTATTCCCCCCCTCCTCTGGTGGGGGGGAGACTTCGGTCCTACTGTCCTTGAAGTGTGGTTGTCCCCCGGCGGCCTTTTTGTGGCCACTCTCACGGGTTAGCGACCCCCCTTGTTCATGCCTATGCGACGGCCTTACGAGCGTGGACTCGTATGGGAGGTGGGGTCCCCTGACCCCCCTGGGCTGGGACTCGGGCACGGCGGGCGTGTCTATGGTATATAGTGAGGGTTCGACCTCACCACCGGACCCGTTGCGCGGTAGCGCTGGTGCAGCAGGCGTCTGGGCAACGTGGGATGAGGATACCTGTGGAGGCGGGCTTACCTGTGGCCCCTGGTTATGGACCTGTCGGTGAGGGAACGAACACGCAAGCTGGTTGGCTCCATACCTACCTGTTTTTCTTTTCTCCTCCTCGCTCTCTAGGTCCAACTCAGCTGCTCGTTGGTGCAGCTGTGCGTTGGTTTTCCTGTGAGAGGTTTCTCTGTGGAGGACAAGATAAAGCATATTGGGTCCCCTGGCCTCACTGGGCTGGGACCCGAGTACGACGGGCGTGTCGATGTCGTATGGCGAGGGTTCGGCTCCACTACCGAACCCGTTACGCGGGGCAGCCGGCGTCTGGACGCCGTGCGATGAGGACGCTTGTGGAGGCAGACTTACCTGCCTCTCTTCTCCTGGGACCTGGTGGGGGGTGGACGAGAACGGAGGATTGTCGGTTTCACGCTTACCGTCATTGCCTCCCTCTCCATCACCCTCTTCCTCAGAATCTGCGTGGGCTGCTCGCAGTTTCTTTTCCAAGTCCTGGATTGTCCTCACTTGGTCTTCGTATGAGACCTCCAGGCACGCATTTTGCCTGTCCAACTCAGTTGCTCGGTTATGCAGCTGTGTGTTGGTTTTTCTGTGAAAGGTTTCTCTGTGGAGAACGAGATAAAGCAGCTCTGACAGCATGGTGCAGTTTACCGTACCTGCACTTTTCATGGCGGCTGCTTTTCCTTCCAACATTTTCTCACATTCTGATTCTGTGAGCTTCCGCAGATATTCGATCTGTCCTCTCTCCGGAGGAACTGCTGTCATGAGCGCTTCATGTAGCAGCTGGTCGGGCGAGGCCGAGTGCTCTGCAGCAGCACTCTGGCTGTTGTGCTCTGACATCTTACCTGCTGGTCAGTGCACTTTTCTTAAGCTTTAGGTGGAGCTCGTACCTGTAGCTTGAATGTCAAATAACTTGACTTGAGAGGCAAACGTAAATAGGCTTATAGTCAAACTGTGTTTGCGAAAGTCCTGTGGTTGAATTTTAAATATAAGCAGGTTTTAATTCAACTCTAGTTGCCTAATTTTAGGAGTTTAGCAGTTATACACGCTTGAAATAAGGGGTTATTAAATCAAAACGATTGAACTGTGTTAGATTTAGTCTGTGTTAGATTTAGTCTGTGTTAGATTTAGTCTGTGTCAGTTTGAACGGTGGTAGTTCTATCTGGCTCCGCTCGTTCTGGCTGGAAGCTGTTTTGGAGGTTACAGCGTTCCGCAGGCTTGGCATACGCTTACAGTGAATACACAATGCAATTTGGGAGTCTCAGTGTTTCAGTCAAAATTGTGATATTTGTGGTAAATTCTGCTTGAAAGATGCCTCGGGCGGGGCACCAAATGTTGTGCTCGTTATTTGGATTAAATTTGGTTGGGTAAAATAAAATATTAATAATCCGAAAATTATTAATATTTCATAAAATTATTAAAATATCAAATATGTAATCCTTGATAAGGATTAACCTAGGGGCACCACCTGCTTGATCGCAGGACCCAACTTTAATCACAGTTAGTCTCTCTGAAGTGTGAAGTCCTAAATCCTTAAACAGAGGTTCACCACAATACCACAAAATCACTCTGAAACAGTTGGATTCAATTAAAGCTGACACTATTTATTCTATGTAAAATAAAAAAGGAATATGGGCATTACAATCAACGAATTTCTTCTATAACTAAGTCACATTCCAAATCATTGACCTGTAGGTATGGAAGTGCGTGTGTGTGTGTGTGCGTGTGTGTGTGTGTGGGGACTCAGGTCAGGTCTTAGAGGGGGCAGACTGGTTGCATCACAACATGGCTGCCTCCACAAGACCCTGTGAGTGTGTGTGTGTGTGTGTGTGTGTGTGTGTGTGTGTGTGTGTGTGTGTGTGTGTGTGTGTGTGTGTGTGTGTGTGTGTGTGTGTGTGTGAGCACGTGCATGTGAGCGTGCACGTGGATGAGAAAGTAGTGCAGGGGAAACAGACACAATTCACCACTACAGCTGTGCGCTGGCATTTAACTAGTGACGAATTGTGCCGTTTGTCTTAATGCCTAGATCTGCTCACGCAGGATCGGAGGTGGTCTTAAATAGCATTCAGAGATTCACAGTTTCATGCACATTTATACAGTCACAAATAGCTCCAAGTCATACCATTCCGTTCACAGTATTAAATCAATTCACAATACTAAATCAATATTAACAACAGTTCTTCTTATGCTAATCAATCCTAACTTCTGCCCGAACTAATAAAGGGAAAAATTAGAGCCAGTCCCTTACTCTGTGCACGAGTTTGAGTTCGGTTTGCAGGGGTCTCTTTCCCAGCGGGAGGAGACGGTGGTCTGGATGCGCGTCCGCTGTCCAGACGAAGAGGAGGGGTGAGGGAGGAACAGACGGTCGGTCTCTGCGGGCCAAGCTGAGGCGCCTTTGGTCTGCTGGGAGGCGGCGATGCCGGCTTCGGAAGAGGAGAGGAGAGGATCTCAGAGCTAGCTTAGCTCTGGGCAGGTAGCACTAGCCTGGTGGTGGCTATGCTATTCTTGGGTCCAGAGGAGTGGGGCCTTGTCCCTCTCTCCCTGTGGTACAGATGATCCTGTTGCAGCGTGCAGCTACTTAGAACTGAAGTCTGGGTGACTTTCTCCTGCATATAGTGGGGTGCAGGGCGTGTCTGTGTTGTTGGTGAGGCACTCCAAATGGCTCACCTTATCTCGCTTACAGATAGGAGAGTTGGCTGTCCTTTTGTCAATCTTCGATAACAAAGGAATGGCTCGCTTCCCTGCCGTTTTATCATAGGTGTGTGAACTCAAATGGCAGAGTGCTTGGAATGTGAGGGTTTGTGTCTCTCACTGTGCCTCCACACAGACAGTTAGTTTTCACTCAAATGTCTTGCATTCAACATACATGTTCCTTACACCATATCAATGTTCACTCCAAATGTCTGGCCCAACATTAGCTAATTTCACCATTCTAACTGTACAGTGGTGAATTTATATACAAGTCACCTGTTGAGTAAAGACGATAGCCTATGTTTTGGGCAGGATTGGCAGCCAGGTCACCTGTCCAGGTCGCGCCATGTGCAGATCCCCCCCTCCCCTCCTCTTGCTTGTCCACTTTCCATGATGCATGGATGCAGTAGAAGGTCATGAGGTCTGCAGGTGCTGCTTTGGGTGACTTTTGGCCATTTTTATAAATTCTAGTCAGGCTATCTCCCCACTTCGTTGAGTGGTAAAAAAAAAATCTTTCGACTGGTATCAACCCCAACATTTAATGACATTGTATAGACCTTCTCTCAGCACCCACAACTCTGACTTCCAATCCAACATATCCCTGGGCTCCAAAGCATGATGAGATATGAGAAAGTGCCTGTCGGTGTTCGGCTCCAATTTCAGCTCTGGCAGGCATTTGATTGGCTGTACGTTTATTGGGCACGTGGTGGGATTAACGTGGGCAAAATGGTCGACGGCTTTAGATTAGCTAACACTAAGCTACTGATGTTATCAGACATAAGACATTAAAAATATGAATCAGACTTGGGGTGAGAGGCCATGGGTTAGACCCCATTGTGGACCCCGAGCGCTTCCGATAGGGCGAACAATGGAATTAATGTTTTCTCAGTATCCTGCTAGA
Organism: Poromitra crassiceps; assembly: GCF_964638095.1. NCBI lineage: Eukaryota > Metazoa > Chordata > Actinopteri > Beryciformes > Melamphaidae > Poromitra > Poromitra crassiceps. Next base: position 6,037,740 of record NC_139644.1, read on the forward strand.
ATGTTGGTGTAGGAACTTGATGTTTGTCCTGTCTTGTCTGAAGCATCATAAAAAGCATGTGTGCTCAGCAAACTGTCTTCCTCTGCCTCTCCAGGAGGTGGCTGTGAGATCTACGGCGAGCACCCCGAATTTGGACCTCTTGTATATCCCGATCGGGCCACGTGGAAGCCACGCCCATGCCAGGTCTGTTTGTGTGACAACGGTCATGTCAGGTGCGATGAAATCCTGTGTGAGGATCTGAGCCACTGTGAGAAGCCCATCATCGCCTACGAGGGAAAGTGCTGCCCTGTTTGCCGGCCGCCGCCTGTCGCGACCAACGTCACCAGGACGACATCGTCAATCAATACGACTGTCTCAGTCAACCGCAGGGGCTAAGATGTTTCTGCATGTAGGCTACCTGCTCAGCCTCTACTCCAATGAAATAAAATCTTTAATTTATTGATCTGTAACGAGTGTACCCACAACCTCCAGATTATTTTATATTCCCCAATGTCCAGGTTAGCTTTGATTTTTCTCAAAATTCTGTCAACTTTAGACAGAACTTTAGGACTTAAATTTACAGCTAATCCTACTGCAATTTCTAGCAGCAAGTGAGAAGGCAACAATGTAAACCGTATGTGCCAATTAGGCTATTGGTAGGCCTATAGCCTACAGTGCAGGTAGGCCTATAGCCTACAGTGCAGGTAGGCCTATAGGCCTAAGTAATCATTCTACACTAAAAAGGATATTAGTGTGAGGGATATATATACCACTCTCATAACATGTGTATCACATTAGGGTGTCGAGTCATAGTCTATTTTTTTTATTTGTCTTTATTGAATGTTCCAAAACTGCATGTTTAACTAAGAATAGGCTAATGATTATTTCCACTCACCACTTATTTAATGTGGTTACTTTACTTTGTGGTCAAAAGTTTGGAAGGAACAATGCATGCTGTGAGATATGCAAATGTGTTTGTCCAATGGGTCCAATGGCATATCTGTCAGAACTTGCTTGGATGTCCTGATGTTGGTTTAGTAGCAAAAATAAACACAAGTTAATAGCAGCATTCACTATAGACTCTTTACTGAATACTTTCCACAAAATCATGAACAATGAAGAAAACCAGAAGGAATACAGTTCCACTTTTACCAAATAAACCAATGTTCTGCGACAAGTTATATCATATCTACTAGCCTCTTCATTTTGCTCTCAGAGTGCACCAGATTAATGAGATTAATGCATTTTACTTTAAAATATACAAAATGTCTTTGTATATTTTATTTGATACCCCCAAGTCGGAGTCCTATTACCTTCTTGGTGGTGCAACCCCTGTTTGGAAAGCCTAGAATCGCCTTTTCCTACAGGCCTATACCCTACAGTGCAGGTAGGCCTATAGCCTACAGTGCAGTGGCTTCAAAGTATTAAATTAACCCATGTTTCTTTGTTATTAGTCTCTCCCCAGACTCTATTAGGTTGAATCGCTGCGCTCTGCAGCATGCAGTAACATAGTGTATCAGCATAAGAACTCTGCAGCATGCAGTAACATAGTGTATCAGCATAAGAACTCTGCAGCATGCAGTAACATAGTGTATCAGCGTAAGAACTCATGGGTCTGATGTTCAGACTACTTTGTTATAGACTTGACAAAGTTATGGAGGATCTGCCTGCATCACTCATTCAAACCTCGTTTGAAAAAGGTCACAGACCGAAAAAACGAATCTTCATTGGAAGTGTGGACAGTGTGCAGGACTCCCGTTTGACATTTTAGGAACACTTTGTCCTTGTCTGATGCACGTGCCTCTGGAAAGAGATGTGCTGAGTTCTCAGATTATGAGCCTATAATTTATTTTCCTGTTTTTCCACCAATAAAGAGACGCACCATGTCAGTGAACTTTCCATTTGAATCCTGGTGTCAAAACTATATGAAAAGTGGGTTAATTTCTTTGTACAAGGTTCAGAAGTTATGAAACAAGTGGAGATCATTCCAAGATGGCCACCAAATGAACCCAATGGGACAATATAGTTGACCTTAGCAACATGATTCTTTTTTTAACGACACCATTAGGGTCCAAAAACGGGTTACAAAAAATGGTCATGGAACCTATTTGTACTGCTGCTATAGGGAGTCAGAGAAGAGACCATACTGCTGCTAGAGGGAGAGTCAGAAGAGACGAGAGAGACCATACTGCTGCTAGAGGGATAGTCAGAGAAGAGACAAGAGAGAGACCATACTGACCGTTCCATGTTTTCACTTCCATTCACTGAGCCTCCCCTGAAACTGCTTGGAGCCCCCCACTTTGAAAACCTCTTGTATAGGCTACACACACATACTAATGAAGTACTACTTTATTATTAATGGACACCAACAGAAACACTGAACAGATCAAACGTTACATGTAAAAGACAGAGAAACTGCATACAAGTAGAGAGACATTAAAATTGAAAACTACAGGGTTGGGAGAGAAAGAAGAGAAGTGTAGCATAGCTGGCCTTCCTTCAGATGAGCGGACTGCTGAGGAGGAAAACCAACCACTCAGTCAGATTCAGGTTGTCCTTATGAGGCTGAGAGAGAGAGGAAGAGAGAGAGGGGGGGGGGAGAGGGAGGGAGAGAGAGGGGGGGGGAGAGGGAGGGAGGGAGAGAGAGGGGGAGGGGGGGGGGGGGGGGGAGAGAGAGAGAGGGAGAGCGAGGGGGGGGGGGGGGAGGGAGAGAGACACACAGAGAGAGGTATGAGTTTGCTTTCCACCAACAAGGCAGTTCAGAAAATGTGATTTTGAGGACTTGATGTCTCACTCACACACACACACACACACACACACAGCTGTGACAAATTATTTCAAAGCGACAGAACAATAATTCACATATGAAAGTCTCGTAAGTCCTCTAATGCAAATGTGTTTCCAGTCACGCTCACACGTGGGAATGAATCACTAACACTTCACATAAACTCAAAGTGCTCTCAAGACCCAGGGGCCAGTTGCACCAAGTGGTCTTAACTATGCCTGGTCGTAACTCCTACGTCGGTCTTAGTTAAGACCAGTCTTTAGAGTGGATTTATGCCTGTTGCACCAACACGGCTTACGTCTGGTCTTAACTACGCCGGTCGTAGCAATGCGCGTCCATGTGAATTGCCAGGGAATGCCCCCTGATTGGATGATGTTGCAAAAATGTGCCTCGCGACCTGCTTGGAGCGTCACTGTGCCACTACGCTCTATCAGCCACTACTGTATGTGCATCACTACACCCTCCCTCCTCCCACCCTCCCTCGCTCCGGGGGAAAAATGGCGGCGATTGAGTGCCAGACAGTCTGAATGAAATTGAATGGAACGTTCCCAATTCTACGTATTAGATTCTAAAAAACGACCCTCATCATTTGGGAAGGCTAAGCCACACAACTAGTTCGTTATAATCGAACGTCATGCTTCGAAGGCGACTTTACGACGATGAGGACGGTGAGGACTCAATCACAGCAGATCTCCGCCGATAGACTACCACGGAGATCTCTTGGCACAGGCACCTTACGCCTCCTCCTGACCAGGCGTAATATTTACGACCGGTCTTAGTGAGAAAAAGGCTTACGCCCTGTCGGTGCAACCGGCGTAGCTGTTAGGTCATAAAGTTACGACCAACTTAGCTTAAGACCAGTCGTAAGACCACTTGGTACAGCTGGCTCCAGGAGACCAGCTCCTCCACAGTTCAGAGGTGTGTGTGTGTGTGTGTGTGTGTGTGTGTGTGTGGTCATTTTGTTATGCCGGACTCAGACTACACGATATATTTTGTCTTTCACGATGTCACCATGTCAGATGAGGCGATCATTCTGCCATAAATTGGTGAAGTGTCTTAGTGGCAACATTACAAGTCTGATCCCGACGAGGACTCTGCTAACTCTCACGCAGAAAGTCGACCCGCACCCGAGAAACCACCCGCACGCCACAAGTGCATTTTCTCAAGCAGTAAAAACATATTTGTCAAAATGACTTCAATTTATATTCTTGCACAAAATATATCAATTCAAGTACTTTCAATGACCCATGTTTATTTATGTCTATTTTCAAAAACTGTCAAGGCCTTGCTTTCCCCCTCTCAAATAAACTGTCAAGGCCTTGCTTTCCCCCCTCTCATATAAACTGTCAAGGCCTTGCTTTCCCCCCCTCTCAAATAAACTGTCAAGGCCTTGCTTTCCCCCCTCTCAAATAAACTGTCAAGGCCTTGCTTCCCCCCCCTCTCAAATAAACTGTCAAGGCCTTGCTTTCCCCCCTCTCATATAAACTGTCAAGGCCTTGCTTTCCCCCCTCTCAAATAAACTGTCAAGGCCTTGCTTTCCCCCCCTCTCATATAAACTGTCAAGGCCTTGCTTTCCCCCCTCTCAAATAAACTGTCAAGGCCTTGCTTTCCCCCCTCTCAAATAAACTGTCAAGGCCTTGCTTTCCCCCCTCTCATATAAACTGTCAAGGCCTTGCTTTCCCCCCTCTCAAATAAACTGTCAAGGCCTTGCTTTCCCCCCTCTCAAATAAACTGTCAAGGCCTTGCTTTCCCCCCCTCTCATATAAACTGTCAAGGCCTTGCTTTCCCCCCTCTCAAATAAACTGTCAAGGCCTTGCTTTCCCCCCTCTCATATAAACTGTCAAGGCCTTGCTTTCCCCCCTCTCAAATAAACTGTCAAGGCCTTGCTTTCCCCCCTCTCAAATAAACTGTCAAGGCCTTGCTTTCCCCCCCTCTCATATAAACTGTCAAGGCCTTGCTTTCCCCCCTCTCAAATAAACTGTCAAGGCCTTGCTTTCCCCCCTCTCATATAAACTGTCAAGGCCTTGCTTTCCCCCCTCTCAAATAAACTGTCAAGGCCTTGCTTTCCCCCCTCTCAAATAAACTGTCAAGGCCTTGCTTTCCCCCCCTCTCAAATAAACTGTCAAGGCCTTGCTTTCCCCCCTCTCATATAAACTGTCAAGGCCTTGCTTTCCCCCCTCTCAAATAAACTGTCAAGGCCTTGCTTTCCCCCCTCTCATATAAACTGTCAAGGCCTTGCTTTCCCCCCTCTCAAATAAACTGTCAAGGCCTTGCTTTCCCCCCCTCTCAAATAAACTGTCAAGGCCTTGCTTTCCCCCCCTCTCAAATAAACTGTCAAGGCCTTGCTTTCCCCCCTCTCATATAAACTGTCAAGGCCTTGCTTTCCCCCCCTCTCAAATAAACTGTCAAGGCCTTGCTTTCCCCCCCTCTCAAATAAACTGTCAAGGCCTTGCTTTCCCCCCCTCTCAAATAAACTGTCAAGGCCTTGCTTTCCCCCCTCTCATATAAACTGTCAAGGCCTTGCTTTCCCCCCCTCTCAAATAAACTGTCAAGGCCTTGCTTTCCCCCCCTCTCAAATAAACTGTCAAGGCCTTGCTTTCCCCCCCTCTCAAATAAACTGTCAAGGCCTTGCTTTCCCCCCCTCTCAAATAAACTGTCAAGGCCTTGCTTTCCCCCCCTCTCATATAAACTGTCAAGGCCTTGCTTTCCCCCCCTCTCAAATAAACTGTCAAGGCCTTGCTTTCCCCCCCTCTCAAATAAACTGTCAAGGCCTTGCTTTCCCCCCCTCTCAAATAAACTGTCAAGGCCTTGCTTTCCCCCCCTCTCAAATAAACTGTCAAGGCCTTGCTTTCCCCCCCTCATATAAACTGTCAAGGCCTTGCTTTCCCCCCCTCTCAAATAAACTGTCAAGGCCTTGCTTTCCCCCCCTCTCAAATAAACTGTCAAGGCCTTGCTTTCCCCCCCTCTCAAATAAACTGTCAAGGCCTTGCTTCCCCCCCCTCTCATATAAACTGTCAAGGCCTTGCTTTCCCCCCCTCTCAAATAAACTGTCAAGGCCTTGCTTTCCCCCCCTCTCAAATAAACTGTCAAGGCCTTGCTTTCCCCCCCTCTCAAATAAACTGTCAAGGCCTTGCTTTCCCCCCCTCTCAAATAAACTGTCAAGGCCTTGCTTTCCCCCCCTCTCAAATAAACTGTCAAGGCCTTGCTTTCCCCCCTCTCATATTAACTGTCAAGGCCTTGCTTTCCCCCCTCTCAAATAAACTGTCAAGGCCTTGCTTTCCCCCCCTCTCAAATAAACTGTCAAGGCCTTGCTTTCCCCCCCTCTCAAATAAACTGTCAAGGCCTTGCTTTCCCCCCCTCTCAAATAAACTGTCAAGGCCTTGCTTTCCCCCCCTCTCAAATAAACTGTCAAGGCCTTGCTTTCCCCCCCTCTCAAATAAACTGTCAAGGCCTTGCTTTCCCCCCTCTCAAATAAACTGTCAAGGCCTTGCTTTCCCCCCTCTCAAATAAACTGTCAATGCCTTGCTTTCCCCCCCTCTCATATAAACTGTCAAGGCCTTGCTTTCCCCCCTCTCAAATAAACTGTCAAGGCCTTGCTTTAAACTGTCAAGGCCTTGCTTTCCCCCCTCTCAAATTCATAAACTTGAAAGGATTTCAATGACCCCTGTGAAGCTTGACACAGCCTGTCCCGTGGTTACCTGCAGTGCTGCAGTGTCCAGTGGCTGAGTGTCTCTGTGGACAGACAGCAGCTTGACCCGTCCGCTGGCCGGATATCCCTCCTCCACCCCCAGGAAACACACCACCCCTGCCGACTTCAGGTACACCAGCTGCCTCTGGGCCGGACGCCAGTCGATGGCAAACCTGGATGCACACGCACACGCAAATTAATTTAGCTTTCGTGGTATTACAGGACAGGGCTAGCTAGCATGCTAATTTCAGTAAATATCTCTGCAACACAATACATGACATAACATCAAAACTTGTTTCTCAAGATCCTATAGACATTTTTAGTTCATTTTTGAATGTTTTAATCTAAAATTCTGGTGAAATCTTACACATTGCAGAATATAATGGAAAACTGTTGTTTTCCGAGAGATCCGACAGGTTAGCAATTCTGGGCCAATAGCAGGCGGAGTTGCGATTCTGTGGATGACCCAAACTCCGCCCCTTCCACCATGGCACCATCCTCTGCCTTTCTTTGGCTGCTCTGGCTCCAGAAAATGTCAACATGCCGGCGACCATAAACCCAATCTCCAGGCTTCAGAGCAGCTCTCCAGAAGACAGTGGGTGAAGAACTCTCACTGCTACCACACTATCTGTCTCTCTCACCTGGTCTGCAGTGCCTGGATCTCAGCCAGCATGTGTCCCTGGCTGATGTAGTGCTCCAGCACCTCCAGCAGGGCGCCGCTTAACTCAGACAGAGGGCCCTGCACACTTTCCTCCACCACGCCTGCGCCCGGGTCCACCTGGAGAGAGAGAGAAACAAACAAATCAAAAAGCAAACATTATTTGGACATCCTCTTTGAACTCCAATCAATCAAATCAATTTGAAGGCATCAGACGGTTTGCAAATGATTTTTGCACGGCGCTCATCTACTCTGAGGGCATTTTATTGTGATAAAGGAGTTGCATGACGAAGACGCTGTATCTTTATTTGTTGTATTATACGCAATATACTCTTTTGTTGTTGTAAGTATTTAATGTAATACACTGTATCTTTAAAATGATTTGTCCTATACGCTCTACATCCTTATCTCTGCTGCTGCATTAAGACAATGTGTCCACGAAGATCATTCAAGTTTGACTCAATCTGAATTGAGTCTGATTCCCTTGAGAAAAGCAGAGGCAAGTACAAATGTTAGAGAGAAAATAAGTGCTGTGTAGACTTCACTGAAACGTCTACTTTTGTTTTCTATATTTGTATATCTCTCTTCAATAGACACAACAATACACAACTCAAATGTAGGTCATAGAGAGCCAAAGTCTTTGTGTCATGAGGTACACATATGATGTTTCTCAATTTAAAAGGTAGCTTTGCAAGTCAAGAAAGTGGCAGTTTGTGGTAAAACTGTTGCACTATAAGTTATAAATGAGAAAGACTGCACACAACCAGTGGAGTAAGTGACGTCTCTCGTTCCAGGCCATGTTGGTGTTGGTGTGACGTATATTGTACATTGAGAGATAGTTGACGTTACGTTTCAGTTTGATGACAATCTGCTGCTTTCTTGACATGCAGAGTTCTCTTTTCAATTGACAAAATGTACATGTGGACTTCATGGCACAATTCAAACGGGATCAAAAAAGTATCGTCTCTCGCCGTTCACCACCATTCCCATTTTTTCCACGGCCGGTGCGTAGCTGAAGCAGGAAGTAGGCGGCTGGTGCGTAGCTGAAGCAGGAAGTAGGCGGCTGGTGCGTAGCTGAAGCAGGAAGTAGGCGGCTGGTGCATAGCTGAAGCAGGAAGTAGGCGGCTGGTGCATAGCTGAAGCAGGAAGTAGGCGGGCTGGTGCGTAGCTGAAGCAGGAAGTAGGCGGCTGGTGCGTAGCTGAAGCAGGAAGTAGGCGGGCTGGTGCATAGCTGAAGCAGGAAGTAGGCGGCTGGTGCGTAGCTGAAGCAGGAAGTAGGCGGGCTGGTGCGTAGCTGAAGCAGGAAGTAGGCGGCTGGTGCATAGCTGAAGCAGGAAGTAGGTGGCTGGTGCATAGCTGAAGCAGGAAGTAGGCGGCTGGTGCGTAGCTGAAGCAGGAAGTAGGCGGCTGGTGCGTAGCTGAAGCAGGAAGTAGGCGGCTGGTGCGTAGCTGAAGCAGGAAGTAGGTGGCTGGTGCGTAGCTGAAGCAGGAAGTAGGCAGCTGGTGCGTGGCTGAAGCAGGAAGTAGGCGGGCTGGTGCGTGGCTGAAGCAGGAAGTAGGCGGCTGGTGCGTGGCTGAAGCAGGAAGTAGGTGGCTGGTGCGTGGCTGAAGCAGGAAGTAGGCGGCTGGTTCGTAGCTGAAGCAGGAAGTAGGCGGGCTGGTGCGTAGCTGAAGCAGGAAGTAGGCGGGCTGGTGCGTAGCTGAAGCAGGAAGTAGGCGGGCTGGTGCGTAGCTGAAGCAGGAAGTAGGCGGGCTGGTGCGTAGCTGAAGCAGGAAGTAGGCGGGCTGGTGCGTAGCTGAAGCAGGAAGTAGGCGGGCTGGTGCGTAGCTGAAGCAGGAAGTAGGCGGGCTGGTGGGTAGCTGAATGAAGTAGGCGGGCTGGTGGGTAGCTGAAGGAAGTAGGCGGGCTGGTGGGTAGCTGAAGCAGGAAGTAGGCGGGCTGGTGCGTAGCTGAAGCAGGAAGTAGGCGGGGCTGGTGGGTAGCTGAAGGAAGTAGGCGGGCTGGTGGGTAGCTGAAGGAAGTAGGTGGGCTGGTGTGTGGCTGAAGCAGGAAGTAGGTGGGCTGGTGCGTAGCTGAAGCAGGAAGTAGGCGGGCTGGTGCGTAGCTGAAGCAGGAAGTAGGCGGGCTGGTGGGTAGCTGAAGCAGGAAGTAGGCGCTCACTTTTGCTCTCTATTATTAATGCAATAAAAACATTCACCTGAAGCTTGAAGTCGCCCTCGTGGTTCCAGGTGACGGACAGCTTCAGTGGTTCCAGCTCATTGGAGGAGGGGTTTTCAACAGAGGGGCGGAGCCTCAGTTCAAAACACAACTCTGATTGGCCGACCCATACCAGCTTAATCAGGATGACTTCCTGAATGCTCGACACGTAAGCCTGGAGCCTGGAGAGTTAATTGCAATATTCAGTAAAATAATCACAATAGTCACAATTAGTCAATATTGTGCATCAGCAAGATGTGTCCCCCAGGAAACGCCTCCCTGTAGTTTCTGTTCCGGATATTCTGAAAAGCTGCCGATGCTCGTTAGTAGAGCTGCAACCATTATTCGATTAGTTTTCAACTATTACATTATTCGCCAACTATTTTGATAATCGATTCATTGTTTTGAGTCTTTTGCTGTTGTTGTGCTCAGCTAGATTTAGCTAGACTTAGTCTCTGTAAAGCCCTCTGAGACATGCTTGTGAATTAGGGATATACAAATAAACTTGACTCGACTTGACTTTAAGGGGGGTGGGCAAAATTCTCAGATTCCAGCTTCTGGTTTATTTACTCTTCGTTCGATGACAGTAAACTGAATATCTTTGGGCTGTGGACAAATCAGGACATTTTAGGATGTCGTCTTGGGCTTTGGAAATCACTGATCGACATTTTTCCTGACATTTTAATTGATTATTCGAGAAAATAATCGACGGATTAATCGACAATGAAAATAATCATTCGTTTTAACTATTAAATCAGAACAGACGATGACGTCACTCACTGGTCTCTGAGAGGCTGCCAGTTGTCTAGGCGAAGGCGCACCACCTTCGACTCCGCCATCAGCTGGGTCAGCTGACTCTCATTCGCACGCAATGCATTCTGGGTCTTATGCAGCAACTCCTGCAGATACACATGCACGCGCTAACACACACACACACACACACACACGCACACCCACACAGCCCCAAAAAGGGAACAAGTGTGTATAACACCAAGTTAGTCAAACTTCAGAGATATCAATCTGTCCATTTAGGAAGCGTGATTTGAATCAATTTTACCTGCTTTGGTGCAAATTAAAGTGACAACAGTCAACGCACATTTCATAAACGAATTTAATACTAAGTTTATTATCTTCTCATGTACTGTAATAGCTCATTCAATGGTCATGTTTACAAAAGAACATTTGGAGTGGTTGGACTGCCCTCTAGTGGACAGAATGGCACATAACAACCACATGCTGATTATTAGGCTTTATAGAGAGCCGCAGGAATGAGTCCGGAAGTATTTTCCTGGGTTTTTCAGTGTGTTACCGTATCCTGCAGCCTGTGCATCAACTGTGTCAGTGTGTGTCGCCTGCTGTGGATCTGCTCCAGGCGGCTCTGCAGCGAGCCCAGCAGAGACTCCGCCTCCTCCACCGCAGCTCTGCTCTCCGCCTTCAGAGCCTTCCACCGGCGCCGTGCCGCCCCCTCTGAGCACACACACACACACACACACACACACACACACACACACACACACACACACAAATTAAAAACTTTTTTTATCAACTAACTTTATTACAGGGTTCCCACAACTGCAACATCAAATTCAAGGACTTTTCAAGGACTTTCAAGGCCCAATTCCCCAAATTCAATGAGCTAACACGGCATAGTTTTGAGACATGAATTGAGGTTAATACCGTTACAACTAGGGGTGTCAACATTCATCGCATAATCGATGCATCGCAATGCAGACGTGTGAATCGAATCGAAGACAGATGAATCGTTGAATCGTTTGTTTAAATTTCCGTTGACATTCAGATTTTAAAGCACTTTAAAGTTAAAAAGGGACTTGATATTTATCTGACTGCTTGTATTAATTGATGAAAAAGTAGCCATGTGCAGTAATAGTACAGAAAATTGAGGATGTGATACTTGGAGCTGCAATACTGTTGGAGCTGTATCCAGATGCATCGTGGAATCGAATCGAATCGTTGACAAATTAATTCGTAATCGAATCAAATCATGAGGCCAGTGAAGAATTACAGGCCTACTTACAACACAGAGTTTGTATCATGAAAACTAGCAGAAGCTCACAGTTAAAAAGAGAGAGAGAGGCTTGAATGTGTGAACACTTCTCAACTGGGCTGTGTTCGTTGCAATTGCAAATCTAAATCTAAATCTAAATCAAAATGTTGACCGGGTGGCCCGCTCGCAATTCTCTTTGCAGGAAAAACCATAAACTAAAGTGAAGCACTTTCAATTGACCCATGTCTATTTTCAGATTGTTTTATTTTTCAAATTCACAAACTTTCCAGGATTTCAAGGACCCGTGGGAACCCTGTTTATTCATTTATGCTTGCAGAAAGGTGTACTGAAAACAGCGCAGAATCAACATTAAAAAGCAGGTGCTTCTGGCAGTGAAGGAACGTGCGCGGCGTTCCCTCTTTCTTCCGTTTCCTCTGCTCTTTGTCGTCATGCAAAACCTGGAAACACCTCTCAGCATGTTGTTGAAACGGTCTGAGCAATAAACAACACATCTTCTTTGTAGCGTCCATGTTGTTTCCACAGGACCATTTCAAAGTAAAGAGTCAATAAAGGGACACTGAGGGCGTAGAAATCGTTATATGCCTAATAACTATGTCCTGAATGCTCATGTAGGCTAACATTACAAGACTAATAACTATGTCCTGAATGCTCATGTAGGCTAACATTACAAGACTAATAACTATGTCCTGAATGCTCATGTAGGCTAACATTACAAGACTAATAACTATGTCCTGAATGCTCATGTAGGCTAACATTACAAGACTAATAACTATGTCCTGAATGCTCATGTAGGCTAACATTACAAGACTAATAACTATGTCCTGAATGCTCATGTAGGCTAACATTACAAGACTAATAACTATGTCCTGAATGCTCATGTAGGCTAACATTACAAGACTAATAACTATGTCCTGAATGCTCATGTAGGCTAACATTACAAGACTAATAACTATGTCCTGAATGCTCATGTAGGCTAACATTACAAGACTAATAACTATGTCCTGAATGCTCATGTAGGCTAACGTTACAAGACTGGAAAGACAAAGATGTAGCAGATGAGTTTTGTGTCATGCGATCTGAAGTTCTGCCTAGCCAGCAGCAGACATAGTGGAGCAGCATAGTGGAGGGTAAACGCAAGTAAACGCAGTTTACCCACCTCTTTGAAAAAAAACGCAAAAATCAAATGTATTTAGTTTTTCCATTTTTTCATATCAAAAGTTCATTTTTCAGGACTTAATTCATAACTGTAATCGACAGTATGCTGACATTCAGTACTGTCAAATTTCAACCAATCATATCACATTCACGACATGACAGCTGTCAATCAATCTTCATTGCGAAGAAGAACATTCTGAGCAGGCAAAATGGCTGCCTAGTGCCTACATGGACAGACTTTTCTAGACCATAAATGTTAATATATTTTGCCAATAAGTATGTAACATACAAAATACTAATAACTATATTCCTGGAATGCGAGTTAACGAGCCAGTTACACGTCTAGAGAATAGAAAAGTAGAGATAGAAAAGTCTGCCCATGTAGGCACTAGGCAGCAATCTTGCCGGCTCAGAATTTTCTCCTCGCAATGAAGATTGATTGACAGCTGTCATGTTGTGATTTGATTGGTTGAAATGGGGTAGAAATTTGATACTACTGAATGATGTCAGCATACTGTAGATTACAGTTATGAACGAAATCTTGAAAAATGAACTTTTGATGTAAAAAAAAATGTGAAAAACTAAAGACATTGGATTTTTTTTTGGCATACAGTGTTAAATAGGTGCAGTTCGGGCACCCAACAACACAGCAAGATGACATCTTGGCTAACGTTAGCTCTGGGCTGATTCGCCTCCCAATTCCCCAGTGTTTTGCCTCCAGCGAGCACCGTGACATAATCAAGACCTAGGCCGTCAAGGATGGGAAGGCGTCCATGAGTAGTTTGTTCTTGTGTGTGTGTGTGTGTGTGTGTGTGTGTGTGTGTGTGTGTGTGTGTGTGTACCAGGGTGGGTGGGGCATGGCCGTGTGAACAGCTGTTGGAGAGACTCCAGTCTCTCCAGAAAAGACATTACGGAGTCCACGACAATCAGGTTACGACACTCAATCTTCTGCAAACCACGGGAGCCCTGCACACACACACACACACACACACACACACACACAGTCCACCACAATACAATTTTGATTCAATTCAGGGGTCTGCATCAATATGAGATCATATATGCATTAACACAATCAGCTACCAAATGTAATACCTCATCAAATGGCGATTAAGACTTTTTAATCCGTTTAAATGCCTTAATTCCCCCTAAATTGATTTATAACCTTTTAATACTTTTCAAGAACCCCTGATAATTTTTTTGGCCAACAAACAGACTTGTAGCCCAAAACACCGCTATGGCAAAACACAATCCTTCCTATGATTTATGATAGTAAACTATTCAAGTTTTGGCATGAAAAGGGAATAACCCATTTAGAAAACTGTTATATTGAGGGGACTCTTATGTCATTCGAGGAGTTGAAACATACTTACAACCTTGACAATAAGCATTTTCTTTATATCTTCAATTAAGGGATTTTCTTAGGAATACGCTTGGTGATCAAATGTCCTTGCCGGAACTATTCAGTGTTGAACAACTACTTCATGATAACCATGTTTCATACATGTCTTGTTGAATGTAATGTACTGTTATTTTCTTGTCTAAGTTTGAAAATAAAAAATACTATAATAAAAAAGGGAAAAAAAGAAGAAGAAAAATAACCCTGGATACCATAAGACAGACCGACAGAGATAGACATACAGACTGTCTGACTGACAGAGATACACAGACAGACATATAGACAGACAGACAGACAGACAGATAGATAGATAGATATACAGACCATCAGGTCGATGACCCTCGTGGACGCCTGCTTCAGCTCCACAGTGTCAGTGATCTCCGGGTCTCCATACAGCTCCAGCACAGCAGAGTCGCATCGGTCCAGCAGGCTGCAATTAAAAACGCTGTTAGAATACAAACATCCCAACAACCTCACCGTCACCGGTGTTACAACGCCTTGTTCCCACTGCTTCAAACATCACAGCCTCGCCTGTTACAACGCTTTGTTCACCTAAAAACACTGCTTCAAACACTCGAACGTTAACTACATGATGTGACTTTTAATTGTATGAATTTTGAAGAGACTTACGCTTCAACACCGCTGGCGGCCATTTCTGTTTTCAAATATCGGCGGTTCGCGTCTTCCGTGTCTTGGATGACCAAGATGACAGCCTCGCTTCGTGGGACTTTTTTGATGGGACCCAGCGAGGCTCGTTGTGATTGGATGAACGCTAGACCAATCAGAAGCCGAGAGGGCGGGTCAGGTCGTCGCCATCAGGCCAATCAGAGGCAGATAAGGTGCCCGCTAGCCTTCGCCATCATCCAAAAAAAAAATATATATCGCCTGGTGCGCGAGGGTAGGCAACGACGTGGGCGTGGGAGCTCTCACGATGACGCGTCACGTAACGTAACGTGAGCCACTGACGCCCTCAATTGTCATTCGTCCAAATTACACAAACTAAAATCCGGTGTTGTCTGATTAAATCATATACTGTATTGTTTTATCTTGTCTCCTATTTGAATGCATATACGTGCATGCATTGAAATTACCCGTTAACAACAACAGTCTACCCGTCAGTTTTGGTACGTCGTGCTTGTGTGTGTGTGTGTGTGTGTGTGTGTGTGTGTGTGTGTGTGTGTGTGTGTGTGTGTGTGTGTGTGTGTGTGTGTGTGTGTGTGCGTGTGTGCGTGCGTGCGTGCGTGCGTGCGTGTGTGTTTGTATGCACAGCAGAGCGCGTGCGTGTTGGATGGACACGATTTGCTGCAAGAAGACGGTCAGACAGACAGACAGGGTTTATACAGAAATGTAGCTCGATGGCTATTAAATGAAGTTAAAATACATCACAGTTATTATGAAATATAAACAGAAAAGTCGTACAATTATGAGGTAAATATCAACGGGTCGAGCGAATGGGCCGCAAATATTGATCGGTAGGTTTTGTCTCCATGCAGACTTGATGTTTTGATGACACGGTTTGCTAATGCTAGTTAGCTAGGCTAGGCTAACTGTCTAACTTTAAGGTTGAGGTTCATCTGTCATATATACCGCTAGCTAGCAGACCGGTCTGTCTGTGTCATGACTGTCCAGTCAGCTCGTCATATGAGAGGAGAGCGTTTTGTTTAGCGTTTTGTTTGTATCTTGCTGATAATGCTAACGGCTACAAGCCGACGCTAGCTGGCCTGCAGTGATTGCGAACCAGGCCTTATTGGTGGTGTATGTGATGTGATGCAGCTAGAAAGCTGCTATGGTTTGGTATATTGTTTATGTATGACGTTATAGCATTACTAACAGATGATATTACACATGTCGAGAAAGAGTGTTAGCTAACGTATTTGCAATGGCAAACTTAACTTGCCAGCTTTGATTTATTTTACAAACATGTTGACGATAAAAACTCTAAAGAATGCAAATTGTAGTATTCATACTATGTTGTAATGTAAGGGATGGCAAGCAGGTCTGAGTGTGCGTGTGTGTTGGAGTATAAACTTTCTAAATTGCCCCCAGCTTACTTTGTGACAGAAATAAGCTAGGTTCCTAAATGTTCCCTAGCAACACAATTCTGTGAAAACCGTCTATAAGGGCAGAAAGATGCGGACAACACAGTCAATCAATATTATTGTAGCGAACCAGGGGCTGGGTGGATAAAGCGAGTACGTTGGTCCTTGGCCAAAGTGTCCCTTTGGTCGGATGGTTAACGTCTTGGGCTTGTAAGTTGGAGACCTCGGGTTCGAAACCAGCCTCGCCTGTGCCGTGGGCAATATATCACTATTGATATAATAGTGATATATTGCCCAGCCCTATAGTCTTTGTGGTGTGCCCACACCGTTTGCATTAAGTCTGTGGCTTATCCGGCCCATTCAGCATGTTGAATTTGCCTCAGACCCCCTGCCCACCGCCGGCGAGTCTAAGCGATAAACTCGCATGTACTCGCAACTCGCCCTGCAGCTTGGTTGGCTGCCTCGCTGTATTTCCGTCAGGTATCCCAGCATGCTTTGCAAGCTGGTGAGCGACAAGATGGCAGCGAGGGAAGGAGGGGCATTTCGAAATCGACCAATTGAAGACGGAAATACAGCAAGGCAGCCAACCAAGCTGCAGGGCGAGTGCGAGTACATGCAAGTTTATCGCTTAGACTCACGGGCGGTGGGTAGGAGCCGTCACGGTGAAAACACACCGCACGCGACTCCTGCACGTAAGCTGCACGGCGCGACCTTGTGCGCAGCCAGTTTTCATTAGGACACCATGTTAACAGGTCTGTCAGTCCACACCGAATTGCGCGCAGCTCAGCTCTGCTCAGCAGACACTCAGGGCGCGGTGCGCAAGATAGCCTGGATTTATATTTTCCTGCGCAGCCGTCTGCGCCCGTGAGCGACTCTGTCAAGCAGATCAGATCAGGGCAGACAGGAACTCCGAAACCGGACATTCGTCAAATAAAACCAATTTCAAAGTGAAATAATGTTTATTTACGTTGTTGATTGCCCCTTTGGAAGTGTGAAAAGAGAGAAAGAGCAGTTGGAGAGGGGGAGCGGCTTCTAGGGGCGCGTTGCCTGCGGAGCAACGAGTAGAGAGCTAGGACTCGCCTTCTCTCTACAACAGCACGCACTGGGAAAACGGGAGGAGAACAGACTTAAATATGATGCAATTGCATTTTCTAACGCCGAAGGTAGCCATTAACAGTTATCCCAAACATATTACTTTATATATTTATGTTGTTTAATTACTACCCATGATAACGACGACAGTAGATCTGGGGCAAAATATATAGCGGACGAGCATCTCTGTGTGGACACTTTAAGCGACTTCTGCGCGGAGGTGCGCTGCGCGGCGCATGCGCGCAAGTTCTGCATACGGGTGTGTCCCCGGCGTTAGGCCGTCGATGAGAGAAATCACTCTGATTGGCTGTGGTCACCAAAGTGAGTCGGTGCAGGAGAAGAGGGGGCACACACAAAATGTTCTTCTCATTTTTTTACTTCATCTGATAATTGCAATAATACATTTTCAAAAGTACACGGTCTTGCGTTCGCTTTACCACACCGGTGTGATCAAAAGAAAGCTGAGCCAGAAGGCGAAGCTCTCGATCTACTGGTCGATCTTCGTGCCTACTCATACCTATGATCATAAAGAATGGGTCATGAACGAGATTGGGGATACAGGAGGGTAGCTGGCATCTCCCTCAGGGACGAGGTGAGAAGCTCAGTCATCCATGAGGGACTCGGAGTAGAGCCGCTGCTCCTTCGCGTAGAAAGGAGCCAGTTGAGGTGGTTCGGGCATCTGGGAAGGATGCCACCTGGTGGCCTCCCTATGGAGGTGCTCCAGGCACGTCCAGCTGGGAGGAGACCACGGGGCAGACTGAGGGCTAGGTGGAGAGATGATATCTCCACGCTGGCCTGGGAACATCTCAGGATGCCCCAGTCAGAGCTGACTAATTTGGCCGGGGAAAGGGAAGTTTGGGGTCCCCTGCTGGCATGGCTACCTTCATGACCCCATCCTGGATAAGCGGTTGAAGATGGATGTATGGACATGGTCTTCAGGAAGGCCCCTTGAGCTGTCTCCTTGTTTTTCCACCTCCACCTCTTCCTTCCTTCTTCCACAAGCAAAACATCAAGGGCTGACAATGGCAGTGCCAATTACAACTTTTTATCAGACATATTCTCGATTAGAAGTAGCCATATTTTACGAAACCGTCTTAAGACAGTGGTAAGCGAGAGTGGCGTGAAAATTATGATCTATGTATCATAACACGCAGGTGCAGAGAAGTATGTGCTAGCGAGTGGACCGTCTGCTGTACTGTAGTCTTTGCGGTGTGTTGAACTGGGTTTAAGAGTGCAACTTTTTAGCCCCGATACAGGCGACGTCATGTGACACAGGCGACGTCATGTGACACATAGTTCAAGTTCTCTGGTTTGTGCTTAAGTCGTTTACACTCATTGCTTGTGCTTGCCTATGTGTGCGTACATCTATAGTAATGCATTGTGTGTGTTGCAGGTGACCCAGATGTGTGTGTGAGTGTGTGTGTGTGTGAGTGTGTGTGTGTGTGTGTGTCTGCTGTCTGTCTGTGGCTGACGATAAGGAGCGGGATGCCCATCCCTCCCCCTCCTCCCCCAGGGGGCCCTCCACCTCCGCCCACCTTCAGCCAGGTGAGCACCTCCACCATACACACACACACACACACACACACACACACTAAAATATGTTTTGACCAGGCTGCTATGTATGATTGTGATTGGCTCTATGCGATGCAGCAGCAGCTGATCAAAATGGTGAAAGTAGCTCAGGTGCATCTCCTCGTCAACAACACTCATCCACCTCACATTACGGCTATATCCTCCACCCTCACGTCTATCTGCATGTACGGGACTATATCCTCCACCCTCACGTCTATGTGCATGTACGGGACTATATCCTCCACCCTCACGTCTATCTGCATGTACGGGACTATATCCTCCACCCTCACGTCTATCTGCATGTACGGGACTATATCCTCCACCCTCACGTCTATCTGCATGTACGGGACTATATCCTCCACCCTCACGTCTATCTGCATGTACGGGACTATATCCTCCACCCTCACGTCTATCTGCATGTACGGGACTATATCCTCCACCCTCACGTCTATCTGCATGTACGGGACTATATCCTCCACCCTCACGTCTATCTGCATGTACGGGACTATATCCTCCACCCTCACATCTATCTGCATGTACGGGACTATATCCTCCACCCTCACGTCTATCTGCATGTACGGGACTATATCCTCCACCCTCACGTCTATCTGCATGTACGGGACTATATCCTCCACCCTCACGTCTATCTGCATGTACGGGACTATATCCTCCACCCTCACGTCTATCTGCATGTACGGGACTATATCCTCCACCCTCACATCTATCTGCATGTACGGGACTATATCCTCCACCCTCACGTCTATCTGCATGTACGGGACTATATCCTCCACCCTCACGTCTATCTGCATGTACGGGACTATATCCTCCACCCTCACGTCTATCTGCATGTACGGGACGGACACACCATCTCCTCCTGTGTTGCCTTTGTCATTTTAATAGACATAAGCAGATCACTTTCTCCTCAGCATCGATGAGCTCCAGGTAGTTGTTTATAGCCTTGTTGGATAATGAGGGTTACACTGGTTGACTGGTTGCTTATAATTTTCACACAATATTTTGTTTGTACGCCCGCTGGGATTTAAATAAATACTACAGCAAACAACACTATGCCTCCCACACGCCATCTCCACCACCATCACCACCACAGCTTTCTTTCTTTTGTGATCAAGGTTTTTTTTCTTCTCTCTCTCCAAATTGTACTTTGCCAATTCCCTGCAAGGTTGTCCCAGTCGTTGCTCCACCCCCTCTGCCGATCTGCTTCCTCTGATACATGTGCCAGCCGCTTCTTTTCACCTGACAGCGAGGAGTTTCACCAGCAGGGCGTAGCACTTGGGAGTAGGGATGTAACGATAACCGGTTTTAATGATAACTGTGATAAAATTCCTTACGATAACCGTACCGTTTAAATTTTTCATTATCATTAAAACCGTGGTACCGTGATTTCTGTGCTTCGAAAAACATGGTAAATACTGTCCATCATCAACCAAAGTTGGCAACAGTCTCCCAGATGCAAACGTGCAGCCTTGGAGAAATGATTTCAGTGAGTGTATCAATCCTTTTTGGGTCTGAGTTTTCAATATAAAACGTTAAATGATTTCAGTGAGTCTCTCAGTACTTTTTGAACATTTTCAGCAATTTTTTACGAATGCCGTGATAATATGATAACCGTGATCATTTTGGTCACGATAATCGTGATGTGAAATTTTCATACCGTTACATCTTTACTTGGGAGCATCACGCTGTTCCCCCCAGTTCCCAGTTTCCTGTCTTGTGATTCTCTTCCTCTCCCTCATCTCTATCCCCTTCCTCCTCATTTACTTCACCCCCTCTTTCCCTGCTTGTCATCTTCTCATTCTGCCCCCCCCTTCCTCATCTTCCTCATTCCATTCCCATCCTCCTCCTCTTCGTCATCTTCTCCTCTCTCGGCCCATCATCCTCTCATTCTTCATGCATGAGCTGATTTCCCTAGTGAGCTGCCGCGCTGTAGTCCTGGATGAGAGGAGGGGAGGAGAGAAGAAGAGAGGAGAGGAGAGGAGAGGAGAGGAGGAGAGGAGAGGAGGAGAAGAGAGAGGAGAAGAGAGGCGAGGAGAGGAGAAGAAAGGAGAGGAGAGGAGAGGAGAAGAGAGGAGGAGAAGAGAGGAGGAGAGGAGAGGAGGAGAAGAGAGAGGAGAGGAGAAGAGAAGAGAGAGGAGGAGAGGAGAAGAGAGGAGACATGGCTGACGTTAGTGAGATATTGGTTGCTTTTTGGAGGATTATAAGGATTTGTTTTGTTGTTTTTCAAGATTTGAACATCTTTCAGCAGGTAAGGGTTCTTGCCACTCCAGGGTCAGTCTTCCTTTCAGTTTATGATTGGTGCTACAGTTTGGTTTCTTAGCTACTGATTGGACCATTACAAGCCAGGAGGCGGTCCTTTATGCTTCAGTGTTGCTGAGACCAAGAACGTTTACAAATGATTGCAGTGAAGTGACTATAGTGTGTTGAAGCCTAACTGTACTGTAGGCAGTGTTGTAGTCTGAGTCCTAGACACGTTTTCATGCATTCATGCATTCAGACTCAGAAGTTGGAGACTCGGACAGGACAAGTCAACGTAACACCGAGTAACGTCAGTGTCAGTGATGTTTAGCGTTACGTTATTTGACGATGAAGAATCTGATATCGATAATGACGTTAATAATAACGTTGTGATGTCAACGTTGTTGTCGCCACTCAAATGGCGTTTCTCATAAAGCAGCTGTGAAAATCTGGTGGAAGCATTTTCAATCAAAAGTGAAATGACGCACAGGTAATTGTTTATAGTGGACTTTCCATGCCTGCCCATTCACTTCAATAGAACTCTCCCCAATGCAAAATTCGAACAGGTTTAGTTGCCAGTAATGACAGTAAGAAAGGCAGATGTAGTGAGCAAAGATGGATATTCCATAGCTCTGACCTAACCAAATCTAACTGACATCACTATTGTGAACACAAAACAAAGAACACTTCTGATATAATATGATATTAGTGTTTTAGTGTATCACTCAATACAAAAAATAAAGCCTTTCATAGAACCAAAAGCCTGTGGCTTAGTCTGCAGAAAAAACATGACAAAAGCCTTAGTAATTTAGACTCAGGTGTGCATAAACTACTTCCTTTTTTAAATACAAAAATGTGAAATTACAGTATTATCGCTTATTGGACAGGAGAAGCAGGTATTTGTTGGTTATAGTATCGGCTGAAAAAAATCCCCCACAAAATCTATAAATCCCCCCTATCTGAAGAACATAAGGGGGGAATTCCCCCCTAGTTTGCAAACTGAATTTTAAGCCCTGAGCTAGAACATTCTGGTAAATTCAGAAAATGACATCACTTTACTGTAATTCAGCCTTTAAAATCAGGACAAGACAATACTTATGCTACATCACAATATCCAAAATCTAAGATGATATTATCTAGTCTCATATCACAATATCAATATAATATAATAAATCGTATATATACTTAAGCAATATAGCATGAGAGCAAGTGTGCTGTGGCGAATATATCCCGCTGATAAGCTGTTATCGCCCGAGTGGGATAACAGCTTATCAGCGGGATATATTCCACAACACCACGCAGCTCGAGTGCTATATTGCTTTTATAAAACGGTTTCCAAGTATAATAATATAATAATAATAATACTATAAGTCCGACTGGCATGGTATTCTGATAGTCAGTTGAAACACTACTGTAAGGCGGGACCGCAAGAACGTGCGGGTGATTTGATTGGATCGTTCTGGAGACTGAAGTTGACATTGGCCAATCCTGGCGCTTGCTGAGAAGCTGAGAGCTTTCTGGAAAGCCGACAGGCAGCTCGAGCGCAGCGCTGCATTCTCAGCGCTTGCTGAGAAGCTGAGTGCTTTCTGCAAAGCCCGACACCAACTAACGTTACGGGGTTAAATGCGGGGTTAAATGCGGGGTTAACAGCCTTTTTTTTGCAAAGAAGACATTAGCCCGCATCTATTCTTGTACAAAACATAATTTTCTGCGAAGTATTAGTAAAGTTATAAGCGAAGATCGATTCACAAGGATCTGACAGCTGTCTCCGCCATTTGTTTTTTTTTAGGTAACCAAAGGCTTTTAGTAAGAGAGTTGCCATGGCAACCGATAACCCATGGCCATGGGTTATTGGAGTGGGTTATTGGATTTATACAATGGCTGTGAACCAATCAGATTGCTTGATTTGAGAGAGCCGTTTTATAATGTATAATATATGCAGATACAGTAAGATACGTATATTGCCGAGCTCTGGACTAAATATTATTTTTGATGCCCCCCAATAATTTCACCCCCCATCTTTCTACCTTCTGCTCTCTCGTCTGTCTCGCTCTCCTTCTTTCACTCCCCCCTCCCCAGGCCAACACCACGCCTCCCAAGCTGAACCGAGAGGAGGCCAAAGGTCGCGGTGCCCTACTCTCCGACATCTGCCAGGGCAGCAGGCTGAGGAAGGTGGCGGAGGTCAGCGACCGCAGCGCCCCACTGCTAGAGAGTAAGAGCCCGACATCATCAGCACCACCAGAGCACCCATACTTTCGCTTATACCAATACTTAAACCAGCAAGCAAAACAGCAGCCGTCACCGTCAGAGGAGCAGACGAGCCTGGCCAGCGATACGAGCGCTCCCATGTCACTAGAGAGTAAGAGCACACACCTGCACCTTCTCACCGACAGACAGGCTGTATGCAAGGTGCATTGGTTTCTTTAGCCAGCCGCCTTAGTTGTTACCTGTCCACAGCCTAGCTGAGGTGAGGCGGGTTTCTTTCTTTCTTTGAGTGTTGCTGCCACACCTGGAATTGACAGATGGAACCTTCAGATCCAGACAGACGGAGCTCCATAACAGTCAAACGTTGCCATTTGCAAAGCTGGACTCAATCAAAACGTTCAAACCTCTGGACTTCTCACAATACTGAGAAAAGCCTTAAAAGATGACGAGGCAGCGTTTCAGAGAGCTTTGGTTGTGATTATGATTATTATCATGTTGTTGTTTTTTTATAGTTTGCTGTCAATCTTTGTTGGCTCGGCGTCTGCCGATGCGACCATTTGAAAAATGAATCCATTCAATCTGTTTCAATGTTGGTCTGACGCAGAGACAAGTTGCCTTGTTTCAACGTCGCTCTCACGCAGAGATGTCAGTTTCGGTTAATTTTGCTTTTTATCAACCGAGACACATTACCGGCAACTAACTGGTTAATTTGTACAGGAAGTGTGGGGGTTGTGAACAACACAATGCTGCTTCATATACACTTGTAGATAAGACAGGACCCTTAGCTAAGTTTGGCTGTGTTCTGTTGTAAGTAACAGTGATCTCTGTAGATGTAGACAGCTGAAAGTTCACTAGCATCTGTACTACCTAGTTATTAGGGCTGTGCAATAAAATCGATATGGCAATATATCGCAATATTTCTTTCCGCAATACTGTATCGATATTTCAGAAAAGTATTGATTTTTTGCACAGCCGTGTGTTCAGTGACACAATAAGAATACTTTTTATTTCAGTGCGTTCAGTAACACACTCAACACTCTGTAGTTTTGACTCAATTTGTCCACTAAGTTATCAATATAAAGTGATGTACATATTATTGCACTACCTGGGTGGTACACAGCAAATTGCATTTTCAGTAAATTATGTAGAGTATTGCAATATATTGCAATATGTATTATGTATTGTATTGCAATGTATTGTGATACAATCGTATCGTGTGATACGTATCGTATCGTGACCCATGTATCGTGATACGTCGTATCGATGTTTTTTAGAGCAGATTGAGAGAAAAAATCTTTGCATTATTAGACTGACTGGCTGAAAGCTGTTGTCTGGTGCCAGATAGAGCACATATCAGGACCGACCAGGATACATTTACATGTAGGCGCTGTGCACCTTTCAATTGGACCAATCATCAGATTAGATTTAAGACTCAAGTCCATTGGTTCATACAAATCTGTTTGAATGTTTGCTTTTTTTGTAGTTCATGAGCTGTTTGTCTTTTTACTGTCCCTTCACATCTGCTATGTTGCTATTCTTGTTATTCTTATCTCATCACTTCTTATCTTTCCCGTGTTATGATGCACTTTTGCTTTGTTTTTGTAAATTGGGGCTAACATTTGATCAGAATCTTGAGAACGTTCATGAAAGTGCGGCTTTACGTCTTTTCCTTTGACCATATCACTCAAACCGCGTGTGTGTGTGTTTTTGATGCGGCCTCAGACTCTGGATCTTCTGGACAGGCAGTGGAACGGCTGGCTAGAACAAAGCTTGGAGCATCCTGCATAGAGGCTATGGCTGATGGCATTGATCATGCTTGCTACTGTGTTTGCTCATGGGCTTGAGGAAATATGACTGGGGGGTGGGTGGAGCCTAAACATGTCTGCTTTCCAGTGCTAACTGAGACACCTGTTCTCTTACCTTCTGATTCCTGTCATGAAAGTAGAACACATGATGAAACATGAAGTCATTGGCTGTGTATAGGCCCTTACTTGTGTTAAATATTGACCAGAGGACATCAGTAAAACAAAATATATATATATTTATTTTCTTCTTTTTGAGAGTGACAATGCAGGCTGGTAAGTAGAGCCATATGAAATCCGTTAATTTTTTTTCCAAATTCTGTTTTATTTTTTCATGAATTCAGTTTTTTGCCGTTTTAATTTTAATTTAGGGGTTAGGAGGAGCGATGTTTTTTCTTTTTTTGACGACTTGGCTCTCTCTCTGACAGCCTCTTCAGCATGTTTCTCAAGGTGAAAACTAAGTTGTGAGGTGCAGTAAGGGTCCCACGCAAGACCGACCCCCCCCTCTCAAAACACCCTAATCGAAAACTGAATAATTTCTCTAGGCCTATTTTACAATTATGAAATCATTTAGGTTACTACGATCATTAGATCTACCTCTTATTTTGATAACTACTTTGATCAATTTCAGCCAAATTATGGGAAATTCTGCAGTATTCCATGTTTTACAGTTGATTCCATTTTTATTACCAAATTCCACGATTCCGTCAGTTTTTTTCCGTTTTGCGGAAATCATATGGCTCTACTGGTAAGTAAGGCGGTTCAGAAGCACTTGAACGCTGCGTAGCTCACTTGCTAGCGGTCTGTTGCTGCGTGCCGTTTCTAAAGCTCCGTGTTGAACTGCACAGCTGGAATGGAGGAGCACATGGAACTTTCAGTGTACTGAGGCCTGGGCAGCAGACATCTTTACGTTTCCAGCCTGTTCTATATAGAGGGTGAAGACGGCTGCCTGCAACAGTACTGGCACATGATATTGCTTGAGTCTCTTTTGAATGAATCCAAATTCAATTGCAATAGCTGTTGCAGTGCATGTGGACAGAATCGCGACACAGTTTCCTTGTTTGACGACACATTGAAAGAAAATGTCTTGAAAATGTGTTTTGAATGTGAATAATTTGAATTTGAATTGCCTGCCATGTCTGCCCCCCGACACGCACAGTCTTAATCTGCTTGTAATGTTAATCTCTTCTTCATGAATGTCTCTGACACCTGTTCTGTCTGTTACACGTGTAACTGTGCTTTCCTTTCCATGTCACACGGAGCTGCGTGGGACCGTAACAAATTCATGAATTCTCATCTCATGAAGTGTCATTTCATTACATCTCACTGCATTTCTTTGCATCCCATCTCATTCAAGAATAAATATATATAGAATACAGATAGAGAATATTTGACATGCAAACTCATAGAAGCATCCCCGCCCCATGTAACATCCATACGTGTACAGTAGTGAGTGATGTAACATCCATACGTGTACAGTAGTGAGTGATGTAGTCCTCCTAGTGTTAGTGTAGCAGAGAGTAACAATATGCTGGCCAGGCTGCAGCACTTTGACTCACCTGTCCAATGGTTGTGGTTCTCAGAGCCCAAAGGAGGCGGGGCCGCAACCGGCGGAGCCAATGGCAGCGGAGCAGGAAGCCCGTCGGGGTCTGTTCCACCAATCGGAGGGCTGTTCCACGGCGGCGTTCCCAAACTGCGGCCAGTATGCGGTGAGTAGTGTTGTTGGTGCTGCTGAGCAGAGAGCTGAGGAGGCTGTTCTGAACTCTTCACTGAGGTCCACTGTCCATTCCGTTCCAGATGGCTCCTCTGGACGCTCGCCCTCCACCCGCGCCGCAGCGCCACGCCCACCCAGCCATCGCCATGATGATGCAGACAGCCCCTCCTCACAGGTAGGGATGAAACAATTATCCCTTTAATGATCACCCGTGATGAGATTCCTGATGTTTAGTATTATTAGGTACAGTCTATGGTATTAGGGGTGCACCGATCACGTTTTTTGCCACCGATTGCCGATCGCCTATGGGAAATATCTGCCCAACCGATCATCGACCGATCACCGATATATAAACTCCTCAAAGAAAGTTTGGAAATGTTATTTCGGTCGATTATTTCTCCCCTTTAATAATACCAATTGGTATTGGATTTTATATCGTTGGAAAGCCAGATTAGTGATTAGGCTTTTTTTTTTTTATATATACCTATATAAAGACATATCGGCAATCAGCCGATCGCATATTTGAGGTCAAAATCGGCCGATACAGATTGCGTGCCGATCGATCTGTGCACCCCTAGTTAGTATTAGAGCTGCCGAAAATAATCGATTCAGAGATGCATCGCGATGCTTAATAGGACGATTCTGAATCGATTAACAAATATCAAAAATCGATTTTTTTTTTTTTTTCTTTTTTTTTTCTTTTTTATAATCAAATAAAATAGAATGTAAGTACATGCAGTTGTTTATTTTAATTATGGATCATAATACAATGCAATTCCAAATGCACTTTTATTTTAAAAGTAGCCACACAGTGAGAAAAAAGAAAGTGAGAAAAAAATAAATCATGTATTGCGGAGAAAGTGATGCATCGATTTAAGATGCATCGTATAATCGAATCGAATCGAATCGTAGACTTGTATAATCGAATCGAATCGTGAGATCAGTGAAGATGTACAGCTCTAGTTAGTATTACCGTTTCAAACTTTAAATATCAATAAAACCAAAGTTAGCAACAGTCTCCCAGAGGCAGGTGCAGCCTGGGTCTGAGTTTTTATATAAAACTTGGTGAAGTGATTTCAGTGAGTGTATCAGTACTTTTCAGCACCTTTAACAGTCACTATAATCATGCTGTTTCATCTCCACTCTCAGGCCTCGTCGCCGACGGAGACGGTTCGCTCCCAGCGTCCCTCGCTCCCCAACCTGTCCTCCTCGCCCTGTGCCTCCTCGCCCTCCTCCGCAGCCTCCTCGCCCTCCACCGGCATGAAGCACTCCTCCTCCGCCCCTCCTCCCCCTCCCCCTCTGTGTCGCCGTGGCAACGCCCCCTCCCCTCCCTCTTCCTACAACAGAGAGAAGCCCCTCCCCCCGACCCCCAACAACACCCCGCCCCTTCCGGCCAAACCTCCCCCATCGCCTGGCAACAACAGACGCCCTCCAACCTCTGGGGGAAACCCCGCTTCTTCCTCTTCCTCCTCCTCTTTGGCTCCTCCCCCTCCTCCCTACCGCGTGGCTAACGGTCCGTCCAGCCCCGGCGGCGAGGTGGCGCCCGAGTTGCCGCAGCGACACAACTCCCTCAGCAACAAGAGGCCCGCCCCCTCACCCGGAGGCCACACCCCCACCAGAGGCCCCGCCCCTCCTCCCCCTCCCGCTTCCCCCACCCCCTCCCAGCATGGAGTCAGCAGGCCGCCGCCTCCAGTCAGAGAGCCGCCGGGAAGAGGAGCAGGTAGGAAATAACAGAGATACACACAGTATTCATGAGCTGCATTCACACTGTAGGACTTCAGACTCACATCTGATCTGATTGTTTTTTAAATGTCTGTTCATATCTAGAGCTGTCTATTGAAAAACAGCGCCATCACAGGTACTGACTGAATTATGTCGGTCCTACCCAGTATCAAAAATTGCCACGTTAAAGGCGTTACTGTATGTAGTGTGTGTTGAGAGACCAATCAGCACGTAGCTCTTTGGATTCCTGTCACTGTTGCCTTGTGGTGGTGAAGCTCAGAGACTCATCATAGTACACCTCTCGCTCGGGGGGAAAACCCAAACTGTTGCTATAGCAACCCGCGTTAGCATGGTAGCTACCTACTAGCGAACAATGCTATCCGAACATGCTGAATGCTGAATTTCACACAGAGCGAAACACAGATGATGCAAACACATATGAAATGTTAACATTACGTAATTCCTCAAATTGTGTGTTAAAACGTCAACAAACGTCTTTATAATAATTCTGTGATTATCATTAACGATGCAAGTTGCCATTGTGATGTGGCTGTGACGTCAACTCGGAGAAACCGGAGCTCTGGATGATACCCCTGAATTTCCGAGCTGTAATTCCGGCCTGAACGACCGTTCAATTAACTTTTTTACAGGTCGGAACCCATTTTTTCCGGCGGTCCGAGTTGTCTTGAACGGGCTATTAAAGGACATGACTTTTTCAACCAGCTTAGATGTTTTTCAATTGAAATGTGAATAATGATTTAAAAAATGATCATTCCCTCTATATTATTCAA
>NC_139644.1:6069316-6109316 GCF_964638095.1 Poromitra crassiceps
CACACACAGATACACATGCACTTGAAGGCACACAAACATACACATTGATACAAAAGCACTTAAACTGAGCGAATCATCACATCGTTTCATCGACATTGTATCTGCAGCGTGCAGCCTCGTCATCCTTCACTCATTCCACCTCCGCCTCATCAACACTCTGACTCTCCATTGGCTGAGCCCCGGTCTGAGAGGCGTGATGGACAGCTGCGGGAGCCAATCCAGTGTGGCCCTCCTCCACTCCTTCCCTCCGTCAGGATCTGCAGCAGCCAGAGACGGGACAGGGGAGGATGTGGCTGGCGAGAAAACTGCAATTTGAAAAGATGATTTTCACTGGAACATTTTTCAAAGTGTCGGTAAAGAAGATGGAATTTAAAAGTGGTTTAATAGGAGGGGAGAAGCTGATTTCAAAAAGCATGACTGTAAGGCAGATGGGCCGGAAACTTAACAACACGCAACTCTAAAAGCAGACTGTATGATGTCATGACGGCTTCTTCCATATCTTGCCAGCATGACTTCATTTCGCTTCTTCGTTGTTGTTTTTTATTTGTTTGTTTTTTGCACTTGCACTTTTTTGCAAGACCAACAGGCAGGTCCACATGTGGAGTTTGTTGCTCGCCTGAGGAGGATAGAGGCCGAGCAAAACATACCACAAATGTCATTTAGGAAGTAAGGGAGGCTGCAGTGCAGGGGGTTCAGGGACAGGAAGTAAGGGAGGCTGCAGTGCAGGGGGTTCAGGGACAGGAAGTAAAGGAGGCTGCAGTGCAGGGGGTTCAGGGACAGGAAGTAAGGGAGGCTGCAGTGCAGGAGGTTCAGGGACAGGAAGTAAAGGAGGCTGCAGTGCAGGGGGTTCAGGGACAGGAAGTAAAGGAGGCTGCAGTGCAGGGGGTTCAGGGACAGGAAGTAAAGGAGGCTGCAGTGCAGGGGGTTCAGGGACAGGAAGTAAAGGAGGCTGCAGTGCAGGGGGTTCAGGGACAGGAAGTAAAGGAGGCTGCAGTGCAGGGGGTTCAGGGACAGGAAGTAAAGGAGGCTGCAGTGCAGGGGGTTCAGGGACAGCAAGTAAAGGAGGCTGCAGTGCAGGGGGTTCAGGGACAGGAAGTAAGGGAGGCTGCAGTGCAGGGGGTTCAGGGACAGGAAGTAAAGGAGGCTGCAGTGCAGGGGGTTCAGGGACAGGAAGTAAGGGAGGCTGCAGTGCAGGAGGTTCAGGGACAGGAAGTAAAGGAGGCTGCAGTGCAGGGGGTTCAGGGACAGGAAGTAAAGGAGGCTGCAGTGCAGGGGGTTCAGGGACAGGAAGTAAAGGAGGCTGCAGTGCAGGGGGTTCAGGGACAGGAAGTAAAGGAGGCTGCAGTGCAGGGGGTTCAGGGACAGGAAGTAAAGGAGGCTGCAGTGCAGGGGGTTCAGGGACAGGAAGTAAAGGAGGCTGCAGTGCAGGGGGTTCAGGGACAGCAAGTAAAGGAGGCTGCAGTGCAGGGGGTTCAGGGACAGGAAGTAAAGAAGGCTACAGTGCAGGGGGTTCAGGGACAGGAAGTAAAGGAGGCTGCAGTGCAGGGGGTTCAGGGACAGGAAGTAAAGGAGGCTACAGTGCAGGGGGTTCAGGGACAGGAAGTAAAGGAGGCTGCAGTGCAGGGGGTTCAGGGACAGGACTCTGGGTCGAGGGACATACATGGAAGGACTTCTCTGTAATGACTGATCTATGTGTATGGAGAGTGGATGGACGATAATGAAAAGCCATTTCCTGATTTTGTCACTTTGTCTGATTTGGTGACGAGAGACTGTTCCAGGTCTCATCACAGTCAAAGTGTCCTTGCAAAAGCATTTTGAAACGCCAAAATGAAAGAATCAGATTGTTTTTCACACCGTGTGGAACACTCCCCGACACTGCTCCTGGTTTCCATGCTGTTGCTCCTCCCTGAAGTCTCTCCACATCTCAAAATGTGGCTTCTGCATAATCTGGATTTCAACGCTGGATCCTGAGAGATCTTATGACATTTAAGAGGTAGAATCTAATGTTTGTTTAGCCTTTTAAATATCATGGGAAGGGTTTTGCTGAGCATCTCCACACCCGTACACTTCCTGCTTGTCCACACTGCGAGCAACTTAGTTGATGTGTTGCACGTTTTGACTGAGAAAAATGAGCCATCTATAGAAATAATGTATTCCCCCCTGCTTTGATTACATTATTTTCATAAGCTAACACCGCTAGTTAGCAAGCGGCAATTCATCGAAAATAAGATGACTTCAGTTCTCACCGTCGATCCACACGATGGGTCGATTATTGATTATTATCACGCTTTGGTTTGGAGACGTTTATTCATGTCGTCATTCAATAAATACTATAGAGAGCTGGGAAGCTTTGAAAGGCTGGAATCAACTTGTCGTCCATTTTGCTCTTGCCAGGCAGAACGAACTGTTCGTGAAACTTTAGCGCAAAAATCTGCGTTTCCCGGTCCTTCAGCTCAGGAAATGAATGGACTTGAGGTAACTTGGTGGTCATGACTGGTGTTGCAGCTGCTCGCAGTGTGAACACATGGTTACACTCACACTAATGCACAAAAATCACATACTCATTACAGGCCTATTTTAACTGTTGTAGGAAATGCCATGTTCGATTTGGGCAAGAGAGCAACTGAGGGCGCTTCATCTTGGCAGGACACCTTCAGTATGGAGGCAGCATATTATGCATCCCCGACTTCTTCTCATACTGACTGATTGAGCTGGACCCTCTGCCTCTCCAGGTCCTGAGTGGACCTGGTTGAGCTGGACCCTCTGCCTCTCCAGGTCCTGAGTGGACCTGACTGAGCTGGACCCTCTGCCTCTCCAGGTCCTGACTGGACCTGACTGAGCTGGACCCTCTGCCTCTCCAGGTCCTGAGTGGACCTGATTGAGCTGGACCCTCTGCCTCTCCAGGTCCTGACTGGACCTGACTGAGCTGGACCCTCTGCCTCTCCAGGTCCTGAGTGGACCTGACTGAGCTGGACCCTCTGCCTCTCCAGGTCCTGGGTGGACCTGACTGAGCTGGACCCTCTGCCTCTCCAGGTCCTGAGTGGACCTGACTGAGCTGGACCCTCTGCCTCTCCAGGTCCTGAGTGGACCTGACTGAAATCTCATCCTGCCTCTTGGGGGTAGAAACACGTTATTTTCTCACACTGTGAACGTCCACTGGCTTTGCCTCTGCCCCTATAACCCTCTGCCCCTATAACCCTCTGCCCCGAGTCTGAGGATCATTATACTGAAACCAATATGAAGCATTTACAAGAAGCACACACACCTGAGGGGACGCTGCATGGTTCACGATGGGACCGCCGTCTTTCACCTGTAAATAAAGTCTCCTGTGGTCACCATGGAGATCGGGGGGGGGCATGATTCAAGAACCGGGTCACGCTTTTGAGAGCTTCTCATGGGACGCCACGCGGGTTCTTCTTCCCAAACTGACAGACATTTGTTTTGAGGAGGTGAACTCCACAAGTGCCAAGATGGGCAGGACTGAACTGGGAGACTCACCCACTAACCTCGCCCAGCACCTTACTCCCCCCTCCTCACCCACTAACCTCGCCCAGCACCTTACTCCCCCCTCCTTACCCACTAACCTCGCCCAGCACCTTACTCCCCCCTACTCACCCACTAACCTCGCCCAGCACCTTACTCCCCCCTACTCACCCAGCACCCTACTCCCCCTCACCCAGTAACCTCACCCAGCACCCTACTCCCCCTCACCCAGTAACCTCACCCAGCACCCTACTCCCCCTCACCCACTAACCTCACTCAGCACCCTACTCCCCCTCACCCAGCACCCTCATCCCCCAACTTACCCGCTAACCTCACCGAGCACAACCCCCCCTCCTCCTCCCAAGACCATACTCCCCCCTCCTGTCGTGCTGCAGGGTGGCAGCGGTCTCTCCTGTGGAACTGGGACGTACCATGTTGGTGGGACAGGGGAGGAAGCGAGACAATCGCAGGTCAAAGGTCGAGTCTTCCTGATGTGTTAGTGGCTGGGAAGCCTGCAGCAAGGAAACCTCATCAATCCTTCCTTCTCCTCTCCTCTGAGAAAATACTCTGTTGCATGTCGTCTTTCTTTGATCGCTCTGTGATTGATTGATTGATTTCTTTGTTAACGTGTCACACACCTATGGTGCCCAGCCCGTATGGGCTTTATGAGACATGACAAAAACAGATACAAAACTGAGGTTTACAATGTGTTCAAAGCATGACTGGTTTCAACATGCACTGTTATATAATTATTACCCGTCATCTGAGATGGCGTAATGTTTCCATTTAATTCAACCCATGTCCGTTTGATGCTATCCTTTACATTGCTGTGTCTCAATAACCAAGACTTTTGTGCCAGTAGATATGGGCCGTATTGGATCCATACCTGGAACAGATCGCTTTAGCCTACAAGAGTTTGTAGCGTCAGTTTTTACCTTCTGTAAGTGCCAGATAGGCTCCCACGGCCACAGCGGCCATTTCTAACACTTGGGGTGGAGAACTAGGATATAGGACAAAACGTCAACATCGGAGTGAGGAATTCAGATAGACACTTATCAAATTAGCTAGCAATCTCGGGAAAAGTACCGAGATTATTTGAATTGGGAGGTTAGCTAGCTTACTAACTGCTACTAGCTAGGTACTTGCACCAAATTGTTAAAAAAAAAAAAAAAAAAAAATACAGATTATTGGTACCCATTTCTCATATTTTTCAGGGAGGAATCTGAAATGATAACTGTCTGATTTGTGATGTTTTTGGGACACAGCAGGACGATGGAACCGGCCTGAGTTTTCCACCCAGTTCAAACATGGTAATAAGAACATAAGAACAATACCATCAAAGCCAGGGTGTAAAGCCAATCATCGGAAAGTATTTGAGAGATAGTTTTGTCTACTTTTTCTGTGATTGACAACTGATCCCAGTGCAGTAAACCCCGCCCATCTGGCACTACCATGAAGGTTAAAACAAGCGCAGATAACTTTGTCATCTCCTGTTTGACCCAGGCCTGCCTGCCTCAGCTAAATGCTGCAATCCAGGGTTTTAAACAGGATCAACTTTCATTTGGATTGTTTTGACTTGTCGGAGGCACAGTGTTTCCCAAACTATGAGCCAGAACCCAAAATGGGTCTTGGTTGTGTGTGTTGTTTTTATTATTATTATGTTCCTGGTCAACAAGAATACTGCTGTATTTTCTTTAAATAGAAATCTGCAAATTGAGTCCCAAGCTGAAAAAGCTAAGAACGCCTGGCTCAAGTGAAGTCAATAGAAACTGTACTAAGAATTTGCTGATATGAACTTCCTGGTAATACTTGTAGCTGCTTATAATAAGGCCAAATTAATGATGACAAGCAAGTTATTAATTAGTTGCTGATTTGGGTCCCAGGGTGAAATGTGCAAGAAAGACAGTTCTAGGAGAAGAAAACTGACATGTTTTGATTTCGACATTTCTGTATGTGAAGCGGTGACGTGGCCTGGTCTGAAGTCAGTGCTGCTGAAGCTCTTCTCGGCTGGTTCCCTGAAGTTCTTTGGAGACCTGACGTCTAGCCAGGCCTTATACTGCTGACGCCAGATCTGCACCCTGACCTCCACACAGAGAAGCACTACGCTGTTTTCAAAGTTAGGGGAGGGTCTCAAGAAAATTGAACTTTGTCCCCAATTCTGCAGAAATCAGTCACTACCTCTGAGGGATTTTGATGGGGCTGTTTAAATTCTGTTTGAACCTACTGGCTGTTTCATGCTTTTGAAAGTGTTTTGTTTGTTTTTACACAATAAGGCCTTGATTGATTGATTGATTGATATAATTTATTGAGCCCAGAGGGAAAGGCCATAGTATCACCAGTGCAAAAACAGTCTAGGGTCAGAGGTCAGGGTTTAGATTGGGACCAGACTCTTTGGCCAAATTGACACCTGGTATTAAAACTCCATGCAGATAAAAGATTGATCTGCATTTCTAGATACAGCTAGGACACAATTCCACATTTAAAGGTGCCATTATACATTTGAAAATCTGTTCTCTAACATACTGTTATGATTCATTACTTCCCCTTGGCCCCCGCAATTTACCAATACGCTCGCTCGCCTACCCGTCTTTGCGGGTCTCAAAGTTGGTCAAAAAATAAGACCGGCTATCCGCCCCATCTAATTTGTTGAAACAGGTGAAATTATCTACCAGTGCAGTAAGATGACTTCACACACACACATCCAGGTGAAAAGAGGTTCTTGGTGTTATTTAGGTCAGTGTTCTGTCCCCACAGAGCAGATCCTTCACAGCAGCAGCTCCTCTCAACTGTCCTCGATTTGAACATGTTTGATTCATTGCTCCTCTCCTTCCTCCATCGCTCGTCTTTTGCCTTATGAAATGTTTGCTGTGAAACTTGTCAATTCAGGATTTGTATTATAGACCTATGACTTAAAGTATACTGATTTGTATTATAGACCTATGACTCAAAGTGTATATATATATATAGTATATTATATATATATGTATATATATATACATATATATATATGTATATATATATATATATATAGTATATATATATAATATACTATAGTATATTATATAATATATATATATTATAGACCTATGACTCAAAGTATATATATATATATATATATATATATAGTATATTATATATATATATATGTATATATATATATAGTATATTATATATATATAATATACTATATATATATAGTATATTATATATATATAATATATATATATATATTATAGACCTATGACTCAAAGTATATATATTATTATTATATATATAATATATATTATAGACCTATGACTCAAAGTATACTGAAAATGTGTTAATTGTACAAAAAAAGTGACTTATTGCCTCATGGATAACAATAACCTGTAGTGATAATAGTGCTGACAGTATAATAGGTTCATGTTTAAAGCTTGTAACTGGGGAGTTTCTAACTGGTGTGCTCTCTCTTTTTGTCTCAACGTTGAAATAAATTAACACTCAATGGTTTGCTCATCTCTCTCTCTGTCTCTCTCATGCCAGCAACTTAACTCCCATCAATCACTCTTCATTCTCGCACGTCCTTAACTCGGCCAGCTGTTGTACTGATTCAACTAAAATGTCTGAGATTAAAAGGTGAATGTTTAAATAAGTGAAGTGTGTTGGGTGTGTGATTTGTTTGGAGCTGAAGAGAGAGGGCTTTTTGTCATCTGAGGGTGTTTTTAGTGTTAGAATGCGGGTCAGGACAAAGGTGGTAGCCTGGGTAAACCCAGCCTCCACGTGGCCTCGGCTCACAGTTTAAAGGGTCAGGATAAAGGTGGTAGCCTGGGTAAACCCAGCCTCCACGTGGCCTCGGCTCACAGTTTAAAGGGTCAGGATAAAGGTGGTAGCCTGGGTAAACCCAGCCTCCACGTGGCCTCGGCTCACAGTTTAAAGGGTCAGGATAAAGGTGGTAGCCTGGGTAAACCCAGCCTCCACGTGGCCTCGGCTCACAGTTTAAAGGGTCAGGATAAAGGTGGTAGCCTGGGTAAACCCAGCCTCCACGTGGCCTCGGCTCACAGTTTAAAGGGTCAGGACAAAGGTGGTAGCCTGGGTAAACCCAGCCTCCACGTGGCCTCGGCTCACAGTTTAAAGGGTCAGGACAAAGGTGGTAGCCTGGGTAAACCCAGCCTCCACGTGGCCTCGGCTCACAGTTTAAAGGGTCAGGATAAAGGTGGTAGCCTGGGTAAACCCAGCCTCCACGTGGCCTCGGCTCACAGTTTAAAGGGTCAGGATAAAGGTGGTAGCCTGGGTAAACCCAGCCTCCACGTGGCCTCGGCTCACAGTTTAAAGGGTCAGGATAAAGGTGGTAGCCTGGGTAAACCCAGCCTCCACGTGGCCTCGGCTCACAGTTTAAAGGGTCAGGATAAAGGTGGTAGCCTGGGTAAACCCAGCCTCCACGTGGCCTCGGCTCACAGTTTAAATTGCTTGTGTCTTGATGCATGAAGAGAGGTTCTGGTGACTTGGGACTTGACTGACTGAATTTAAATTGTTTTCTAAATTTGTAATGGAATGATTTAATTTATGGAAGTTGAAACTGATTATATAGAAATCAAACATGCAAGTCGTAGAAATGTGGTTTTCTTTATGATATTATTTCTTCAAGATATTCAATTGATACAGGACTCTTGATTTGTTCTTGCCTGGGTCCAGACCTTGGAATCCGCCCACTCCACGAAGGTGGGTGTATAAGGGCGAGTGTATAAGGCCATGTTCACATTAAATCTGATTTGCTGATAAAGTCATTAATCATCATTATCTTATTAAAAAAAAAACATTATCTTCATTGGTTTTCCAAATCTGATTTGGGAGTGTGTCCGCACTGCCACAAATCTGATTCTCAAGTCGGATTTGTGTGTCCAGACCTAAACAGCCTATCTGCATGGGTTGCTATGGTAACGACGTGGGCGTCAGTAAATACGTACGTTGGTGACGTGGTTTTCCTGCGCAGAAGGATTTGATGATGAGTTGCGAGTGACGTTCAAATCAGATTTGGTGGATCTGCGCGTCCGCACTCAAGTCACATCAGTCGAAAGCAGATTGGAAACTACCTCCATATGTGGTTTGGGACAAGTGACACAAATCAGACTTGGAGCGTCCAGACTCATACAACCAATCTGGATAAAGTCATTAATAGGTCACTAAAGTTCACAAATCAGATTTGGCCTCCTAGTCTGAACATGGCCTAATAAGTTGACAATTCTGTCTGATATCAGGCTAGATTTGTTCTGACTTTACTTGCTGTTCTTAGACTTGAGACTTGACATTAATGATGTGGACTTGACTTGGTAATCTACATTTAGACTTGCACTGACTATATCTACCTATTTTAGTATCTATTCCCCCCACATCAAAGCTGGGGCTTTCTCATTTGTGGACGCTAGGGGGCGACGCCTTTATTTTGACGGCTACACGAAGGGACGGGAAGTCCTTCCTTGGTTCAGAGGTCGTCTATCCGGAAGCAGATGATGTAAATAAAAAGTACATGTGCAAAAGCGACTGCATGAGGCTGATCACATCATCGTATCTGTCGTGTTTCACAAAGCAGACGGCACGAGAGCCGAGTCCTGTGCTGTAACGACTCAGTAAGTTACAGGCAGCAGTTTGTGGTAGAGACATGGAGGGCGAGAGCCTTATCAAGTTAGCGGCTGAGCCAGCAGAGGAGAGGGGTCCTCCCAGGAAGAGGGCTCCTCCGCCCAAGATAGACCCCAAACAAGAGCAGGCAAAGCGGCAGAAAAACGCGGAGACGCTGGCCGTGCTGGGGCAGAAGGACGACTCGGTGAAGCTGCTGGAGGAGCTGGTGTTCGGGGCAGAGGAGGAGCTGCTGGGGAGGCTCGTGGAGGTAACCCCGCACCAGACTCCATTCATAAATGCGTCGGTTTAAGGCTCGCTTGCCTATCCCACTCACCACAAAGCATACCTTCAGATATGCTGGGGATCGTTAGGGTCTTCTGGTAAATTCGGCATGCGAAATCATCCACCAAACGCATCATTTCAATTGCAGAGTAACTAGTAACCAAAGCTGTCAGATAAATCTACTGTAGTCGAGTAAAAAGTGCAATATTTCCCTCTGAAATGTAGTCGAGTAAAAGTACAAAGTCGCATGAAATTGAAATCCACAAGTAAAGTAGGAGTATCTCTAAACTGGACAGTAACAGTACTTGAGTAAATGCACTTAGTTACATTCCAGCACTGCCACACATGGGTGTTTGCAGGTACACTATGCACACTAACTAAAAGACTGGAACCTTGAACCAGCTAAATGCCCTGATTGGAAGTGAAAAGAAGCATTCAGTGTATTTTCACCTGTCAGCTAAATATGACTACAGCAGATCAGTGACTTTTAAACAGCTCATGGACTAGACTTACCCTCAGGCTCTTTCTATGTTCGTCTCAGGACTTCACGGTAGTAAGAGCCCTCCCGTGGACCATGCGATTTTCGTGAGACAATCTGTGTTGGGCGTTAAACTCACCTTATTTCTGCACTTTGAAGTCACAGGTAGGGTCGGGTGGGGCAAACTAATTATATCGGAAGCCTAGTTGCGGAAAAAAGTGAGCGGTTGTGGTCTGTCTAAAATGCATTGCAGAATGTATGTAGAAGACAAAATGATGCCAGTGCGCATGCGTCTGGACTCTGTTTCCAGGCAACTCAGTGATTCTCGTCAAACTTTGTCTTTTAGAAAAGAACAACCGCTCACTTTTTTCCGCAACTAGGCTTCCGATATAATTAGTTTGCCCCACCCGACCCTACCTGT
Source organism: Poromitra crassiceps (assembly GCF_964638095.1). Lineage (NCBI taxonomy): Eukaryota > Metazoa > Chordata > Actinopteri > Beryciformes > Melamphaidae > Poromitra > Poromitra crassiceps. The sequence continues at coordinate 6,079,573 of NC_139644.1, forward strand.
GACTTCAAAGTGCAGAAATAAGGTGAGTTTAATGCCCAACACAGATTGTCTAACGAAAATAGCATGGACCATGGGAGGGCTCTTACTACCGTGAAGTCCTGAGACTAACATAGAAAGAGCCTGAGAGTAAGGAAGGACTAAACTAGACTAGAAGACATGTACAGTAGGTGTTATTTAGACTCTGGTTTGCCCCAAATTTGGGCTGTAAAAGCTGATGGTGCTCAAACATGGCCTTTCTCTCTCCTGTATGTCTCTCTGCTGTCTGTCTCTCTGCTGTCTGTCTCTCTGCTGTCTGTCTCTCTCCTGTATGTCTCTCTCCTGTATGTCTCTCTGCTGTCTGTCTCTCTCCTGTATGTCTCTCTGCTGTCTGTCTCTCTCCTGTATGTCTCTCTGCTGTCTGTCTGCTGTCTGTCTCTCCTCTCTGTCTCTCTGCAGGACGAGGGTAAGCAGGGCATGACGCTGCTGGACGAAGACGATGATGAGTCCAGTGAAGAAGAAGTTGAGAACGAGGCTCGCCTGCAGCTCCCCATAGCCAAACAGCCCGCCTGGGTGGACGAGGACGACGAGCTAGACGAAGAGTAGGTTGTGTGTGTGTGTGTGTGTGTGTGCGCGTGTGTGTGTGTGTGTGTGTGTGTGTGTGCCTGCGCTTGTGTGTGTGCGTGCGCGCGCGTGCGTGTGTGTGTGTGTGTGTGTGTGTGTGAGCGACTGCGCGTGTGTGTGTGTGCTAGGGATGGGGCCAATCCAATATCGGTATTGGGTGCCGATTTGGCACTAATTCACGGATCGGAATTGAAGAAAAAAATTGAAATTCCAGCGCAGGCCGCTGGCCGTAATTTGCCCATGTATAATAGTGTCCTTCTTTGCCTTGTATATTCTTAATTTTGTCTGCTTTTTGCAAGGTATATTTAAAAAAAATCTTTAATTGGCCAAATCTTTGCCTATACTTTATATTCAAGAAAAATATTGGTATCGGCATAATATCAGTATCGGCAGATATCCAAATTCAGGTATCGGAATCGGATCGGAAGTGAAAAAAGTGGATCGGTGCATCCCTTGTGTGTGCATACCAAGCCCCCAGGAATAGCGCTGGGCTGTGAAGCCATTTGAACATGGTGGCGAAGCTCTGTATTGCAAGTCACGTGACGCCATGCAGCCCAGAAAGGAAAATTCCCATCCACTTGCATGGGGATCCCGGCAGCTGTTAAACCCAGGGGATTTTTTTCCGGGTGTCACTCAAAGTATCAAACGACTCTTTTAATTATAAAAAAAAAAAATTATGGGGTCATTTTTTCTTCAGAAGCCACTATGAGCCGTATACAGGGGTATTTTCTTCTTGTAATACAATCCATGGGTGGGAGGGGTGGGAGATGTCATGGAACACGTCATGGCACACATGCGCACTTCGCCTTGGGCTGCATGGTCAGGAAGTAAAACCAGGAAGAAAAAACCCCCATGATGGCTTCATGCGCCAGTGAGCAACCTCCGTCCGAATGCATGGGTGGTCGTGACTCGTCCCCTATCCAGTTCTTTTAATACATCCATGGTGCATACTCTTACATTTGTGTTCCACAATCCTGCGGACCCCAAATGCTTTCTCGTTTAAACAGACTGCCTTCTCTCTCTCTCTCTCTCTCTCTCTCTCTCTCTCTGTCCATATCTCTCTCTGTCTCTCTCTCTATCCATATCTGTCTCTGTCTCTCTCTGTCCATATCTGTCTCTGTCTCTCTCTCTCTGTCCATATCTGTCTCTGTCTCTCTCTCTCTGTCCATATCTGTCTCTGTCTCTCTCTCAGGGTGGACATGACCCACCGCTTCCGTAGAGACCTGATGAAAGGAGAGGCGGAGACAACGATGTCCAAACAGAAACTACAACAGAGAATGAAGGAGCAGTGAGTCTAAATCTCTAAATACACACACACACACCTACAAACACAGTTTCTATACACACACTGTGGTATATATTCCACACCCATCTTAACTCTGTCCTCCCTCCCCAGGTTTCACAAGTCCATGGGAGGAACTCCATCCTGGGCAGACACCAAAGTCAAGAAGAAGAGCAAGAAGAGAGGTAGAATGAAGTGTTAGCAGAAGAAGTCCTGAAACGACAACAATCGACAGAAAATTAATCTATCTTATCATTTTGATAATTGATTAATCGAGTTAGTTATTTAAATAAAAATCCCATTTGCTGATTGCAGCGTCACAAATGTTGAGAGATTTTCTGCTTTTCTCAGTTTCAGTATAAAATAAATACTTTGGGATTTCTAAGTAATGGTCAGGACACACGGCCCATGTGAGCAGCGGTGCAACCTAACCTGTTGGTTTGAATGTCGCCCCCCATGTTACCTGGCTAGAGCAGCCACCCAGCACACCTGTGCAAGGTGCGCGCTATTCCAAGCAGAACAAGGCTGCGTCTTGCTGCGCCTCAGTGCGTTGGAAGCAACATTCTCTGTGTGGACACCACAGGCAAGCGAGCAGCAGCAGCTAGGTAGCCGTTGGGGCTAAAAAAATATCTTTGTTGAGGTCTTAAAAGGTCTTAAAAAGCATTACATTGAACCCTGACCTCTGTCTCACTGCCTTTGAGCAAGGCACTGAACTCCTTCTCACTCTTGCATGTCGAGCTGAGTCTATTCATATGTTGATGTTATGTCTCATCTGTCAGCTGATGATGATGATGATGATGATGAAGAGGAAGAGGAAGAGGAGGATGACCTGCTAAGGAAGACGGGGAACTTTGTGGTGTCCTCTGACAGTCTGCCCAGCGGCATCCTGCAGGTCAGTGGTTCAGCTTTACAGCCGTTTTGAAAAGATGAGGAATTACACACCTGCTTAGAATGCTATTAGAAGAACTATTCACTCCCAATATATACATGTCTCAGAAGCTGTTACTATACATTCACAATATATACATGTTTCAGAAGCTGTTACTATACATTCACAATATATACATGTTTCAGAAGCTGTTACTATACATTCACAATATATACATGTCTCAGAAGCTGTTACTATACATTCACAATATATACATGTTTCAGAAGCTGTTACTATACATTCACAATATATACATGTCTCAGAAGCTGTTACTATACATTCACAATATATACATGTTTCAGAAGCTGTTACTATACATTCACAATATATACATGTCTCAGAAGCTGTTACTATACATTCACAATGTATACATGCTGTTACTATACATTCACAATGTATACATGTTTCAGAAGCTGTTACTATACATTCACAATATATACATGTTTCAGAAGCTGTTACTATACATTCACAATATATACATGTTTCAGAAGCTGTTACTATACATTCACAATATATACATGTTTCAGAAGCTGTTACTATACATTCACAATATATACATGTTTCAGAAGCTGTTACTATACATTCACAATATATACATGTTTCAGAAGCTGTTACTATACATTCACAATATATACACGTTTCAGAAGCTGTTACTATACATTCACAATATATACATGTTTCAGAAGCTGTTACTATACATTCACAATATATACATGTTTCAGAAGCTGTTACTATACATTCACAATATATACATGTTTCAGAAGCTGTTACTATACATTCACAATGTATACATGTTTCAGAAGCTGTTACTATACATTCACAATATATACATGTTTCAGAAGCTGTTACTATACATTCACACCAAGACAAAAAAAAAGCTTCACAAATTATTCACTCAATTTGCAAACGGGCGATGGTGTGAAAACATCATTCGTGCAATTTGCATTGACTTTGCATGTAGTCTTGTCGCACATTTTTGATTATTTTATTCCCCCCCGGTGTGAACGCACAGTTAAATGACTATAATGTCTCTTTAATGTCAACAGACAACACATCTATCACCTGTATCCACTTCCATAGGTGATCAGTAGCAATCACAACAACATCGACAAGTCTGTGCACACACACAGGCACGCATGCCCACACACACAGGCACGCATGCACAGGCACGCATGCGCACACACACACAGGCATGCATGCACACACAGGCACGCATGCACACACACAGGCAGTCAGGCACGCATGCGCACACACACACACACACAGGCAGTCAGGCACGCATGCACAGGCACGCATGCGCACACACACACAGGCATGCATGCACACACAGGCACGCATGCACACACACAGGCAGTCAGGCACGCATGCGCACACACACACACACACACAGGCACGCATGCGCACACACACAGGCACGCATGCGCACACACACACACACAGGCATGCATGCACACACACACACTGTTATGGTTCCCTATCAGAAGAGGCAGCAATATGAAGATGTATTTATTTTGAATTATTTCATAGTTGTTGTTGTTGTTCAGATTTGATATGATATGATATATTTTCATTTATATTGCGCCCCTCAGCCATCTTTTACATTGGTCCGGGGCGCAGCCCGAGGGAAAAAAAGAAAGAGATTTGTTTGAAGGTTGCTGTCACGTTAAATTATTGCGTGTTATACTGAAGTGTGGATACTGTTGTTCCTCAGATGAAGAAGTGTCGCCATGCCAACAGCGCCCGTCTGTCAGACGACAGGCTGACCACCGTGCAGTTCCACCCCTCTGCTCAGGTCGTCATGACGGCCGGCCTCGACCAATCCATCTCCCTCTTCCAGGTACTGTCGGCCAATCATGTCGCTCTCTCTTCCAGGTGTATTGATACACAAGCGGTGCAGAAACGCCAAAACGGCAAATAAAGGGATTTTTCTACTTTTTGTCCAGGATGATGCTAAATTTATCTACTGTTTTTCAACTGGATTTTAATGTCATTGTCTTACGTAGGCTTCCTACGCAGCTCTGGAGAAGTATTACAAATCAATTGAATCATTTCCAGGTCTTGAATATTTGGGCAATTTGAAAAAACGTCTCGAAAATGTGGTTCAGGTCCGATACACACATAATTATAGCTTTTATGTTGTTTTTTTAGACCCACTTTGAGTCCACAGTTGCAGCTGTCAGCGTGCATTATAGCAAATACCCACCAAAATGGAAAGCATAGCATTTAGGAACCCTGTGAATCATGCCACATATTCTGATGTTTGTCGCTGTGAAAAACAATCTTCAGCAGACAAAATCTTCAAAAGAACTCAAGGTCTCTGGAAAAACTGTGGATCTTTTTGATTGAAAATGTGTAAGATCCCTGAACCTGTATATAGATATTTATAGTGTTTTATAATAAGATATGTTTGATCATATCTTATTACCCTGCTGCGTCCAATATTGATGTTCAAGTAGGATTTGAGTTGAATTTGCCACGTGTAGGTCCCATTGAATAAATGAGAACCCCCCCCCTCCTTCCCGCCAGGTGGACGGGCAAACCAACCCAAAGATCCAGAGCATCCACCTGGAGCGCTTCCCCATCCACAAAGCCCAGTTCAGCACGGACGGAGAGATGGTGGTGGCCACCAGCCTGAAGAACAAGATGTTCTACCTGTACGACATGATGGAGGGACGGGTGGTGCCTGTCCACACCGTCAGAGGTGAGGGGGGGGGTTAGACCTTGATGATGGAAGGGTCAGGGAGATACTGCTCTTATGGGTGAAGAAATGGGGGAATGGAAGGAAAGGTTAAAAAAAACAAAGATGGGAGGAACAAGAAGGGATGAGAGGAGGAAGAGGAGATCGATTAATGGTATGTTTTTGGACGTGAGGGGTCATCCTGCTCCTTCCCAGTATTGGACACTTGATAAGCATGCTTCAATATTGGTTGCTTCCTTGTTGCGCCTGATTGGACGTACACGCTGTCACTCACTGGGCCGTCTGCCCCCAGCTTTCAAAATGGAAAAACATGGTGGCTCGTTTGCAAACTTTCGCTTAGATTACGAAAATGTTTCACAGAAATGTGTTTCTGATCGGACAACATTTGAGGCAGGAAATAAGCCATTCCTCTTAATTTTGCGTTGACAAGCGTTCGTTTAAAAGTTTGTACGCAAGTTTTGGGAGTTTTGCATTAAGTAGCATAGACATAGACATCAGCTTTATGCAGATGAGTTACACCTGTGATTTGCATTAAGTAGCATAGACATAGGCATCAGCTTTATACTGGTACGAATGGTGTGAATGAATAATGATTCCTGTGAAGCGCTTTGGGTGTCTAGAAAAGCGCTATATAAATCCAATCATTATTATTATTATTATTATTATGCAGATGTGGGGCGGCCAACGTGATGCCTCGTCTCTCAAAACGCACCGCGACGCTCCCAGAATGCATTGCACGGGCCGGCGACTTACATAGAAAATGAAAGAGCAACATCGAGACGACGCCTCCTGTGGCAACGTAACATAAGAGGAGGAGATGGGAGGAGAGGCGAAAACAAACAAACGACAGTTTCATGTCCGACTGTTTTGTGTAACTCTCACGAGGAAGAAACCTCCATCACACTGACAGCTTCATATCTGCTATTTAATCAAGGTTGATGATGATGTATCCCTGCAGGTCTGAAGGAGGCCAGAGTGAAGGAGTTCTCCGTCTCTCCTGAAGGCGGCGCTCTCCTGCTGACGGGGACTAGTGGATACCTGCACGTCCTCACCCTCAAGGTGGGCGGGGCTTTGCTCTGCACTGGGCAGCTGGCAGGCTGGTGAAGGTGGGCGGGGCTTTGCTCTGCACTGGGCAGCTGGCAGGCTGGTGAAGGTGGGCGGGGCTTTGCTCTGCACTGGGCAGCTGGCAGGCTGGTGACAGAAGGTGGGCGGGGCTTTGCTCTGCACTGGGCAGCTGGCAGGCTGGTGACAGAGAACAGTTCGAAGTCCTTCTTACCCAGATGTTGGGTCACGTGACGCTGGCAGACACTTCTTCTTCCTAAGCTTCATTTAGGATACTTCATTTTGGGTCCAGGAGATTTGATTGACTGAAAATGTTAATTAATGTTTGTGTGTGTGTGCTTGTGTGTGTGTGTGTGTGTGTGTGTGTGTGTGTGTGTGTGTGTGTGTGTGTGTGTGTGTGTGTGTGCTTGTGTGTGTGTTCAGACTAAGGAAGTGGTTCGCAGTATGAAGATCAACGGCAACATCTGTGGAGTCGCCTTCTCTCACGACGGCAGCAAGGTCTTCACCAACTCTGGTGGGTCCACCACACCACTGTGTGTGTGTGTGTGTGTGTGTGTGTGTGTGTGTGTGCCCCCCATTTTTGCCCCTGGCTAAATTCCTACACTGCTGTGCCCTCAGATATCAACTTTATACACTCTGCTTCCTCATGTCTGATTAAATATCTTATCAGAATATGAAATATCTTATCAGACTAGTGCTTTAAGTTGGAGCAAACATATTCTTCTTCGTGTGTGTGTGTGTGTGTGTGTGTGTGTGTGTGTGTGTGTAGAGGAGGGCGAGGTGTATGTGTGGGACATGCGGAGCAGCCGGTGTGTCAACAGGTTCACAGATGACGGCTGTGTGAGGGGAACCTCCATCGCTGCTTCACCAAATGGACAGTACCTCGCCTGCGGGTACGACACACACACACACACACACACACACCACACACACACACACACACACACACACACACACATGACACACACACACACATGATGTTACTTATTAAAGGAACAGCTCGGATTATTTGAAGTTGGGTTGTATGAGGTACTTCTGGATACTGAGTGTATTACCTACAGTAGATGGTTGTATGAGGTACTTATGGATACTGAGTGTATTACCTACAGTAGATGGTTGTATGAGGTACTTATGGATACTGAGTGCATTACCTACAGTAGATGGTTGTATGAGGTACTTCTGGATACTGAGTGTATTACCTACAGTAGATGGTTGTATGAGGTACTTCTGGATACTGAGTGTATTACCTACAGTAGATGGTTGTATGAGGTACTTATGGATACTGAGTGTATTACCTACAGTAGATGGTTGTATGAGGTACTTCTGGATACTGAGTGTATTACCTACAGTAGATGGTTGTATGAGGTACTTCTGGATACTGAGTGTATTACCTACAGTAGATGGTTGTATGAGGTACTTCTGGATACTGAGTGTATTACCTACAGTAGATGGTTGGATGAGGTACTTCTGGATACTGAGTGTATTACCTACAGTAGATGGTTGGATGAGGTACTTCTGGATACTGAGTGTATTACCTACAGTAGGTGGTTGTATGAGGTACTTATGGATACTGAGTGTATTACCTACAGTAGATGGTTGTATGAGGTACTTATGGATACTGAGTGTATTACCTACAGTAGATGGTTGTATGAGGTACTTCTGGATACTGAGTGTATTACCTACAGTAGATGGTTGTATGAGGTACTTCTGGATACTGAGTGTATTACGTACAGTAGATGGTTGTATGAGGTACTTATGGATACTGAGTGTATTACCTACAGTAGATGGTTGTATGAGGTACTTATGGATACTGAGTGTATTACCTACAGTAGATGGTTGTATGAGGTACTTCTGGATACTGAGTGTATTACCTACAGTAGATGGTTGGATGAGGTACTTCTGGATACTGAGTGTATTACCTACAGTAGATGGTTGGATGAGGTACTTCGGGATACTGAGTGTATTACCTACAGTAGATGGTTGGATGAGGTACTTCTGGATACTGAGTGTATTACCTACAGTAGATGATTGTATGAGGTACTTCTGGATACTGAGTGTATTACCTACAGTAGATGGTTGGATGAGGTACTTCTGGATACTGAGTGTATTACCTACAGTAGGTGGTTGTATGAGGTACTTATGGATACTGAGTGTATTACCTACAGTAGATGGTTGTATGAGGTACTTATGGATACTGAGTGTATTACCTACAGTAGATGGTTGTATGAGGTACTTATGGATACTGAGTGTATTACCTACAGTAGGTGGTTGTATGAGGTACTTATGGATACTGAGTGTATTACCTACAGTAGATGGTTGTATGAGGTACTTATGGATACTGAGTGTATTACCTACAGTAGATGGTTGTATGAGGTACTTCTGGATACTGAGTGTGTTACCTACAGTAGATGGTTGTATGAGGTACTTATGGATACTGAGTGTATTACCTACAGTAGATGGTTGTATGAGGTACTTCTGGATACTGAGTGCATTACCTACAGTAGGTGGTTGTATGAGGTACTTCTGGATACTGAGTGTGTTACCTACAGTAGATGGTTGTATGAGGTACTTATGGATACTGAGTGTGTTACCTACAGTAGGTGGTTGTATGAGGTACTTCTGGATACTGAGTGTATTACCTACAGTAGATGGTTGTATGAGGTACTTATGGATACTGAGTGTGTTACCTACAGTAGATGGTTGTATGAGGTACTTATGGATACTGAGTGTGTTACCTACAGTAGATGGTTGTATGAGGTACTTCTGGATATTGAGTGTGTTACCTACAGTAGATGGTTGGATGAGGTACTTCTGGATACTGAGTGTATTACCTACAGTAGATGGTTGTATGAGGTACTTATGGATACTGAGTGTGTTACCTACAGTAGATGGTTGGATGAGGTACTTCTGGATATTGAGTGTGTTACCTACAGTAGATGGTTGGATGAGGTACTTACTGTGGAGAATGCAACCCTCTACTGCAGGTCATACACTGAGTATCCATAAGTACCTAATTCAAGCCCACATCAATCATCTGAAGTATGTTTCAAAGGTGTTCAGCAGGATGCGTCATTTCTGAGAGAACACCATTGTTTCCACTCTCCTCCCAGCTCCGAGTCGGGCGTGGTCAATGTTTACTCCCAGGAGGCGTGTCTCAACTCAGCCAATCCCAGGCCTCTGAAGGCGGTGATGAACCTGCTGACATCGTCGACCTCGCTGGCCTTTAACCCCTCCTCAGAGATCCTGGCCATGGCGTCCAGGGCCGCCGACGAGGCCGCGCGACTGGTAAGACCGTCATGGTGTCATGGTGTCATGGTGTCATGGTGTCTGACAACAGACTAAACAAACCTATTGAACTGGATTTGGACTGATGCAAATGTCAAAGATAGTTCCCGCGTCTAGCCGCGCACTACACCAATACCCAAAGCCTAGTCTGCTTTATCATCTATTTGACTCTAAATGGGACCATCATTTACTAAATGAACACACATCAGGCTGTATTCTGATTTTGTATCGAAGAGGACTTGAAACTAGAGATTGAGACCAAAAACTCATTAGGAAAGTCTAGTGTGTTAATAAATAAATCAAGTAAATACAGTCAGACTTGTTTTGTATAAATGGGTGATGTAAATTATCTATAGAGACCAAAACCATTTTTTAACCAGGCTGTTTATTTTTGCTGTCAAATGAGGGGTTTTTGGCACTTTCACATTGGCGTCATTTTTCAGCTCCGAATGTTGCCGCTTGGTTCTGCTGCTGGTGTCATGTTGTGTGTGTGTGTGTGTGTGTGTGTGTGTGTGTGTGTGTGTGTGTGTGTGTGTGTGTGTGTGTGTGTGTGTGTGTGTGTGTGTGTGTGTGTGTGTGTGTGTGTGTGTGTGTGTGTGTGTGTGTGTGTGTGTGTGTGTGTGTGTGTGTGTGTGTGTGTGTGTGTGTGTGTGTGTCTCTCTCCAGGTGCACCTGCCCAGTCTGACCGTCTTCTCCAACTTCCCCGTCTCCCAGAGGAAGGTGGTCCACCGGGCCAGCTGCCTGGCCTTCTCCCCCCGCAGCGGCTTCTTCTCATTGGCCAACAACAAGGGCCACGCCCCCCTCTTCAGGTCCGTCATCCAATCATCAGCTCGGTCCAGCCCTTTCTTCTCCTCCTTCTTCTTCTCCTTCTTCTTCTTCTTCTTCTTCTTCTTCTTATGAGTCTTCTCCTTCTTCTTCTTCATCTTCCTTCTTCAATACAGAATACTATTCAGCCTGCAGATGAAATGACCTGAAAAAGGAAACTGTATTGAAATAGAGATATTCTACTAAACACTATGAGATCAGTATCCTGGTTAAGTCTACAACCAACTAGATTAAAGGAAATTTCTGTTTCTTTACAACCTGGACCTTATTTCCAGCTTTAATTATGAGTTTTAACTCACCCTGAAAAGTGTGTTTTATATTGATGCACTACGAAGCTATAATGCCTCGAGCAGCGGCCTGGAACACAGGAAATAGGGGCATGTGTAATGTGTGTTCTTACGTCCATAATAGCTCATATCCTCATTATATAATGATGCTGACATAAATGTGCCCTGCTGTATTTACCTCTGCCAGCCATCCATTGCTCCGTTTTCCATCCGGGGACTCGCATCAGTGAGACTTGAGATCTCAGAGCAGTCGATCAAGCCGCCATGACAGTCCGTGGCATAATAAACACCGGAGGATGTCTGGATATTTATCTGATTTCCATAATATGTGCGATTCATTTGAATTCGATGGCCGCTGCTATTTATTTGAGCCGGTGACTAACATCATTAGGATTACAAACTTAGGAGCTGGGGGAACACGCTGCACCAAGGTCAATACAATGGCAGTGGTGGCCCAATGGTTAGAGAAGCGAGCTTGTGACCGGAAGGTCGTCGGTTCAATCCCCGGGACCGGCAGGATAAATCTGGGTGGGGAAAGTGAGAAGGCAGCGCTTGCCCCTCCCTCATTACCACCACTGAGGTGCCCTTGAGCAAGGCCCTTAACCGCTCCAGTGGAGCTGATCAGTGGCCAGCAGATCAGACTGTGGGTGTACTGGTCAGCTTCCAGGTATGAATGTGTGTGTGAATGTGAACAGGGCACTCCTGAAAAAGAGAGCATTGCTCTCAGTGAGACTCCCCCTGTATAAATAAAGGTAAAAAAAAAGAGATACAGTGTTCATTTTCTCATTGTCTCTATGGTATAATAAGGATATGAGCCATTGCGTGGCAGAAAATAAGCTATTTCCAGGATGTAAATAGACACATTACACATGCCCCATATTCCTCTGTTCCAGGCACATTATAGCTTCGTAGTGAATCAATATCAAATACAACTTTTCAGGCGGAGTTAAAAATCATAATTAAAGCTGAAAATAAGGTCCAGGCAGGTTGTAAAAAAACGGGATTCTCCTTTATGTCACCTGGTGGATTTGAGTGGTTTTTAGTTGATCTCCTGTGGGGAGTTTTTATGCCTCCGCGCCGCCACCAGCCGTGTGTTCGCCTCTAGATTAGTTCAGCTATTTATTGTCCCTCGAGGGGAAAATGGTGGTTCTCAGTGTAGATCTGTCTGTGTTTCTGTCTGTGTTTCTGTCTGTGTTTCTGTCTGTGTTTCAGGGTTCAGCTGCTGCACGACTGTTAATACGGCCACGCTTCATGTCATTTGCACGTCGGATGTGAGCGACTTCTGACTGTTTTTTTTATTCCCGTCTGTTGCAGGTTGCTGCATTACAAGGACTTCTGAAGAGGAACGTCAGAGGCTGAAGGAAGTCTGGTTTTTAAGTCTTTGTGGCAGCGCTCTGACCTTTTCATGACGGTCTAAAATCTCCTCGTTTGGTTCAGCAGCTTTTAAACACTTAGAATTCCATTAGAGACGTTATCTTTAACTGTCAACGAGCTAAAGTGCTAAAGTGCTCTCTATCTGTAGAAAACTGTTGGTATTGTTAGTGTGCAGGGCTGTACGTTAACATTGTTACATGCCATAAGAACATTGTAGCACGTGTATCAAATGTCTGTTAGCATCTCTATAAACAACCACAAGTAGTGCCTAGTGCAAACCATCACTTCCACAGCACTGTGACTGGGAAAGTCATTCATTGTTGCATACAGGGCACACAAAACCCAAACCTTAAAGTCGAGCTGAACCCAAAAATGACTTTATTTGAATTTTAGTTCAAATACCTGGGTATTCAGTGCACCTATTTAATAATGTATGGGGGGGGGTCACAAAAATCAAATTTTTAGATTTTTTTCCACACTTTTTCACATCAAAAGTTCATCAAGATTTCTTTCAAAACAGTAATCTACAGTTTGCTGATGTCACCTAGTACTATCAAATTTCTACCCCATTTGAACCAATCATATCATGCCGTGGCAGCTGTCAATCAATCTTCATTTCAGGAGAATTTTCTCCTCCAAATGAAGGAGAAAATGGCGCCTAGTGCCTGTCATCTGGCAGAATTTATATCCCATAAACTAACTACTAACTTGGCCAATTGTATGTTACATACAAAATAAGGCAAACGGTTATGTCTAAGAATGCAAAGACATTCATTCATAGCACAGACTGATTTTTTTCCTAGCGCGGTCTACATGTATGTAGCACTGTACAGCCGTGAACACAGGCTACCCACAGACGCCTGGCCAAATTGTATTGACACGTGGTCTACACCCTGCTATTTACACCCTGCTTTGCAGTTGCTCAACAACAGAAATATCATAAACTGAGTAATGTGAAAGTAAGCCCAAATATCTCTTCAACAGCCAGCTAGTCGCTTCACCAACGCTCTCAGCTTTCACACAGTGACGGCAACTTTTCCTTCTCAACTATTTGCTGACAATCTGTCCTTCAGAGCTCTTAATTGCTCCAATAACGTCAGCTTCACAGCTAAACCATTCATCTGATTCCAGGAGAGAGAGGAGCTTCTTCTTCTATCACACAAATGATAATATTGCTGCTTCTTCGTGATTCTGAGAGGTGTTTTGGATAAAAGTGTCGACCAAATGCAATGAAAATATCTGATCTGTGAGAAAAAGAGTTCAAACCAGACATTGTGTAGCTGTGACTTCCTGGTCCAGTTCAGGAGCGCGCCAACATGCTGGGATACAACCACTGTATCCCCAAACGTTTATTTTTGATTATATTATTTGAGTGAAATGATTGTATGAATGCACCAATACAATACAACATGTACTGTATATCAATGTCTCTGTGCTTTTTTGACCCGGTTTGAGTGTGAAGAGGTTCTGCTGGAGCTTTGAATCCGGCAGGAGGAAATAGATCAGAACAACAGGATGAATTTTTGCTTAGTCAGTCACTGTTCATTATTCTCAGCATGGGCGTAACCATGCATTTGTTGGGGTCCCCCCACCCCCCAATACTGAGAAAATATCAATCTGCCCCCCCCTCAATATACAGTAGAAACCATTTTAAATAATGTCCTCTTTTTATTAACCCTGTCACCAGATCTGTCTCTTGTTATTTCCTATTTATTTCCATTTGTTAAGGAAAACATAAGTGTGACACACGCCCCCTCCCCCCTCCTAATTGTCCAGTTGATGGTACCCACCTCATGTCGGGTGGAAATGAGGAAGTCAACATCTAGCGTTAGCTAAACAGCGTCCGTCAAAAGTAAGTCCACTTACATTATTCTAACCGTCTGTTCACACCAAGGCAAAACAAAAGCTGCATTCGCGTGAATTATTCTGCCAATTTTAGAAAATTCAACTCGAGCAAATGGGTGATGATGCAAGAATCGTGTCATTCATGCCACCCGGGACGAAATCACATCATTTTGCGCGTGAATTTGCGAAAATGGCCCCGGTGTGACTGTGACTGAACACACAGTGTGACTGTGACTGAACACACGGTGTGACTGTGACTGAACACACGGTGTGACTGAAGACTGTGACTGAACACACGGTGTGACTGAAGACTGTGACTGAACACACGGTGTGACTGAACACACGGTGTGACTGAACACACGGTGTGACTGAAGACTGTGACTGAACACACGGTGTGACTGAAGACTGTGACTGAACACACGGTGTGACTGAACACACGGTGTGACTGAAGACTGTGACTGAACACACGGTGTGACTGAACACACGGTGTGACTGAAGACTGACTGAACACACGGTGTGACTGTGACTGAACACACGGTGTGACTGAACACACGGTGTGACTGTGACTGAACACACGGTGTGACTGTGACTGAACACACGGTGTGACTGACTGAACACACGGTGTGACTGACTGAACACACGGTGTGACACGGTGTGACTGAACACACGGTGTGACTGTGACTGAACACACGGTGTGACTGAAGACTGAACACACGGTGTGACTGTGACTGAACACACGGTGTGACTGACTGAACACACGGTGTGACTGACTGAACACACGGTGTGACACGGTGTGACTGAACACACGGTGTGACTGTGACTGAACACACGGTGTGACTGTGACTGAACACACGGTGTGACACGGTGTGACTGAACACACGGTGTGACACGGTGTGACTGAACACACGGTGTGACACGGTGTGACTGAACACACGGTGTGACTGAAGACTGACTGAACACACGGTGTGACTGAAGACTGTGACTGAACACACGGTGTGACTGAAGACTGTGACTGAACACACGGTGTGACTGTGACTGAAGACTGTGACTGAACACACGGTGTGACTGAACACTGACTGAACACACGGTGTGACTGTGACTGAAGACTGTGACTGAACACACGGTGTGACTGAACACACGGTGTGACTGAACACACGGTGTGACTGACTGAACACACGGTGTGACTGAACACACGGTGTGACTGACTGAACACACGGTGTGACTGAACACACGGTGTGACTGAACACACGGTGTGACTGAACACACGGTGTGACTGAACACTGTGACTGAACGCCCAGTAAGTGTCTGACAACATTATGGAAAGGATCCCTACAGAGATGAAGCTTTTTGTTAAAGAGACTAATCCATTTTGTTTAATGTCACCAGACTCCATCGACAAAAACAAAAAGTCTACTAACAATAAAACAAAGTGCAGCAACTCCTGGCTTTTTCTGTGAGGTAAAGTTGCTGTTCTTTTTTGTTTGTTTTCTGTCTTTAAATGGAATCTGGTGGGTTTGAACAGAGTGATATAAAGCTCATATGAGGAGCTTTCAGTCAGTTATGAAATGGTCTCACGTTAATACTGATTCCTCTATAGAGAGCCAAAGTGAACGTCACTTCCTGCTTTTCTCCCTGTACCAGCGTTGAAAAAATATGAATGCTGGTGAACAAGGCGATACGTTACTTGTTTTGATCCTGTTTGAATTGTGTACACATGTAAAATTTTGACCATTTAAAAGATAACTGTTATGTCCTTGCGTGGACGTCTTAGAATAAGCAGGACAGCCGGAGACAGACGTATGCTTTATATTAGACTCGGGTTTATTGACATGCTCGTCATATACAGTACATGTGCAGTCCTAGCTGTAGTGGCTCTGTCTGAGGGAAAGAGGAAACCCCGTAGAGGCGTGACTCTACCTGAAGCTGAGGCTCATGGGAAATGGAGTCCCTGATACCATCTTGTCATTACGAACAATAGCATATTCTTCATACACCACAATAACTATGCATGTCAAGAAAGTTGCAGTTTGTCCTGAAACGTAACATTTAGTTTTCTCAATCAACTACATCTCTTGTGTTGCACATTATACGTCACACCATCAACAATAATGGACTGTCGGGAGAGATGTCACTTACGTGACTGGTTGTGCGTATATAGTCTTTCTGATTTATAACTTATAGTGCCACAGTTTTACCACAAACTGCGACTTTCTCGACGTGCAGAGTTCTCTTTTACATTGACAAACATGACGTGTGTCCCGTGGCACAATGCAGGTAGCGTATCGCTCCGTTCACCACCATTCATATTTTTTCACACGCTGGTACAGGGAGAAAAGCAGGAAGTGACGTTCACTTTGGCTCTATACTGCCTACATCTGCAAATGTGACCATCAACCAGAAGATTGGATATTATACTTATTGTAGTAAAGTGAGACAGCGGAAGGAAGCATTACCCGGCTTGCCTTTAACAAAAAAGCTACAATACAAGCAGAATATTCACTCTTATCAAGTTAAAATGATCAAAGTCAGTCATGGTTCTTCTGGTAAAATAATGGTTGTCGTGATATCTGGTCACAATGCAGGCAGCACAGGGAGAGGCATGCTGGAAGCAGTGGCCAGACAGGGCCATGCTCTGGTGAGAAATTGGAATGCGAGACTCAACAGCCTGAGAACATTTTAACCTAGGCCAGGCCTACATTTCAGCAGTACATCAAAGTACTGGCAATACAAGCAGAATAAATATTCTACCGTAATTAAAATGATCATCGTCAGGTCAGTTATTGTTCTTCTGGTGAAATGATATTCACAATGCAGGCAGCACAGAGACGGTCCTCAGACACGGTCTTGAGGGCCGCGGCCTCAGTTGAGATCTTTAAAAAGCATTTGAAAACATTTCTGTTTAGACAGGCATTTGTTGGCTAGACTGGCCTGATGTTTCGTTTCTCTGTAACCCTGCTATCCTGTATGCTATTTCTCCATCTCACTGTTTTACTTTGTATGCATTGTCCTATTTTTGTGTTTATTTTGTGTGTTTCTTAACCTGTGAAGCACTTTGTGAGTCCTCTGTGATAAGTGCTATATAAATAAAATGTATACTTACTAGAGAGCGAGAGGTGCTGGAGGCACTAACCACACAGTGACATGCAGCTCCGGAGATACAGAGGAGCAGGTGAGAAATTGCAATGTGAACTATAATGCAGTTTAGCAGAGCACATAGATGTAGAAGGTAACATCTCGCAAAACCGGTGTCTTAGTAAAAAACGGATGTCTTAGTAAAGCACAACAGGTGTCTTAGTAAAGCACAACAGGTGTCTTAGTAAAGCACAACAGGTAACTGCATCTTGTGTATGCTTCCTTGGTGACAAGGTGCCGTTATTTCAACACTAGATCTTATGGTCAATGCAGCCTAGTCCTCAAAAACTGTTCTCAATGTGAATTTTCATAAAGAAGTATCATGAAATTGTGGGAGATGCACTTAAAAAAAATCTGCTGTGCGGCTCTCATTCAGACCCCAATCCCCCCCCCCCAAATAAATAAATAAATAATACAAATAAAATAGAAAATGAATTAATACAAAAATAAAATATATTGGAACAGCAGGATGAGGTTTTTGTTTCATCATATTCAGCATTAGGAGGGGAAATGATCCTAGCTGGAGTTAACATGAGGACAGTGAAGGAGTCATTTCATTATGCAACACAGTAATAATAATAAGGAGGGGAGAAGTCAAACAACCGTGACTTCACCAACTGTAGGAGGAGCCAGGAGTGTGTTCCCCTACACACCTACACACACACACACACCCACACACACACACACCTGGTGGTGGAATGCAGTCTGTCCTGTCTGTCATGTTAAGCATGTGAAGTATCTGCAGCCCCGCCCTCCCTCCGGTCAAGCTGTTCAGTTGTGTGGGGGAAAGGAATTAAGCGGTTTTGGCTCATCCAATCAAACTTGATTTATGAGCACATTTTGGACATAAAAAATGACATGCAGAGCGCTTTACAGATAGAAAATGCATAAAAGATCAAATTACTACTGCTTGGATCAAATGGAAATAAAGCTGGTTGGTTATTAAATTGCTGATAGGCTATATGATAGATTATTTTAATAAAATGAAAATATAAGTTACTGAATAAAATTAAAATAACATGTCAAATTACCTGATTATCGGTAGGCTTTTGATATACATTCTACTATAATTGGTCAGATTAATAAAGATGGCTCACTGGATTAAAGGCGTGTTGCTGGTTTTTGAACACATTGGTTTTAAAGGTCCTATTGATAACATTTTTATGTGGATGAATAATTTTGAAAAAATAATACATCCACTGAGCTTTTAGAAAGGTGCGGAATAAAAGTATTGCTTTTCCTAAACAAACTAACAAAAAATAATTTATAACTAACATTTTTGGTGGGTCCAAAGTGAACGTTCTATTTACGTCTGTTGAATTTCTGAGGGTTTTTTTCATTCTTGAATCTACAAGCCATAGGCCTAAATAATTCTGTTTCCGAGCAACAGCGTTGTCGTGATGGGAATGCAATGCAAGGGGGAGGAGAGTGTGACAGCTAGAATGTTATCGATGTTGAATGTTATCAATAGCACCTTATGTGAACTACCCACTATTGTGTTCCACTTTTCCATAACATCAGATGACACTTTCTACTTAAAAGTCAGGTGTTTGTTCCACATGTGAACATTGTTTTCACACCTGCCATTAGACATGACCACATTTGTTTCATGTTCGAAAACTTAATAATAAGCCAGAAATAAACCACAAACTGTCTCTCCCTCTGATCTCCAACTTACCTGGCAACTTCTTTACACCACAAACTGTCTCCCTCTGCTCTCCAACTTACCTGGCAACTTCTTTACAACACAAACTGTCTTCCTCTGCTCTCCAACTTACCTGGCAACTTCTTTACAACACAAACTGTCTCTCCCTCTGCTCTCCAACTTACCTGGCAACTTCTTTACAACACAAACTGTCTCTCCCTCTGCTCTCCAACTTACCTGGCAACTTCTTTACAACACAAACTGTCTCTCCCTCTGCTCTCCAACTTACATGGCAACTTCTTTACAACACAAACTGTCTCTCCCTCTGCTCTCCAACTTACCTGGCAACTTCTTTACAACACAAACTGTCTCTCCCTCTGCTCTCCAACTTACCTGGCAACCTGTTTACACCTGTCTTATGAGTCACCTCCCTGTGATACACACACAGACAGTAACCTGTGTGGCAGCTTTCTGTTCATTGACAAGTTTGCAGCAGACACACACAGACAAACACACACACACACAGGACAGAAACTGAGGTAAGACATTTACATTTAATTGTAATTCCTCCTACAGTTGAAGGCTTTTATTCAAAATAGTGGATGTTTGTACGGGAAGACAGGTTGAAGTTTATCACTTTTTATTTGATTTTGTTTTAATTTTGTGCTGTCAGCTATTCATTTAGTAAATGATTCATTCTTCAAATGTCACTAAACTCTTCAGTTTTTGTCACATTCATCTTAAAGCTACGAGTGTGTCAGAGTTAGTTGATGTGTTTTGGGGATTGTTTGGCTTTCATTGTGAGTTTTGGCATCATTAAAATGAGAACAAGCAAACGTTTCTATCTCGGCTGGAACCAAGTGAAAACTCACCCTGCACACAAACAGGACAAGGCTGTAATGCTGATGTAAATACACATAATAGGTGTGTGTGTGTGTGTGTGTGTGTGTGTGTGTGTGTGTGTGTGTGTGTGTGTGTGTGTGTGTGTGTGTGTGTGTGTGTGTTAGAATTGGTTTTTGGTTAGGGTTAGCCATTAAGTTGTGATGGTTAACGGCTAGGCCTGCATTATTACATTGAATGTCCTTACTAAGATAGCTAAACTGGCTTTGTGTGTGTGTGTGTAGTGTGTGTGTACTGTGTGTGTGTGTGTGTGTGTGTGTGTAGTGTGTGTGTGTGTGTGTGTGTGTGTGTGTGTGTGTGTGTGTGTGTGTGTGTGTGTGTATGTAGTGTGTGTGTGTGTGTGTGTGTGTGTGTGTGTGTGTGTGTGTGTGTGTGTGTGTGTGTGTGTGTGTGTGTGTGTGTGTGTGTGTGTGTGTGTGGAGACAAAAGATGTTACAACATAAACTCACATGTTATTGTAGCAGATGAGTCCTGTCTGGTGGGACTAATCTCCAGTTCTGCAGTGTGAGAAGCAACATGGCCATACTTGGTGCTTTGGGAGCCCTGGTCAGAGGAAAGCATGGCCCCCCTGAAACCCACCCCTCTCTCTTTAACCTCTCTCTCAGCTATAGGCTACTGATGCAGAGGCAAGGGAACTGAGCTTCAATTCAGTTGGCAAAATCGTATGTAAGGAATAATCAACTCCTAGGTGCATTAAACCAGGGGTTCCCAACCTTTTTTGTGCCAAGGACCGGTAGATAGATGGGGAAAAAAAGTCGTGTTGTCAATTTTAATAATAATATATACTGTATATATATATATATATATATATATATATTTTTTTTTTTTTTTTTTTTTTTTTTTATAAACATAGGCTATAATATTATAGGCTGTGTGGTAGTTGAAACATAGTTTCAAGTTGACGGTTTTTTATGTTTGTAGTTTGTAAAAAAATGTTTGCGGCCCGGTACCAGTCTGCAGCCCGGTGGTTGGGAACCACTGCGTTAAACTATTTCAATGCATGACGTGGTTGCCTCCGCAAAGTGCATTAACATCGTTTAACGCTGCACGACGTGGTTGCCTCCGCAAAGTGCATTAACATCGTTTAACGCACACCTAGGAGTTGATTATCCCGCTTATACCATGGTCATTTGCCAACAATATAAAATAAAAGCATTCGTCAATTTGTGTGTCCAACTTTAGCAATCAAAATCTAACGTTTTTCACAAGCCATAACTCTGTTTGCCTAGCAACACCAGAGCCCTGTACTACGAAACTAGTTTAACAGATCCGCGATAAGTCCCTTTGATCTGGTTTGACTGAACAGGATCAAAGCTATCTAGTTAACTGATACTACGACGCTGGTTTTTTACTAGGTAAGTGGACCTGGGATCTGCCTGTGCACGCGCACGTTTTTCGCTCGTGCACAGGCGCGCGTCCACGCGAAAGAGGTGCGCCAGCCAATCACATAATGAACAGCTGAGTTTATCCACGCCCACACCCATTTCCACACCCATTTCCTCGTTCAATGAAGCGCAGTGCATGATCAGAGTTTTATCGGATATTTAATGTATCCGCGATTTAATGTCAGAATGAAAATCCGCGTTGGATAGTCTGCTGAAGGGCTGTCTAAAGCAGCAGCTTGTACTCACATCAGTCATTTGATTTACTTTGATCAGCGATTGATACAGCTGCATTGATACAGGCAGCAGCAACAAATCTAAATGTGTAATCTCAGTCTATACATTTCCACAATCTGTAAGCCTATTTAGACCATAGATTTAGAAACGCATGCTCAATGAATAATGATCTCTATCACTCATGTGTGTGGTTGCACTGATCGAATAATTCATATATAAAATAGCCTAGTATAAAGCCTAATAGCCTACTATAAAAGAGAAAACTGCTGAACTGAATTGAGACGTATAGGCTTTTCTGGCATGTAGGAGAATATCACCCTCACTCCATTTGAGGGTCCATTCATGATATGCGCCGCGGTGATTAATAGTGATCATATTTCTCCACGCATCGTTGAGCTGTTAAGACATAAAGTGGTAAGTAGGCTTAATTTAATTATGTAGCCTACCGAGCCACAAATGTTTTTCTTGTTATATTCTCAGTTGACTGCAATCTATTTTTCATATGGCGATCTTATATGAACGGTGAGTGACTCCAGAGAGCCGATTATATGGGTCTGTCATGGATTTTGATCTTATCCTCTGAAGCTAACCTGGTCGCGACCAGGTTAGCTTTGCAGCGTCAGTTGCCATGGTGATTGAAAGTTAACTTGCTTTGTAGTACGGCTAAACCAGGTTTAAACTCAAACTTACTCGGATAAGGCATTAAACTAGCTTCGTAGTACAGGGCTCTGGGGAACCGACTAATACCTGCAACAAGCGTTACCATCGCGTCAGCTTATCATGCAATGGAAACGTTCGCTGTTCCAGTAAATAGGACGAACCTTGAGTTGAATAACGTTCGCTGTGATGTTTGATTGAACAGCTGTGCAGGACGGGGAGTGGATGAATTTACTAAACTTGAGCCGGACTACGAGCGCACAATATTCACCAAAAGTCTAATATTTACTTTTTACTGTTTTTTTAGAAGCCGTAAGCAGATGGACCTGTTAACCGGTTTGGGAGAAGGGAGATGGAGTTAGATTGCTGTGTGTTGTGTTTTCCTACTGACTTCAACAGAGTTTCTATCCTTTAGGGCCTTCAGGGATACTCAACTTGCTTTGCCCGGGGGCCACTTTTGCCAAATGACAGGAGGCCAGTGCTAATAAACAAACATGAATAGCGGGTTGTAGGTTTTTGGGTGCCAGCTGGAGTTTAGTCTGACAATTTTAATGTTTATAATATGAACCCAAAGCATCAATCTGAAGCACCAAGCAGGATGCAAACTAATAAAGCAATAATCAGAGCGACAATGCAAACACAGGGAAGTTAAATCAGTGTATTGGAGGTACAATGAAAACCACTTGTTTGAAATGTGATGTTTCTTCACTTCAATTCAGTTCTCAAAATCTGTTCAGAGTAAACCCTGGCGGCCTGGCCCCAAACCAATCAATAAAGTATCTCTCCAAAAAGAAAAATAACCAAACATCAGTTTGTCAACTTACTTTGTGCACACAGGATAGTTAGTTGGTTAGTTAGATTAAGTTAGTTCAGTAAATATGAGTGCCTGGGCGGCGAGCAGGTGACGATATTTGACAATTTAGCTGGAGCTCAGTCAAACTTTATTTAATGTGAGTTTTCATTATGAATTTGAAGATGTGAGCCACTTGGCACTTGATTGCAGACCGCATCTGGCCCCCGGGCCGCAAGTTGAGTATGACTGCTTTAGGGTGCACTGTCCCTTTAATTCAGCAGGGCTGCAAAACAGGAATGCTTCCAGGGATGGACCTGTCAATGGATGGACCTGATGGACCTGGGTCACGGTTTTGGCGCTCACTGCAGCTTCCTTGTCATGACCATTTGAAACATTCTTTTGAATACTCAAATATTATTATATTATATATTAATATCAAAATTACTGTATTGATCCGCATAGGGAGATTGTAGGCTATTTCCTCTTGTGGGCTGCTTCTCCATGAGGAGGCCAGGAAGCCCAAGCTGCTTCTCCACGAGGAGGCCAGGATGTGGGTGTTTTAGGGGTAGGACCATTTTCCATGTTGAAAACCATTAGCCATGTTGTTGAGGTTCTCACAAACATTGCCTAAAGTGCCATAAGGCTGAATGGCCACACCACTGCGCTGTGGGCTTCAAGCAATCTATCATACTGAGTTCTCATTAGCACTGCAGGCTGCAAGTCATATTACCTGCCTAGGGAATCTGACAAACTGAAATCATCTCACCACGTGGGTGGCAGAGCCTGCTCCAGCTCCATCTCCAGAGCGACAGCATGTAGTTATTGCGTTTACACCAACCCGCTGTGAGCAGGATTCGAACCTGCGCAGGGAAACCCCATTGGATTTCGAGTCCAACGCCTTAACCACTCGGCCATCACAGCTTGACTGGCTTTTAAACGTGGCAACACAAGAGTCAGTGTTTTTGGCAAGGTCGATGGGCAACACTCCCTGCAACAGGAAACACTCCCTGCAACAGGAAACACTCCCTGCAACAGGGAACACTCCCTGCAACAGAGAACACTCCCTGCAACAGGAAACACTCCCTGCAACAGGAAACACTCCCTGCAACAGGGAACACTCCCTGCAACAGGAAACACTCCCTGCAACAGGGAACACTCCCTGCAACAGAGAACACTCCCTGCAACAGGGAACACTCCCTGCAACAGGGAACACTCCCTGCAACAGGAAACACTCCCTGCAACAGGGAACACTCCCTGCAACAGGGAACACTCCCTGCAACAGGGAACACTCCCTGCAACAGGAAACACTCCCTGCAACAGGGAACACTCCCTGCAACAGGGAACACTCCCTGCAACAGGAAACAATACTTGCTGTCTACAAGCATTTGCGTCTGTGGCTCAGGACACATAGCATTTGTGAACTGAACATTTCAAATCAACCAGGTTAATTTCCATCGAGGTGTTTTGCTTGTTGAGATTGCAGGCTGGATCATACAGGCTAACAGGGTAGTGTGACTGGATTGCAGGCTGGATCATACAGGCTAACAGGGTAGAATGCAGGCTGGATCATACAGGCTAACAGGGTAGTGGGACTGGATTGCAGGCTGGATCATACAGGCTAACAGGGTAGTGGGACTGGTTGGACCCAATCTGGGGAATCCACCGGTTACAAAAATTAAGTGAATAAAAATACCTGAATAACCGGAACTGGACCTGAACTCGCCTGGCCACGCCCCTTTATGCTAATTTACAGACCACTCATGATATTATTACGATCGCTATTATCCGGACAGGTTTTCATGCAAATCGAAAATCTGTCTTGAGAGATTAGGTTGGACCAGCCCAGTCTGGAGCAAAGCTGCTGAAATCACTGTGAAACTGCAGAAGAGTTAGCAAGACCAGGCTGCTAGTATCAGCTAGTGATGAGCTCAAATGCCTTGACACAGTCATTATTTGAAATTCATTCAGTATTCTGAAATATGGGCTAGAGCAGGGGTGTCAAACATATGGCCCGGGGGGCAGAACCGGCCCGCCAGAGGGTCCAATCCGGCCCACAGGATGACTTGCAAAGTGTTAAAATTGCACTGAGAATTCCCTCATTTTAATGTGATGCACTTCAATAGCCTATTACTGTGGACCGGATATTGAGAATAATACATCAAATGAAGATACTAAAAAATCTTAGGTTGTCCTAGTAAATCATCACCTTAATCCAGAGCAACTCCATGACTGATTTACAGTGTCCAGAGCTTTAGCTTCTCAAAATAGATGATTTTGCATCAATTCATAAAGAAAAACAACAAACATGAACTACATCAAATAGTGTGTGTGCCTAGTTTTGTTTACTGTGGCACCTGAAGCAGAGCAGAGTGAGCTGGCGTCTTCCAACATGGCCACCATAACATCAGCATACTGTTGTTGTGTTCACACCAACCCGCTGTGAGCAGGATTCGAACCTGCGCAGGGAAACCCCATTGGATTTCGAGTCCAACGCCTTAAACCACTCGGCCATCACAGCTTGACTGGCCTGCTTTTAGGTTGGCACCATTGCTCAGCCTGAACACTGCTCAGCCTGAACACTGCTCAGCCTGAACACTGCGGCCAACTTCATTGATGTCTTCAGTTCAGATCTTTATTGTCTCTCGAGGGGAAAATGGGTTTGCAGTAGAAGGCAAAATACAGACACAACATAATAAGAAGACATGTGACATTGCAACAGCTACAACCAATCAAGGAAAAATAATCTGTTCATTAAAAATAAATACGAATAAAAGGTTAAAAAAGTTAAAAAAAAAAAAAAAAAAAAAAAAAG
This sequence comes from Poromitra crassiceps, assembly GCF_964638095.1. Taxonomy (NCBI): domain Eukaryota; kingdom Metazoa; phylum Chordata; class Actinopteri; order Beryciformes; family Melamphaidae; genus Poromitra; species Poromitra crassiceps. The sequence goes on from NC_139644.1 coordinate 6,105,317, forward strand.
AGCCTATCAGAGAGTCAGATCATGGAGTGATAGGCATAATAATAATAATAGTTGTAAGGCAAAGTGTGCAGTTTAGGGTTTAAAGTGCAAATTAAGTGTGTTTATTGCACATGGGACAAATTACAGTTTGTACTGATTGTTTTGAGCCCTGAGGAGCCTAAATCTCCACCCAGAGTCTTGCTCTAGTCTGACTGATTGTGGGCCAGCAGCTTCTATGTGTTTTTTATGATGATGGTCATTAAAAACGCCAAGCTCACATTTGAGGCATGGTGCCTGGTATCAGCAGTCCTCTGAGGCATGGTGCCACAGCAGTCCTCTGCACTCAGGACACTCCAGGCTGAAACACCCGCTTACCATTTCCCTCTGTCTTGACCGTTTTTTTTTCACTATGTCAAATGAACAGAACTATCTCAGCTTCTCAAAGTCCTTTCGAGGCTTGCATTTTAACTGCCTGCTTTTGATGATGTCATGCTCTATCTACCCAATGAAAGTGTGGTAAACAGCTCCATGGTCGCCCAGCCAGCAAGCAAAATGACATCATGATGACGCGATGTCTTACAGTGACGTCCACGACGAGGCCAAATCACAGCCGATATGGGAATGATTTAGACGCGTCTTCCAAGTCGTCGAGCTGATGTCGCAATATGACGTTACCACAAATGGGCATATTCTGCTTTATACATAATATATGTCCAGATTAACAATTTATGCTACATAAAAATAAAAACACTGCCCCAACTGGGTTTTGAACCCAAGTCTCCCACGTAGCAGCACTTTACTTTACCACTGCTATTACCAGGGACTACCCTGCACCTTGTGGGATTTCTATAGAAGTCTATGGGACTACCCTGCACGTTGTGGGGTTTCTATAGAAGTCTATGGGACTACCCTGCACATTTTGGGATTTCTATAGAAGTCTATGGGACTACTCTGCACATTGTGGGAGTTCTATAGAAGTCTATTGGACTACCCTGCATGTTGTGGGATTTCTATAGAAGTCTATGGGACTACCCTGCACGTTGTGGGATTTCTATAGAAGTCTATGGGACTACCCTGCACGTTGTGGGAGTTCTAGAGGTCTATTGGACTACCCTGCACGTTGTGGGAGTTCTATAGAAGTCTATTGGACTACCCTGCATGTTGTGGGAGTTCTATAGAAGTCTATTCGACTACCCTGCACGTTGTGGGAGTTCTATAGAAGTCTATTGGACTACCCTGCATGTTGTGGGAGTTCTAGAGGTCTATTGGACTACCCAGCACGTTGTGGGAGTTCTATAGAAGTCTATTGGACTACCCTGCATGTTGTGGTGGGAGTTATATAGAAGTCTATTGGACTACCCTGCACGTTGTGGGAGTTATATAAAGGTCTATTGGACTACCCTGCACGTTGTGGGATTTCTATAGAAGTCTATGGGACTACCCTGCTTGTTGTGGGAGTTCTATAGAAGTCTATTCGACTACCCTGCATGTTGTGTGAGTACTATAGAAGTCTATTGGACTACCCTGCATGTTGTGGGAGTTCTATAGAAGTCTATTGGACTACCCTGCATGTTGTGTGAGTTCTATAGAAGTCTATTGGACTACCCTGCATGTTGTGGGAGTTCTATAGAAGTCTATTGGACTACCCTGCATGTTGTGTGAGTACTATAGAAGTCTATTGGACTACCCTGCATGTTGTGGGAGTTCTATAGAAGTCTATTGGACTACCCTGCATGTTGTGGGAGTTCTATAGAAGTCTATTGGACTACCCTGCATGTTGTGGGAGTTCTATAGAAGTCTATTGGACTACCCTGCATGTTGTGTGAGTACTATAGAAGTCTATTGGACTACCCTGCATGTTGTGGGAGTTCTATAGAAGTCTATTGGACTACCCTGCATGTTGTGTGAGTACTATAGAAGTCTATTGGACTACCCTGCATGTTGTGGGAGTTCTATAGAAGTCTATTGGACTACCCTGCATGTTGTGGGAGTTCTATAGAAGTCTATTGGACTACCCTGCATGTTGTGTGAGTACTATAGAAGTCTATTGGACTACCCTGCATGTTGTGGGAGTTCTATAGAAGTCTATTGGACTACCCTGCATGTTGTGGGAGTTCTATAGAAGTCTATTGGACTACCCTGCATGTTGTGGGAGTCCTATATAAGTCTATTGGACTACCCTGCATGTTGTGGGAGTTATATATAAGTCTATTGGACTACCCTGCATGTTGTGTGAGTTCTATAGAAGTCTATTGGACTACCCTGCATGTTGTGGGAGTTCTATAGAAGTCTATTGGACTATCCTGCATGTTGTGGAAGTTCTATAGAAGTCTATTGGACTACCCTGCATGTTGTGGGAGTTCTATAGAAGTCTATGGGACTACCCTGCATGTTGTGGGAGTTCTATAGAAGTCTATTGGACTACCCTGCATGTTGTGGGAGTTCTATAGAAGTCTATTGGACTACCCTGCATGTTGTGGGAGTTCTATAGAAGTCTATGGGACTACCCTGCATGTTGAAAAAGGATGAAAATAGGTACCCAGTGTGTTAAGAAGGGGACTCATGAGCAAACGTCAGTATGTGAGGAGTTGACAGTGAGAACAGGTTGAACACAACATTCACTCACTCACTCTGTTATCCTCAGATCAGTCACATTTGAGCCTTTGCTTCTCATTGGTCCGTTTCACACACACACATATTTTGCATATCATCCTCCACTAATAAGGCTATTCTGGTACGTGCGCTGTGTAAACATGTTGTTGTGTTCACACCAACCCGCTGTGAGCAGGATTTGAACCTGCGCAGGGAAACCCCATTGGATTTCGAGTCCAACGCCTTAAACCACTCGGCCATCACAGCTTGACTGGCCTGCTTTTAGGTTGGTACCATTCAACACAGGCACTGTTGTCTGTGGCAAGGTGGACGGGCAACATGTTGTCTGTGGCAAGGTGGACGGGCAACATGTTGTCTGTGGCAAGGCGGACGGGCAACATGTTGTCTGTGGCAAGGTGGACGGGCAACATGTTGTCTGTGGCAAGGTGGACGGGCAACATGTTGTCTGTGGCAAGGTGGATGGGCAACATGTTGTCTGTGGCAAGGTGGACGGGCAACATGTTGTCTGTGGCAAGGTGGACGGGCAACATGTTGTCTGTGGCAAGGTGGACGGGCAACACTCCCAGGCAGCAACAATCAACCATGTGTTCAAATGTTTCCTGCCAACAAGATATCTGATGAAATTCTGCTCCGACTTATTGGTGACTGTTGCTCAGAAATGTTGCTCAGCCTGAACACTGCTCAGCCTGAACACTGCTCAGCCTGAACACTGCTCAGCCTGAACACTGCTCAGCCTGAACACTGCGGCCAACTTCATTGATGTCTTCAGTTCAGATCTTTATTGTCCCTCGAGGGGAAAATGGGTTTGCAGTAGAAGGCAAAATACAGACACAACATAATAAGAAGACATGTGACATTGCAACAGCTACAACCAATCAAGGAAAAATAATCTGTTCATTAAAAATAAATACAAATAAAGGGGGGGGGGGGGGAATAGTCTATCAAAGTCAGATCATGGAGTGATAGGCATAATAATAATAATAGTAAGGTAAAGTGTGCAGTTTAGGGTTTAAAGTGCAAATGAAGTGTGTTTATTGCACATGGGACAAATGACAGTTTGTACTGATTGTTTTGAGCTCTGAGGAGCCTAAATCTCCACGCAGAGTCTTGCTCTATTCTGACTGATTGTGGGCCAGCAGTTTATGTGTTTTTTATGATGATGGTCATTAAAAATGCCAAGCACACATTTGAGGCATGGTGCCTGGTAACAACAGTCCTCTGAGGCATGATGCCTGGTACCAGCAGTCCTCTGAGGCATGGTGCCTGGTACCAGCAGTCCTCTGAGGCATGGTGCCTGGTAACAACAGTCCTCTGAGGCATGGTGCCTGGTACCAGCAGTCCTCTGAGGCATGGTGCCTGCTACCAGCAGTCCTCTGAGGCATGGTGCCTGGTACCAGCAGTCCTCTGA
>NC_139644.1:6114316-6174316 GCF_964638095.1 Poromitra crassiceps
ACAAAAGAACGCAGACAGGGAAGGTGGATTCATTGAGTCTATATGAGTCTGTCTGTCTGTCTGTCTGTCTCTGCCTGTATGTCTGTATGTGTCTGTCTGTCTCTGCCTGTCTGTCTGTCTGTCTGTCTGTCTGTATGTGTCTGTTTGTCTCTGCCTGTCTGTCTGTCTGTATGTCTGTCTGTATGTCTGTATGTGTCTGTTTGTCTCTGCCTGTCTGTCTGTCTGTCTGTATGTGTCTGTTTGTCTCTGCCTGTCTGTCTGTATGTCTGTCTGTATGTCTGTATGTGTCTGTTTGTCTCTGCCTGTCTGTCTGTCTGTATGTGTCTGTTTGTCTCTGCCTGTCTGTCTGTATGTCTGTCTGTATGTGTCTGTTTGTCTCTGCCTGTCTGTCTGTATGTCTGCCTGCCTGTCTGTCTGTATGTGTCTGTTTGTCTCTGCCTGTCTGTCTGTCTGTATGTCTGCCTGCCTGTCTGTATGTATGTGACTGTTTGTCTCTGCCTGCCTGTCTGTCTGTATGTAGGTCTGTCTGTATGTCTGTCGGTCTGTTGTGGAGTGAGATGAGCAGCTGTTGTTGAGTGAGTTGATGCGTTGGGACACACCTCAGTGTTTTGTCAGGAGCAGTCTGTTGTTTTTGGCAGTGGACTCAGCAGCTGCTGCTGTGATGAATCAATCTGTCTGTGTGTCGGTGGCTTTTGGATGGAATGTGGCACAGACAAGACAGACAGGCAGACAGACAGACAGACAGACACACACACAGGCAGACAGACAGACAGACAGACAGACAGACAGACACAGACAGACAGACAGACACAGACACAGGCAGACAGACAGACAGAGTCGAGATGTGTTTTCACCATAAAGACAAGAAAGATGTCTAATGAGAACAGAGGGAAAATGTCACCCTGTTGACGAGTAGAACAATAAATCTGTTTTGTCACTGGTTTATTTTTTGCTTGACGACGAGGCTTTTCAGAGCTGAAATGTGCCTCAAACTCCAGTGGGAGGAGCTTTTGTACCAAGCGTAAAGTACATTTTGAAAGCAGGAAATGTGAGCAGCTGCTGAGGTCATCATTGGGTTTGTGATATGATGACACAAATCTGACTTATTGCCCATTTAAAACTCCAATGGCTGGTAAATCACAAAATTCACCTTTCTTTTCAGTATTTTACCAACTAACTCCAAAACATATTGGTGTAAAAATATTTTATTAAAATATTTTTTATTTTATTTTATTTCACTGCCAACATTTTGGGAGATTCACCTCTTTGCCATATTCCCGATAGTGAAACTACAATGTAGCATTAGAAAGAGCGTGTCACCCCTCACTGCTAGTGAGCTTACTGTAGCACTGTAATGGCAGTATGGTACACGAGCCTACCCGTTTTACAGGGGTGCAAAAGCATCCATTGCTCTCTTATTTTAATTGTCTGCATGCTCAGTTGAAAAGAGTGGTAATTTTTTTTTTTTTTTTTTTTAATGCTGCAGCTGCACACTTACTGTTTAAACTTTAATTATAATTGTTGTTTTTCTTTGTTCTTTGATGTGAATTTATGGCTTTTTGGCACCTATATGTAACCTTTTAAGGTTGAGATAATTGTATTATCATTATATGGTCCAAATATTTCAGTAAAGCACTTGAAACACTTGAAATATTCTTGCTTGGCTGGTATCATTCTACTTGAAATTATGGTCAAATGCATTATTTTTTAGTAAAATAACATGTCAAATTTTTCGGGCGGCCGGCCACCAGGGTCGGCCCGTGCATGTGCACCCCTTCCTATCCAGGATGCATCCCTAGTCATCTTGTTCTGGAACCGGCCCTGCCCCGTTCATTCACCCAAAAGACACATTCCAACAGCGCCACAAACGCTCACATGTCCATGTTGTGACTCATGTACTCAGTCACCACGTGATGAAATAATAATCTGTTACGGGAAACTTGTCATTATGGAAGTAATAAAACATACCAGGACGTTTGATGATGCACACAGCGCATGCGCCTCAAGCAAACGCTGAAGTAACTTTGGTTCTGCCACATTAGTTGTGGCTATGGATTTACATCGAAAATGACAGTTTCCCGTAATTTTGGATCATTATTTAATGGCGTGGTGAAATAAAAAGAGAAACGGTATGAGAAGACAACGAATTAATGGAAATGCATAAAAACAGAATAAAGGTCAGGGTGCAGAGGCCATGCAGAACAATCCTAGTGAAATCACACAATTGACTCATTTTGCTGCTGACTCCTCCCCCTGCGACCCCTCGTCCAGCTGACGTTCGAGTATGTAGTTCTAGCTGCCGTCGGCACGGCTCCAAGTCGAGGCTGACGCACAAGAATGTTTTCAGCTTTGCGTTGCAGTACGAAGTGAAGTGTTGACCTTGTGTCTGTAAGCTTTGGTAGATAGCCTAGCCTACGCCTGTATTGTCCTAAACTGTACATACTGTAAATCTAACTTTTACATGGAAGACTATGTGCTGTATGAAGTCATTATTCAATGCAGGACCTGGAAGATCCACTACTAGCCTGGCACCAGATCACTTCAACGTCCCTCTTCTTGCTGTCTTTGTTGTATCCTAACTTGACTTTTGAACCTTTATTGAACCTGATAATCCCACTGAGACTGCAAACCCCTTTTACAAGTTCGACCTGGTCAAGAAGTCAAGTCAGCTTCCAGACATCATCCAGACATCAGCCCATTGAAGGCATCTAGTCAGGACAGGAGAGAAAGGCGGTTCCATTTTGAATGGGAGGGGTGTGGAGGGGCAGGACTGATGTTTTTACTGGTTTAGAAATGTATATTTCCACTTCCTGGTGCAGCATGAGGTCATCATGCAAACTATTTTCCAGTGAGTCAAGTAAAAAGTAACAGGAGTTCATTTCATAAAGACAAACATCATGCAACAATGTAACAAAGCAAAATATGAAAGTGGAGAGAGAGCCAAGACACATGAGACAATATGAGGGATCAGATGGTAAACAAACGGCTTCAACAGACTTCCGGGTGCAACTGCCGTTCATTTTTAAACAGCAGTTCATGGTGAAACCATGCCCTCTGTGGACCCTAACTGCTCCTTCATACTTTAAGATAGACCAGTGGTCACCATCCAGTAGATCAAGATCTACTGGTAGATCTCAGGGTGCTTACCGATAGATCCCCAAATCATTTTTGGATAGTGAGTAGCTTTGTCCTGTCTGTGTCTTGCATTCAATCAATCAGCTGTGCAGGTGTGTGTTACCCATCACCAACACTGTGTGCTGTGTGCAGGTGTATGTTACACATCACCAACACTGTGTGTAGGTCAGGCCCGTAGCCAGGGTTTGAGAAATACTGAGGTCATTTTAACGCGGTGCGGGGGGTCCAGGGGGGGTTGTGCCCCCCCGGTTAAAGAATCTTGTCCATTTTAAAGTAAAATGCTTCAATCTGGTGCACTTTGAGAGCAAAATTAAGAGGCTAGATCTATAAAGAACTACAGACATCATGTTAGATTAATATCCTCTTTACTGTGCTGTTGCTTTAAAATGATACAAAAAATAAATGTCTCCCCATATAATATAATTTATATTGTGCATACAGGTCACATGGCAGAATACTGCTCAATTAAATACAATGGCCCATCCCTACACAAACATCACTTACAGGGGAGTTACTTACCCATTCACTTCAATAGAACTGTCCCCAAAATCTAGCCCCAATCTAGCCCCAATGCAAAATTTGAACGTTGTGTTGAGTTATGTCTCTTCCTTCTATATAGCACACAGAGAGGAAGCAAATTGTTGCATTTCTGATCAAATGTCATATATCATGTTATTTATGAGGGCTTTAAAACATCAATGACAGATGAATAGATCTGGGGGCCGGGGCTATTAAAAAAAAAATGAAAATACAGAGGTCATGACCTCGGTGTCCTCAATGGTAGCTACAGGCCTGGTGTAGGTGTGTGTTACACATCACCAACACTGTGTGTAGGTGTTTGTTACCATCACCAACACTGTGTGTAGGTGTGTGTTACACATCACCAACACTGTGTGCAGGTGTTTGTTACCATCACCAACACTGTGTGTAGGTGTGTGTTACACATCACCAGCACTGTGTGTAGGTGTGTGTTACACATCACCAACACTGTGTGTAGGTGTGTGTTACACATCACCAACACTGTGTGTAGGTGTTTGTTACCATCACCAACACTGTGTGTAGGTGTGTGTTACACATCACCAACACTGTGTGCAGGTGTGTGTTACACATCACCAACACTGTGTGCAGGTGTTTGTTACCATCACCAACACTGTGTGTGTTACACATCACCAACACTGTGTGTAGGTGTGTGTTACACATCACCAACACTGTGTGTAGGTGTGTGTTACACATCACCAACACTGTGTGCAGGTGTTTGTTACCATCACCAACACTGTGTGTAGGTGTGTGTTACACATCACCAACACTGTGTATAGGTGTGTGTTACACATCACCAACACTGTGTGTAGGTGTGTGTTACACATCACCAACACTGTGTGTAGGTGTGTGTTACACATCACCAACACTGTGTGTAGGTGTTTGTTACCATCACCAACACTGTGTGTAGGTGTTTGTTACCATCACCAACACTGTGTGTAGGTGTTTGTTACCATCACCAACACTGTGTGTAGGTGTTTGTTACCATCACCAACACTGTGTGTAGGTGTTTGTTACCATCACCAACACTGTGTGTAGGTGTGTGTTACACATCACCAACACTGTGTGTAGGTGTTTGTTACCATCACCAACACTGTGTGTAGGTGTGTGTTACACATCACCAACACTGTGTGTAGGTGTTTGTTACCATCACCAACACTGTGTGTAGGTGTGTGTTACACATCACCAACACTGTGTGTAGGTGTGTGTTACACATCACCAACACTGTGTGTAGGTGTTTGTTACCATCACCAACACTGTGTGTAGGTGTGTGTTACACATCACCAACACTGTGTGTAGGTGTGTGTTACACATCACCAACACTGTGTGTAGGTGTGTGTTACACATCACCAACACTGTGTGTAGGTGTTTGTTACCATCACCAACACTGTGTGTAGGTGTTTGTTACCATCACCAACACTGTGTGTAGGTGTTTGTTACCATCACCAACACTGTGTGCTGTGTCTGTGCAGGTGTGTGCTGCGGTACCATGATGGCAGAGGCAGCGGTGCCGGATGTGGACCTTTTCTCTGAGCAGGAGCTGACCTGTTCCATCTGTCTGGACCTGTTTAGTGAGCCCGTCTCCACTCCCTGCGGACACAACTTCTGCCAGGTCTCTCTCTCTCTCTCTCTCTCTCTCTCTCTCTGTCTCTCTGTCTCTCACACACACACACACATACTCTCTCTCTCTCTCTCTCTCTCTCTCTCTCTCTCTCGCACACATACTCTCTCTCTCTCAGCGTAAATTGTTTGTCACTCAAAGGCGTTTTGAGACATCGTTGTCGCAGATTAAGTTAGAATGGTGATTAAACTTGAGCCTAACTACAAGGTGGGAATCACCACAGTCCCCACGATACGATATCACGATACTTATGTCACAATACAATATTATTGTGATTTTTAAAATATTGCAATATATTGCCATTTATTACCTTTTTTTCCGACTGCAAATTATGTCACCAAAGTTGACATAAAAAAGTTTGCAGTCTGTTCATCTCACAATTTTTATTACAACAAAATGAGATTGCCAAGCAGACAGACTGACCAACGCTGTCATAAAAACCTGTCATAAATGTTGCATGCAATTTATATAATAAAATACATGGATTGTGATACTTGGCATATTCGTGCAATATGATGCTGTATATTGCCACACAAAATATCGCGATGTATGCCGCATCGATTTTACCCCTACGAACTACTAGCCTGGTTGAAACCATCCGGATCCGTGAACTCATGTTCTGTTTGGTTCCGTGGATCCATCTGGACTCTGAGCTGTGCACATGTATCATCAGTGGATGGAAGTAGCCAGTAGCCAGTCCTTCAGCCAATCAGTGTCGGATCCTTTTTTAAATCCAAATAAATCCAATGGGAAGAACGTCGAAAATGTCGTTTCCACTGAGAAACTCCGCTGTTGCATACTCTTGTTCTTGTTTAATTGTTGTCATTGAGTGTGTGTGTAAACTCGACGGTCGTTGATGTTACTGCTCGAGCCGGAGAGCCATGGAGGCAGCCATTACTGTTTTGCCAGCGACGTTCCCGATCGGACGATTACGATGTCGACTACAAGGCAAGTCCCTGATTTGCCCGTCCATGTTGTGGATTCTAAAAATGCCCGCCCTAGGCTGGAGGCCAGACGGTCTCGCAGAATGAACCAGAATGTGAGTTCACGTGACAAGGATGGTTTTAACCAGGCGAACGAACTACGTGTGCAATACATGGTTTTAAAACACACCTGCCGAAAGAGTATTCACCCAGATTCCAGACCATGGTATAATGAATATTATTCAACACATGTGATTGAGGAGTGTGGAAGCAGGCTAATAAGTGGCTAACGGCACAGATTGAATGTTGGCTCTTCTTCTCTTCTTTCTTTGCAGGTGTGTATCGGAGGCTACTGGGCGTCCAGCGCCATCTGCACCTGCCCGCTCTGCAAGAGGCAGTTTGACGAGCGTCCGCGGCTCAGCGTCAACAGAGTCTTCTGCCTCATCGCAGACAAGTATAAGCTATCCCGCTATGGCACGGCCGGGCCCGCGGCCACGGGAAGCTGGCTACCGACGCAAGGTTATTATAGTTTTGCAATTTTCATTAGTTTTTATTTTTATTTCTTTTTTACTTTTTGTCTTAAATTTCAGTTTAGTTTTAATTAGCTTTTAGTTTAGTTTAGTTTTTTTTTATGCTTAGTTTTTATTAGTTTGTTAGCCTTTTTTTGTCATATTTGTCAGGGGTGAGATTCAAAAAGGTTTGAAAAGGTATTTTAAAATAAAGATTCAACAAAACATAGGATTTAAAAAATGTAGGACACAGGAACAACCATCCACAAAAGACTATACAAGATGTGTGTCAGTGTGTTTGTGTCATTGAAAACTAAAGAGATTTTCTCTATCATTTTAGTTTATTTTAGTTTGTTTTGCAAACACACAATAGGTACAGTTTCAGTTATCGTTTTTCTGTAATGCATAATTTTTATTTCAGCTAATGAAAATGTTTTTTTCACACCTAGTTTTCATTATGTCGTTAATGATAATAACCCGGGCAGGGGTTCCCCCATGGACATTATCCCACAGGCACTATCCTACTCCCCCCCCCCCACCCCCCCCCCCCCACCCCACCCCACAACCCATTATATGTCACTATAAAGGACTTTTTACTTTGCACTTTATAATTTCAGATTTTTTTTCTGTTTTGCTGCATCTTTGCTGTTGTGAACACTGCGCTGGATACTTGCTCTACGTTTGTAATCTAATGACTCACTATGCCTATTAAAATGAATGAATCTTGAATAACCATGTCTGATGATGGTGACAGCAAATGGTGCCGTGGGCGGCGGTGGCAACCCGTTTGTGACGAGGGTGGATGAGGACACGGTGATGTGTGACGTGTGCACGGGCATCAAACAGCCGGCCATCAGCTCCTGCCTCACCTGTACTGCCTCCTACTGCGACGCACACCTGCAGCCGCACCGAGCCACCGCCTTCTACGCCAAACACCGCCTGCTAGACCCACACGAGGCACTGAAGGGACGAACCTGTCCGCTACACCGCCGCCTACTGGAGGTGAGCGGGAACACAAGATCATACTGTGAAAGCATTACAATTAATACAAGTTCAAAATGGACAGTGAGATTTTTTTTTTTTTTTTTTTTTACATCGGTGGGTTTAGAGATTTATTTCGGATCAGAAATACAAATAAATTACAGATTACAATATTAATAGTAACATTTTAAAATTGTACACTACATAATATAAATCGAAGCAAAATGATCCAAGGATAGCTCAGTAAAGTAGCTGAAGTAGAATACTAGAAGCCTACTTATTTCCACTGGAAATAATACACCTTACAATGCACCTTAAGACAGCAAAATAAATAAATGTAAATGACACATGAAATATGATGATATACAATGGTATCTCAGAGAAGGTGTTACGATTAGTCTCTGCCATCATCTCGTTTTTCTTATTTCACCCTAACCCAAAGCATTCCTCTAACCGTAGTAACCAGGTTGTTTTTCTTATTTCACCCTAACCCAAAGCATTCCTCTAACCGTAACCAGGTTGTTTTAGTTGCCTATTCATAACTGTAACACAAGTTGTTAGCCACAGCGTCGAACACATAGAAAGAGATTAACTAGAGAGGGATTTCACTCATAGAAAGAGATTAACTAGAGAGGGATTTCACTCATAGAAAGAGATTAACTAGAGAGGGATTTCACTCATAGAAAAAGATTACCGGTAACTAGAGAGTGAATTCACTCATAGAAAGAGATTAACTAGAGAGGGATTTCACTCATAGAAAGAGATTAACTAGAGAGGGATTTCACTCATAGAAAGAGATTAACTAGAGGGATTTCACTCATAGAAAGAGATTAACTAGAGAGGGATTTCACTCATAGAAAGAGATTAACTAGAGAGGGAATTCACTCATAGAAAGAGATTAACTAGAGAGGGATTTCACTCATAGAAAGAGATTAACTAGAGAGGGAGTTCACTCATAGAAAGAGATTAACTAGAGACCTTTCAAAGTGAGAGTGTTGTGCCCTGCTGTTCATGATGTGTTCACTGACCCAGGTGTACTGTGTTGTGCTGTTCATGATGTGTTCACTGACCCAGGTGTACTGTGTTGTGCTGTTCATGATGTGTTCAGGTGTACTGTGTTGTGCTGTTCATGATGTGTTCAGGTGTACTGTGTTGTGCTGTTCATGATGTGTTCAGGTGTACTGTGTTGTGCTGTTCATGGTGTGTTCAGGTGTACTGTGTTGTGCTGTTCATGGTGTGTTCAGGTGTACTGTGTTGTGCTGTTCATGGTGTGTTCAGGTGTACTGTCGGACGTGTCAGCGCTGTATCTGTGCCATATGCGTGCTGGAGGAACACCGCACACACAGGACGGTCTCTGTGCAGACAGAGAGGCAGAACAAACAGGTAGGGAGGGCTACAGGTTCAATCCCTGTGTGTGTGTGTGTGTGTGTGTGTGTGTGTGTGTGTGTGTGTGTGTGTGTGTGTGTGTGTGTGTGTGTGTGTGTGTGTGTGTGTGTGTGTGTGTGTGTGTGTGTGTGTGGTCTTTAGAGGTGGCCTGCATCTAAAGGCATGCAGCCTGTCAAGCCAGTAAGATAACAAACATCTTGTGTAACACCTCACCTTGTCTCTCCTCACCTGCTCTCCTCTTCTCCCTCCTCTCATGTTGCAAGGTGTTGCAAGGCATAATGACTAAGACATTTCAGATTGTCTTTCAGTTTCTCTATCTGTTACTCCAGCCTGGCCGCCAGAATAACATGTCAGCATGTTACGTTTCTGCAATCCAAGATATGTGTTTCTGAACCAAAAAGCTGTTTCTAGATACGTGTATCATCAACGTTCTACACGTCATAGAGTCTGAATTGAAATGGAGCAGTGGTCAGTCAGTGTTGTGGTCAGTCAGAGTGTTGTGGTCAGTCACGGTCAGTTTTGTTTCAAATGTACATTTCTATTCTACATATCTCTGGTTTGCAGACACGTACAGAACAATGCCAGCGCTTTTATTGTGTCGACTGGCTTGGTTATTCTTCCATCTCTCCTGCAGAAACTGGTGGCCAAGACGGAGCTGGAGATCCTGAACCACATCGAGGGGAAGAGCATGCGTCTGTCTGAGCTGAGGAAGAGACTGGAGGCTGTCCAGGTAAACCATTGTTATTACCTCTGTCTGTATGTCTGTCTGCCTGCCTGTCTGCCTGCCTGCCTGTCTGTCTGTCTGTCTGCCTGTCCGTCTGATTTTTGGTTATTAGGTTTAGGCAAGTAGTGGTTATGGTTAGAGACAGAGTTAGGGTACGTCTCAAGGGAATGCATGTAAATACCCCAAAAGTGATGTACGTGTGTGTGTGTGTGTGTGTGTGTGTGTGTGTGTGTGTGTGTGTGTGTGTGTGTGTGTGTCTGTGTGTGTGTGTGTGCGCGTGCGTGCGTGCGTGCGTGTGTGTGTGCGCGTGTGTGTGTGTTGCAGAGCTATGCAGATGGGGAGCAGGGTGAGCTGGAACAGCTGCTGGACGCCGCGTCACACTCCCTGGAAAGGATCCGCTCAGAGCTGGTGGAGGGCGTGCAGGACAAACGTGGCGCCGTGGTCACCAAGGGGGAGGGGCTAGTGAGCCGTCTGGAGGCGGAGCTAAGCCAGCTGAAGGAGAGGAGGGCCACGCTGGAGGTCCAGGCCACCAGCCAGGATCACATAGGCTTCCTGCAGGTGGGACAATGAATACAGAGCAGACGGCACGCGGTCTTGCAATTAAAATAACTAGTGCAGTGCCCGTTCCCCCATGCACCACCCCGTGGGCGCTTCCCCCCGCACACACACTGCACTCTGTCAGGTCCCCCTAAGCGCATGTTTGAAGTCGATCCGACAAACGGTTCTCGAGATACGCGAAGGACAGACGTACAGACAGTCCTGGAATAAGTCCAGCGCCGCACTACTTTGAGTTCCCAGGAGCACACTCCCCAAGTTTGAAGTCAATCGGATGAACGGTTCTCAAGATAAACTACTTTTTTTTTCTTTCTTTTTTTTTGGAGGTACGGTGGTGCAGTGGTAAGCACTATCGCCTCACAGCTAGAAGGTCGTGGGTTCGATTCCCGCCTGGGCTGATGTGAACACTGAAGGAATGCGTGCCCGTCCGCATGTCCTCGAGTGCCCACCGCCCGGGTGGGGTCGGCAAAATGGCCTTTCTGTGTGGAGTTTGCATGTTCTCCCCGTGCCTCCCGGGGGTCTCCTTCATATAGGAACCCCCTTCACAAAAACATGCAACATCCTGGTTGCTTATGTGGTTCCTCCTCTGATCGTTAAGGGCGCCTGTTCAGAGGGAGGGGAACTGGTTGGAATAGCGTGAACCTCCCACGTGCTATGTCCTACCGGTGAAGCTTCCTCGGGCAGGTGAAAAGAAGCGGCTGACTTGACTGCCCATGTCTCGGAGGATGCATGGAATCAGTCTCGGCTCTCTCCAGATCGTGCCGAATTGCACACAATTCTGCACGGCTCTATGTCAGGTTCCCAGCAGCACACTTACCAAGTTTGAAGTCGATCAGATGAATGGCTATCGAGATAAACCGCTTTTGGTGTTGGCAGTAGGTGGCGCTATGCCAAATTGCACGGAATTCAGCTCCCTGCACTCCCTTGAGTCCCCCTAAGCGCACTCCCCAAAGTGGAAGTCGATTGGTTCTTGAGATGAACAGCATTTTTTCTGTTGCCAGTAGGTGGCGCTATGCCAAATTGCACAAAAACAGGGCACTGCACTGCACAATAGGGCACACTCCCAAAGTTTGAAGTTGATCCGACCAACGGTTCTCGATGGCATGCAGCAGATGATGCTCATCCATAAGCAGTTGTGGAAATAGCCAGGTTTTACTCTGGGAACCCTACTTACACAGGATGGGGGTTCCCGGAAGTGGCGTGGCCCTAGAGCACGGATACTCAACTTGCTTTGCCTGGGGGCCACTTTTGCAAAATGACAGGAGGCAAGGGGCCAGTCAATAAACATTAATATTAATTTTTCTGTAGCAGATTGTAGGATTTTGGGGTGTCAGCCGGAGTTTAGTCTCACATTTTTTTGCATAGTTAATACATATACTGTAAGTGCCTGGGTGGCGAGCAGACAGCCATATTTGACAATTTCGCTGGAGCTCAGTCAAATTTTATTTAACCTTAGTTTTCATTGTGAATTAGAAAATTGTCGGGGGGCCACTCTGCACCCTATCGCGGGCCGCATCTGGCCCCCGGGCCGCAAGTTGAGTATCACTGCAATAGAGGATATTATTTCCGAATGCATGACTCATTATAGCCTACCATTATAGCCACATAAAAATCTCTTAGAAATCTCACTTAACACATTCACTGCCAACAGTTTTTTTTTTTACTGTAGGTAGCTTCTGCCAACGGTTTTTTTGAGGATTCTGGCTCATCTTTCAAGAGCCGAGGATTATTTTCTGCTAGGACTTTGTGAACACAAAATATCTCAAAATAACTAATAGAATGTGTGCTTTCTCTGTCTAAAAGAGTTAGTTTGTAGAGTTAGTAGTTATGTAGGCATTAGCAGTTGAATACAGCATGGTTTCAGCGTCTGAAAAGGAAAGCTGAGATAAATGCCTTTTTGTGAAATTCGATAGAACAGTCACTTTAACCATTTATTTTTGGCATCAGTAAGACATCAGACATCTAAACAATAGTTCTGAACAGTAATTTCCTCCATAACAGCACCCCCACCCCCCTCTCCTTCAAACTCCTCCCTCCGTGGGTGTGTCTCTGGTGGCTTTGCAGCGTTTGTCACAAGCGAGTTTCTGCTGCCTGTCTGTGCTGCCTGGCTGCTGGCGGCCCCTCACGGGCGAGTCTGGATGGGGCTCGCTCGTTTCTTGGGGTTTCGGTTGAGAGCTTTGATGAAGCTTTGTGCGATTCTGGGCTTTATGCTGCGTGTTTCAAAGTGTGTTGCACCCAGTCTATTTTTGGAACCCCCCACCGTTGTGCGCCACCGTTGTGCGCCAGCGCGAAAGCGTTTTCGCCAAACCATTCTACAGTATGAGAATGGTTTCCTCACGCTTTTCCCTGCAGTTTTGGCTCGGCTTTCTCTAGTCTGGAGAGCACTGTCGCCACTTAGTGGGTCGGTGGAATGGGTTGTACACGTTCGGTGGCTCCCATATTTTTATAGGAGATGTAAAAGGGTTTGATCCACGTCCCACCGTCAATTTTTTTTTTTTTTTTGATGAGATAACTCGTCGACGGCAGTCAACCGTTGGATTTTTTTTGCCGACATAACTCGTCGACGGCAGTGAACGTGTTAACTAAGATCACTGAGCTCTACCGATTATTTCCCCTTCATATTAATATTAATGCTGCTTATTCAGCTTACCACCATTCTCTGCTCATTTCATGCTGCCCTCTTTGCAAGACATTTTTTAATTGGAACCTGAGGAGGGATGCTGGCCGGCCCCCCTCATTTACTCACATCAAAGTAAACAGAGGGCCTTGAGAGTGAATGAGGGCCATTCACTGTCAACGACGCTACGTTTACTTTTCTCACTACTGTCAACGACCCGTCAACGACCCTACTTAAAGCTGGGGCTTAGGGCTGAAGGAGCAGAACTGAAGACATAAGCCCTTTTCCCACATGCATACCGGAAAATTACCTGTAAGTCAATATCGGACATTTCCCTTCACACTTCGGCTCGCGCATGTGGGAATCTATCAGCGAATTTACCTGTATGTTGCGGGGGGAAGGGGGAGCTTATTTGGGGGGTCGGCAAAACTCGAAATAAGTTCGCTTGTCAGTTGTCACACAATAAATCACACTCGTTTGACTTAAGAGCAGCGTCAAGCAGCCAGCGTAATAAACACAGCCGATTTACCCCCTCCCCTGTCTGCTCGAGAGCAGCAGCCACAGACAGACACAGCGAGAAAGGCTTGCAAGCTGCTCAACGCTTGTATGTAGAGAAAGCAGACTGGCTTCGTTTGATGTGTCCGGGGTTGCCTTCGGGAAATCAGCAAGCTGACATACTGCTCTTATTAGGCTATCACAAGATCATTTCGCCAGTTTGCTTTAATGTGCGCGAATGATTAGATTATGCCCGCTGGAACATTAAGCAACGTGTGTAGGCTACTCCTCGCCCATGATTGAAGGACCGCTGTCGCGGAAAATGACTGCACCCGTTTCCACTTGCGTCCCCTTAAGATCATACCGCTCTTCTGACTTGGTCGAAAGTGGTGAAATGTCGGGGACGACGGGGTCGCGCTTATACCGGCACGGCGCCTTTCTCACTTGCAGGCATTAGACCATGTTCCGGTCATTTTGCGGTACAAAGCGCATGTGGGAAAAGGGCTATATATTCAAATATCGGACGTGTTTTGCGTCCGAATCGCATGGAAACGAGGCACTGCACTCCGTCGGGTCACCATCAGCGCACTCCCCGAGTTTGAAGTCGATCCGACCAATGGTTCTCGAGATACGCGAAGGACAGACAGACAGACAGACGCTATCGCAATTATAGTATAGATTAATTTATTTCCTATAAAAGGTGCATTCTAAAGACACTTCTTAACATGCAGTGGAATCCGTATTATAACCTGCACCTAGCCGGTTGGCCTGCATGTTAAACAACAATTAGCCGGCCTACGCGCACTCCCGCGAGTCCGTATCTTATCTACCTCGACCACCGGTATAAGATCCGCTTCCACGCAATCGCAGCTCATGTTAAACAGCTGGCAGGATATTATCCGCATATCCGTAGTGGGCAGGTGTGGCTCGTGACTCACTTCACGTTCACTAGTTTATTAATTAATGAATCGTTCGGGCAATCGCTTATATCAACGAGCAAACTGACGGTTTCCTCAAGTGCTGCAAAAACGGATTGATTGATTGTTTGGCCAATGCGCTTCAGCTGCAGCCAGGCAGGTCCAGTGCATCAGGTCTGCTGCTGCTGCTGCTTGCTTGCTCCCATGTCAGAAAAAGCCTAACTTGTGTGGGGAGAAATACATTGAAAACCACTTGTAAAATAAATCACCCACAGTGATTGACGACAGTCCGACCACTATTTTGACTGGGCTGCGCCTGCTTTATGTAGCAATGTGAAGCGCTCATTTTTTGGCACATTGCCACCCCTCGTTGGAATGGACTCCGTTACAACCAACGGCATGCTTTTTGAAGTCTCCAGATTTGTCGCTAACGTGATGCAGCCAATTATATCAGCAGGCAGTGTTGTGTGCCTCTCCACTGCGTAGAGGATAGGAGCTGACTGACTGATAGGCTATCAAACTTTTGTGGGGAGAAATAGCCTACATTTAAAACTAGTCAGATATGACTAGTTGCCACTTGTAAAATAGATCACCCACAGTGATTGACGACGGTGCGACCACTATTTTGACTGCCTCATAGCTACAGCTGCTTCCTATCACATTTCTTGTTTTCGATAGATGCTACCGCGCCGCCCCCCCCCCCCCGCCCACTGGCAGAAAAAACGGCTCATATCCAGTTGTTTCTTAACAAAGACCCCTGATGTTTAGAAAGGCAAAACCTGAAAATATCCTGCTCTCTCTAGCAGGACATGATCCAGAGTTCATGTTTAAAAGGCACTTAAGAGAGGGAAAGGGGAGTCGGAACAATGATTGCACAGGCAGCTTGCTTGGGCTGTCTGAGTCTCTGGCTGGAGCCCCTCTCGGCTCACAGATGAGCCTCCTCCACTGAGGTTTAAAAAATCTGAAAAGACCACTTGTAGAGCTTGGTCCATAGATGCTATAGTGATGTTGGTGGAGATCGGTGAAGCGGGGCTAGGAGATGTCAAAAATGTGTTTTCCAAAAACGTTCAAAATATCTCAAAAACTTTCCAGGTAGACCTTGAGGCACATTTGTAGAGCAAGGTCAGCTGAACACGTGGTCGTGGAAAAAAGAGATTGGACAAACAGCATGGAAGTTATGACCTTTCAAATCTTAATTTGTTTGAAAAAATATATATATATATTTTTTTTTTGAAGTGGCTCCCATCAAAAATGTAAAGTTATGGTGATGGAGAGTATGTGGAAAAAATGTGGTGCTTTTGTCCGGTGTGTCCACATTATTTTGCTAACTGACCTGACTACATGGGGGTGAGAAGATCATGAGTGAATTGTCATTTTTGGTTGAACTGTTCCTTTAACCTAAACACTATCCCATCATGTGCAATTTAACTAGTCTGGTCTTATCTCCTCTCTCTCCTCTTATCTCCTCTCCATTCATCTCATATCTCCTCTCCTGTCTCTCCCCTTTGCTTACCTCTCCTCTCTCTCCTCTCTTTACCTCTCCCTCTCCTCTACTCTTCTCTCTCTCCTCTCCAGAGCTTTGAGGAGGCCACAGCTCCTCTGGCTGCAGACTCTGAGCGGCAGGATTTGGATGAGGACTCAGAGCTCTCCCTGCACTTCCACCTGGGGGAGGTGAAGAGCGCGCTGGCCGAGGTGAAGGACAAGCTGGATGAGATCAGGATGGGCGAGGTCCGCTCCCGAAGCTCCAGTGAGTGCAGAGCAGACTTGTGAACAGGAAGCTTCAGTGAGTGCAGGGCAGACTTGTGAACAGGAAGCTCCAGTGAGTGCAGGGCAGACTTGTGAACAGGAAGCTCCAGTGAGTGCAGGGCAGACTTGTGAACAGGAAGCTCCAGTGAGTGCAGGGCAGACTTGTGAACAGGAAGCTCCAGTGAGTGCAGGGCAGACTTGTGAACAGGAAGTTCCAGTGAGTGCAGGGCAGACTTGTGAACAGGAAGCTCCAGTGAGTGCAGGGCAGGCTTGTGAACAGGAAGCTGCAGTGAGTGCAGGGCAGACTTGTGAACAGGAAGCTGCAGTGAGTGCAGGGCAGGCTTGTGAACAGGGGCTTACTTTGACATTTTAATTTCTATTTACATTTTGATGCAATTTACATTTTGAAGTAAGACGAGCCTCATTTGAAGCTTTCCAACATCACCAGCATCCTGATAGCAAAGAGTGCAAAGGTCAAAACCACAGTGTCATGACAAGAGATCTCGGCCTACAGTCATGTCAACATGCTAACGCCCAAATCAATGGGATAGCTCTGTCCATATTTCTTAGGTCAGTGGGTCAGAGGCTGGGTTTAGGTCGTGCCCCCATCCTTCCTGCCGATCCATTCCAGCAGCAATCGCCAGGAAGGACGTATAGCTATCCATATACCTGTGTGTGTGTGTGTGTGTGTGTGTGTGTGTGTGTGTGTGAGACAGAGAGAAATGACTTGGTGTTAATGTGTGTTCCAGTTTCATCCGGCGAGGGCATTATGATGAATGAAAGTATGCTCAGTGTAAGAGGAAGCCACGCCCAGATGAGGAAGAGCCAGTGGACTCTGAAAGGTAAGAGCAAGCCACGCCCACATGAGGAAGAGCCAGTGCAGATCCTGGACACGCCCACGGCACCTATACCAAATTAAATGCTGTTGACAGCATACAAATCTAACCTGTTCCAGCTGCTACATATTTCATCATCATGCTTTTTCTTTAACTACATAAAAAAGAGTTGGAGGTGATCTGGCAAACGCTGTAGGAGATGTTAAAGATGTGTTTTTTTAAATGTTCAAAATATCTCAAAAACTTTCCAGGCAGACCTTGAGGGTCCTTGAGGGAAATTTGTACAGCAAGGTCAGCTGAACAATGAACATGTGGAAAAACATTTTGTGACCAATTTTAACCTTACTATAGCGCCCCCATCAGGCCAATCTGCGATGTACCAACTCACAGGAATTTGCACAAAAGTGGACATCTCCATAAGCGTTCCATACCAATTACCAAGTGTCCAGGACTGACTGACTGACTGACTGACTGACTGACTGACTGACCCTAAAATGGCTCCTTATGACCACAGGTGCCGTGGTAAAAACAACAACAAATAAACTGACTCTTATGGATCTAGTTTGAACATGTTTTCCACTTTTCACTCTTTACCTTATTTACTTAATTGTCATTTAGCAGATGCTTTTATCCAAAGCGACCTACAACAGAGGAGGGGGGTGACATGGGAACAGTTATTTTGATTGAAAACCAGACGGGCTGCAGCATTTTGAGTTGTTGTGAGATTGAGATGAGATTATGAGTTGAAGTGGTTGGATAGCAGAGGCAGGCGCTCTTTGTTTATTAGGCGTAAGCTCTTGGGCTTGGCTTATAATACATTTTGTATCCATGAAAGATTTGTAGCTTGGCCAAAATGTCTCACTTTTGCTCGTTGTTTCCCTGCAGACCTCAAGAAGAGCAGGTCAGGCTCAGGTATGTGTCTGATAAATAATGCTAAATGATAGATCAGGTACTGTATGTGTCTTTGTGTCTGATCAATAATAAGACAGGCTCAGGTATGTCTGTGTAAATATTAATAATAACATCATAATAAATGAATGCTAAATGCTAGATCAGGTATGTGTCTGTCAGCATGTTCTTCTGTACAGTGGCTCTAACATTCTGTCATTCTGCTCCAGGCATCAAGAAGATCCGACCCTACATAGGTGAGGATTTAAAGCTTTAAACATTTAAACATTTGACTCCGCTCATTTTTTTGTCGTCTTCTTTTTTCTTTTTGTACATGGACTGACTGTATTCCAAGGAGAACAATGTGGAGGCCATAGACTGTGGGTGGAGAGACATGTCATAGACTGTGGGTGGAGGCGTGTGAATTTGGGCAGTGTGGTTTGGAACAGATGGTACAAAAATAGCTAACATGTCAACATATTTAAAAATATATATATATGTAAATATATAATAATATAAAATAAAAATGAACAAGTGACATTTTTAAAGGTGTTTACAAGCAAAAAAAAACCTTAAAAAGTCTTAAATTAATTTTTGTTTATAAAATGTCTGTGTTATTCTAAGAATCATTTATAATGTCTAAAAAGCTGTACTGGTCATATAATTTCTAGGCTGCAGTGTTCATAATTAGTACTTCATGCATATGCAGTTGTTTGTGAATGTGCTTCATGGCTTCCGCCACCAGGCGGTGATTTTGAGTCAATCAAATCGCGTTTTATTGTCAGTAGTAGTAGGCTACACAATCATACCATTCAACAAGTATAGTGGCATTTCTGAGGTGCCTAGCTCCAGAACAAGTCTTAACAATTAGATCAATAAAACAATAAAGGTGATGTAGGCCTACGGATGAAGTGACTGGATGTTCTCTGAGCTGGAGTCTGGGGAACAAAAATGATCTTATTTATTTTATGAATGAATTGATTGAATAAATACAATAATAAGCAACCGGGCACCTTGATAACAATATAATAGACCAAATCAAAGTT
Source organism: Poromitra crassiceps (assembly GCF_964638095.1). Taxonomy (NCBI): domain Eukaryota; kingdom Metazoa; phylum Chordata; class Actinopteri; order Beryciformes; family Melamphaidae; genus Poromitra; species Poromitra crassiceps. The sequence continues at coordinate 6,133,233 of NC_139644.1, forward strand.
TATTTGTCACATAGCCTACTTCATCATACAAGTAGCCTACAATGTGCAGTGAATATGTTATAGGCCTATGATATGGTATATACCAGGCTATATGATATAAAGATATGGATATTCGCATACCGTATATTCACAAAATGTAGATGTATATTCTTAGTAATGTGTTATAAATATAAGGTGCTATAAGGTGAATGTTTTAGCATAGAGCTGATTAGAGCCGCCCCAGTAACTGAATTTAATTCCAATACGTAACCTGCATCGTGTTCAATTTCTCACGTTTATAACAAACCAAATTTCATGAAAATCTGTTCAGAATAAGGCGAGTTACAGACGATTTAGTATTTTGTACCTGGGGACTTGGTTGTATGACTTCCTGTGTGTGTGACAGTACTTCCTGTCTACAGAGGATGTGACACTGAACCCTGTGACGGCGTACCCCTTCCTGATCCTGTCTGAGGACAGGAAGCAGGTGAAGCGAGGCGAGAAGCTCCAGTTTTACAGGAACAGCCAGCAGCGCTACGACGTCTGGTCCTGTGTCATCGCCAAGGAGGGCTACAACTCCGGACGCCACTACTGGGAGGTGAGGGGGGGGCGGGGTTACAGACGCCACTACTGGGAGGTGAGGGGGGGGGGGGGGGTTACAGATGCCACTACTGGGAGGTGAGGGGGGTGGGGTTACAGATGCCACTACTGGGAGGTGAGGGGGGTGGGGTTACAGATGCCACTACTGGGAGGTGAGGGGGGTGGGGTTACAGATGCCACTACTGGGAGGTGAGGGGGGCAGGGTTACAGACGCCACTACTGGGAGGTGAGGGGGGCAGGGTTACAGACGCCACTACTGGGAGGTGAGGGGGGGGGGGTTACAGACGCCACTACTGGGAGGTGGGGGGGGTGGGGTTACAGATGCCACTACTGGGACGTGAGGGGGGCAGGGTTACAGAGACCACTGCTGGGAGGTGAGGGGGGCGGGGTTACAGAGACCATTGCTGGGAGGTGGGGGGGGGGGGGCGGGGTTACAGAGACCATTGCTGGGAGGTGAGGGGGGGCAGGGTTACAGAGACCATTGCTGGGAGGTGAGGAAGGGCGGGGTTACAGAGACCATTGCGGGGAGGGGGGCGGGGTTACAGAGACCATTGCTGGGTGGTGGGGGGGGAGGGGTTACAGAGACCATTGCTGGGAGGTGAGGGGGGGCGGGGTTACAGAGACCATTGCTGGGAGGTGAGGGGGGGCGGGGTTACAGAGACCACTACTGGGAGGTGAGGGGGGTGGGCTTACAGAGACCACTGCTGGGAGGGGAGGGGGGGGCGGGGTTACAGAGACCACTGCTGGGAGGTGAGGGGGGTGGGCTTACAGAGACCACTGCTGGGAGGGGAGGGGGGGGCGGGGTTACAGAGACCACTGCTGGGAGGTGAGGGGGGTGGGCTTACAGAGACCACTGCTGGGAGGGGAGGGGGGGCGGGGTTACAGAGACCACTGCTGGGAGGTGAGGGGGGTGGGCTTACAGAGACCATGGCTGGGAGGTGAGGGGGGGCGGGGTTACAGAGACCACTGCTGGGAGGTGAGGGGGGTGGGCTTACAGAGACCACTGCTGGGAGGTGATGGGGGGGCGGGGTTACAGAGATTTTTCCCCATACTGTATATCTCAAGCCGCTACTGGATCAATGCAGTGTCATAACGAGTTACTGTAGTAGGAGATCAGATAGTGGAAGGCTTCATGTAATGGATGTTCTCAAATCAAATCAAAGAATGAATGTAATCCTATGAACAGTTAGCAGACCGCTCCCTGACTTGTCATGTGGAAGCAAGTCAGAAATGTATTTTGGCCCTAAAACCATTAAGTGATTTATACACAAATAACAGTCTTTTGCAGTCAAGTCTATGACGCACTGGCAGCCAATGCAGAGACCTGAGAACTGGTGTAATTATGTTCAGCTTTCTTGGTCTTTGTTCAAACTCTGGCAGCAGCCAGAATGAGGTGCAGCTGCCTAAGTTTTTGGGAAGGCCTGATATAAAGACTATTACAGTCGTCCATCCTACTAGAAACACTTGTGACAGGTTGATGCAACAATCATTTAACTCTCTGGCACAATGAGGACTGCTGGACATTCATGGTACAGAAACGATCCAACTATCCCCTCTGCGCTCCCCCATATCGCAGGTGTCTGTCGGGGAGAATAAGGACTGGAAGCTGGGAGTCGTGCGGGAGTCGGCCCAGAGGAAAGGCCTGTTCGACATGAGCCCGCCCAACGGGTACTACGCCCTCTGGTGGAGTGGGAGCCAACTGCGTGCGCTCACCACCCCGCCCCTCACCAAGGTCTGCTCGCAAATCCTTCCTATTACTATAATTGGAGAGCTGTATGTATGCATGCGTGTATGTCCTGTATGTATGTATGTATGTATGTCCTGTATGTATGTATGTATGTATGTCCTGTATGTATGCATGTCCTGTATGTATGTATGTATGTATGTATGTATGTCCTGTATGTATGCATGTGTGTATGTCCTGTATGTATGTATGTCCTGTATGTATGTATGTGTATGTATGTATGTATGTCCTGTATGTATGCATGTGTGTATGTCCTGTATGTATGCATGCGTGTATGTCCTGTATGTACAGTATGTATGTATGTCCTGTATATATGCATGTGTGTATGTCCTGTATGTATGCATGTGTGTATGTCCTGTATGTATGCATGTGTGTATGTCCTGTATGCATGTATGTATGTATGTCCTGTATGTATGCATGTGTGTATGTCCTGTATGCATGTATGTATGTCCTGTATGCATGTATGTATGTCCTGTATGTATGCATGCATGTATGTCCTGTATGTATGCATGCATGTATGTCCTGTATGTATGTATGTCCTGTATGCATGCATGTATGTCCTGTATGTATGTCCTGTATGTAAAGTATGTATGTCCTGTATGTATGCATGCGTGTATGCCTGTATGTACAGTATGTATGTATGTCCTGTATGTATGCATGCATGTATGTCCTGTATGTATGCATGCATGTATGTCCTGTATGTATGTATGTCCTGTATGCATGCATGTATGTCCTGTATGTATGTCCTGTATGTAAAGTATGTATGTATGTCCTGTATGTATGCATGCGTGTATGCCTGTATGTACAGTATGTATGTATGTCCTGTATGTATGTATGTCCTGTATGCATGCGTGTATGTCCTGTATGTACAGTATGTATGTACGTATGTCCTGTATGTATGCATGCGTGTATGTCCTGTATGTACAGTATGTATGTATGTATGTCCTGTATATATGCATGCGTGTATGTCCTGTATACATGTGTGTATGTCCTGTATGTATGTATGTCCTGTATGAATGCATGCATGTATGTCCTGTATGTATGTGTGTATGTCCTGTATGTATGCATGCATGTCCTGTATATATGCATGCGTGTATGTCCTGTATGTATGCGTGTATGTCCTGTATATATGCATGCGTGTATGTCCTGTATACATGTGTGTATGTCCTGTATGTATGTATGTCCTGTATGAATGCATGCGTGTATGTCCTGTATGTATGTGTGTATGTCCTGTATGTATGCATGTGTATGTCCTGTATGTACAGTATGTATGTATGTATGTCCTGTATGTATGCATGTGTGTATGTCCTGTATGTACTGTATGTATGTATGTCCTGTATGTATGCATGTGTGTATGTCCTGTATGTACTGTATGTATGTATGTCCTGTATGTATGTGTGTATGTCCTGTATGTATGTGTGTATGTCCTGTATGTATGCATGTGTGTATGTCCTGTATGTACAGTATGCATGTATGTATGTCCTGTATGTATGCATGCGTGTATGTCCTGTATGTATGCATGCGTGTATGTCCTGTATGGATGGATGTATGTATGTATGTATGTATGTATGCATGCATGCGTGTATGTCCTGTATGTATGTATGCATGCATGTATGTATGTATGTATGCATGCGTGTATGTCCTGTATGTATGTCTGTATGTCCTGTATGTATGTATGTATGCATGCGTGTATGTCCTGTATGTATGTATGCATGTATGTATGTATGCATGCATGCGTGTATGTCCTGTATGTATGTATGCATGTATGTATGTATGTATGTATGCATGCGTGTATGTCCTGTATGTATGTATGCATGTATGTATGTATGTATGCATGCGTGTATGTCCTGTATGTATGTATGCATGTATGTATGTATGCATGCGTGTATGTCCTGTATGTATGTATGCATGTATGTCCGGAGTTGCAAGACACAGTTGCTGCGATCACCGCCAAACTTTGCCAAAACACTTCCCAGGAGTCTGGCATGAAACTGTAGTGCTGCAGCAATGTTTGAGATTTTAAATGGCCATTACTCGCACACCATTTCTCAGATCGCCGATGGAGTGCAGTGCTCATAGTCACAGCACCACGTACTGACAACGCAAAAAGCTGAAAACCGAATTTCGGACACGTGCATAGTCATAGCGCCACCTACTGGCAACAGAAAAAGCGGTTTATCTCGAGAACCGTTCATTCAGAGTCTCCACCCTAGAAGGGAAGCGAAGCGTTGTCGTTTCTAGTTGTATTTACCTGTTTTATTCAAGTTTGTAAATCAGGCCTGGGAATTTAGTTTATCTCGTGGATGTATTCCTTAGCTGTGTTTTGAGGACCTCATCTCCTGATGACGTTTTTACTTAAAGTGGTATTGAATCATTTCTCTAAATCCGTATCTTTCTGTCTGACGTCCAGGTGAAGATGCCGCCAAAGCTGCGGCGGGTGGCGGTGTTCCTGGACGTGGAGGAGGGCCATGTGTCGTTTTACAACGTCAAGACGGGCAGCGAGATCTACACCTTCACGGGGGAGCAGTTCAGCGAGAGGATGTTCCCCGTGCTGGGCACCGGAGACAAGGAGGTGCCCCTGGTCCTCATGACCACACAGTCCGGCCTGCATGAATGAACCCAGAGGGGCAAGGAGAACGTCCTCCTCTCTGGTCCTGAGGAGGGAGGAGGGAGAGGGGGGGGGGGGGGGGGGGGTGGCTCGGGGAAGCATGGTGAAACAGAGGTCTTTCAGGTCACATGACATCACATACCCCCTCTGGCGGCCATATTGGAGGAACAACAGCCGTCCCAGCAGAACTCAGGGTCACTTTCTGTGCTGTTTGACTGGAAGCTGATACTCTGTCTCTGATCCATCTGATTGTGGGTCAGTCATGTCAGCTTGTTCACTAGCTCAGTGGTTCTCAACCTTCTTTGGGTCGTGACTCATGGCCTGTTTTTGTGACTGGTGACTTTTTTTTTTTAATGAAGTACAGATTGATTCTTTAATTTGGTTATCAGTGGAGGCAGAGAGAAGGACAAAATATTCAGTATTTAACAAACAAACTAAAGCTAAAAATCTGAAAAATTACACATGATAAATTTGTAAGGTAGAAATGTTGTTTCCATATCTCATAACTTATCTTGTGCCCCCGCTGGGGGATCCCTACCCCCAATTGAGCCAGCTAACCATAGCATCTGGCCAGCCTCATCACTGCCTTGTTAACACATAGCACACTAACTAATGTACCTAGCAGCAGCTAGCGTTAGCATGTTCACATTAAAGGGACAGTTCGCCCAAAAATAAAATTCTGTCATCATAACCCCCCCCCCCCCCCCCTCATTCCAGCTGAAACACAGGTGTTGCCAGTACAGCTCCATAGCAGCCTGAAGTCAGTGGTGACCAGTTCTTCCGAGTTCCAAAAAGACCTATTATTTACACCATCATTTAGTGCAAATCTGAACTACAGCTGATTCATTTTCAACAAGTCGTCATCATGCTGGATGTCTTTTTATTCACAGTGTGATTGTTTTGGTTTTGAGAAGGCTGCTACAAACTTGTGCTGGCAACCTGTGTGTGTGTGTGTGTGTGTGTGTGTGTGTGTGTGTGTGTGTGTGTGTGTGGGGGTGTGTGTGTGTGTGTGTGTGTGGGAGTGTGTGTGTGTGGGAGTGTGTGTGTGTGGGGGTGTGTGGGGGTGTAGGAGTAGGAGTAGGACTAACACATTTCACATGTTTCATTTGGCAAGAGGGAGAGCGTAGATGACAGGATTTTCATTTTTGGACGGACTAATCCTTTAACATCAGTGTGTTTGCTGGCTCGTTAGCTAGCTAACAGTTTGTTCAGGTTAACTCTCATGCTACAACTCAGACTAGGGCTAAAGACGTGCGACTGTGTCACAGTAACCTACACACCTTCTCACACTATTACAGCCACAGCACAACACACTGCCTCAGCTGCTCTGTTTCAGTTGTATATTTACACGTCTGTTTCTAGTGTAACTGTTCTATATTTAGATGTCATTTGCACACAGCTGACTCCCCAAAGGACCTGATGTGGTCGCTGGGAATTTTGTGTTGAATCTGCAAAGCCTCTAGTTTGGAGAAGGAAGGAACAAACAGAGGTGGATGGATGGATGGAGGGAGGGGGAGAGAGAAAACGCTGACTGGCATTTTTTGGCTTTGGGAAGGGAGAACTAGACCAGTGATTCTCAACTTTTTTTTTAAATATTAAGGTCCCCTAATATAATCCACATTAGGGCCCCCCCCCCCCCCCAATTAGATGAGATTTTGTCTCGCAGATCCAATTCTGTGACTTTTGTTTAATAAGATATGATTTTGTCCAGAATTCCAAAACTATCTGTATTGTGGGTAGAGAATCAAAAGAGTCAAAAGAGTTCTACAGTCTGTTACCTTCTTGTAAATGAAAGAATGGTGAAGTTTTAACAACTAATTGACTGGGGAACCCCTGGAATCCCCTCAGGGACCCTTGGTGGTCCCCACAGCACACTGAGAAACACTGAACTGGACTGCCAAAGCACCCCATTCACAGTGCAGAGATGATATGCGTTGTTCTGCCTGTATGAAGCGAGAGGGACAAGCTATCGGTTGTAATAAATATGTAATATTGTGTGTGTGTGTGTGGACTCTGTATCATAGTGTTCTGTTCAAACAAGTGTCAAATAACAGGATAATCAAATCACACTAAAGCTCTGAAGTTGACGAGCTGATGTAAATGTTGATCGCACGACTAATTATTATTGTTTAAAGAAATAAAAAGTCTGGCTGGAAGATATGAGGAACTTCAGTCTACTTTCTGTATAGTGTTTCTCTTTTTGCTAGTAATGATGCCACTATAGGGCGGATGATGACTCGGCATTGAAAATGATCTGCTTCATTGCTTGTTCTTCCTCTCCCACTGATTTCCCAGTGAACCATAAGGATTACATTATTATTATAATATATATATATATATATATATATAATATATAATATAATTATAAGGATTACATTATGAAAGATGTACTTTAACCATAAGGATTACATTATGAAAGATGTACTTTAACCATAAGGATTACATTATGAAAGATGGACTTGGAATTTACTCATTCAATATTTCATTGTTTTTCACTGAAAAACAATGCTGATTTATTTTGCGCAATCTCATACATATCTGAAAACTGTAAACAGTTGTGGACCAGTGATGTCATTTTGCATGAATGACATCACTGGTCCACAACTGATCTCAAATCAATTCTCAATAACTGTCAAACTAAATGAATGCCTGCAAAACTTTTTACAGTTTTCCGATATACTACTGATTTTGTACTGATACAAAGCTGGTTGAAAATTGGCGGAGTGTTCCTTTAAGTTTCCTCATCTTTTTAAAAATTGTGATGCTTTAATTAATTGTATTTGCCTATATTCTTCCTCTTCCGAAGAAGTCCAACTTCCCATGCATGAAAATAAACCAAACTTTGCACATAGGTTCAGTCCCATTCCAAACTTTGTCAACGCAAATTTGGCACCAATAGTCCAATAGATGGTGGCACTACAGCTAAAGTTTCAAACTTTGAAAATTCCTAACAAATCAAGACGTACGTGCTACAGCTTTGCAACTTTCAACAAAATGTAGGCCAAGTGAGGGGAACCTTCCATAATGTCACACCTACACGTGCCAAAGAAGGTCGTAAATGGATTTTGCCGCCATTTTGAGTGATTTGGTTACTTTCATCTCCGTAGTAAATCATGCTGAACAATTATTTTCATAAAACAAAAGGGAAAGTAGTTCTTTTTATGTTTTCTCATGTTTTACTTGACACATAACAGATTAAAACACAAGAGCTATCTCAGTCATTCCAAAGGTTATATATAGGGGAGAGTTTCTAATTCATGGAAATAAAAATGAAAACATCACATTTTCACCATGTGAAGGGTTTTTGCAGACCACCACATTTCGTTTTCCTCCTCTTCTACTCTTCTAGCGCAGCAGCTATAATTAATAGCCTACTAGCCTAGTTTGCCAGACTCCTGTTCCTGGTAGACACAACCCCATTTCTTTCCCTATGATTCCAGTGGCATGTGCAGGTAGCTTTCTGCTGAGTCATCTTGACTTAGCATGTCTTGGCTGTCTAGACTGTTGTGGTGTTTGTTGCCCAGGCACAAAATACCTGTGGCCAAACGCATCAAACTCTGTGTATATTCAGGTGTAGAAATATGTGTAAGGCCAAAAAATCTGTAAGTCCCTCAAATTCACACTTAGATTATCCTTTTTCGCAACAGCACACTAGTCGGACTCAGAAGACTGTGTACAGTATGCATGGTGTGAGAGACAGTGTTGGGGCTAACGCAATACAAAAGTAACACAGGTAATATATTACTTTTAGCAGTAACTCAGTAATATAATTTATTACCAATAGGATTTCCGTAATATTATACCAGTTACTTTGTCAACTACTAAACACAAGTTACAAATTGAGTTACATTTGTTTTTAATCAAAGCACATATTTAAATAAAGATACAATCATTTCCTAATCAAACTGTTTTTATGCAAATAACCATTATTAGATGACAATAACAAAGGAAAAGGATAACATTTAGAATTTTAGATGGTTTACCCTGACTTCAAGACTGTTGAAATTCTTTTTCGAGATGTTCCCGGGCCGGCGATGCTGTTATTTTGGTGAAAGTAGCCTAATGCAAAAATAGTGTAATAAGTAACGAGCTACTCTATGCAGACGGTAATATTGTAAAGTAACTTATTACTTTCAAATTAAAGTAACTAGTAATGTGTAGTATATTACATTTTTAAAGTAGCTTGCCCAACACTGGTGAGAGATGTGTACCGGTCCCATGGATTGTGAAAGCTGTGTGTAAAGTGGTGCAGTGCAGCAAACTTCGTGTGGTTTCTACATGTGGTTTCTACATGTGGCCTCTGATGTGTGAATCTGAAACTCTGATCTTTTCCTGGCTGTCAAAGCACAAGATCTCATTGATCTGGATGCTATTTCTCCTCTAATCTGGTGAGCTGGACTGGCTGAGAGTAAAGCAACAACTGACACCAGGATGACAAGATCAACACCAGTGCTTTAATAAGGCAGATTTAATCGATATACATGCATTTTTGGGGTGGGCGAGTTTAGTCCAAAATAACTCATTCCTGCTTCAGTTACATGTGGTTCTTGCTGGCTGGTTGACTGGTTGTACTAGGGAGCCCCCTGTAGGCGAAGAGTGTAACTGCAGTGAGTGTGAAGCAGGACGGTGCTCAGCAGAGACCAGTCCTGAAGAAACTGCTTTAGAATGAAGAAATACACACAACAGTAGTACACATATAATCACATGTGTGCACAATGTAAAACTGGGTTTTGTTTGTCAGATTCTTCCAATTTTGCTCGTGATTTGATTTGTCACATGCCATGTTTTCACACCCCTATTATTTGGAGATGCCACGAGGGGGAACATTACTTTCAGTTATTAGGTGATGTTACCAAACAAGGTCCCCCAAGAAGATGATGCAGCCCTGGCTGGAAATGACCAAGTTAATCATCTCTCCTCCTCAAATGTGTTGCTTAATATCATCGCTAACACTTCAATATTCATTGCAACTTTGATTCAGTGACAAAACATTTTCATCATCGAAATCCTGACCTTTACCGCTGAGGTTTTAGATCGCTGAAACATGCCATCAAAGTCCATTGTAGCTGCTGAACACACATCTGCGGCTATTGGTCAGTTTTCCCTCAGGAAGGAGAAAAACACACCAAAACCAAATGGACCCACATCACCGAGAGCCATTCTGAAGCTCAACAAGTCCAGATTTTAGGGTGGAATTTTCCTTTCAAGAGACACTCACACCTTCAACTGGCCCATCTGTTAGTGGCTGATTTTCAGTCAGTGCCAGGTGAGGTCACCTTCTATAGAGTACAACAGGTAGTGACATCACAGATCAGTGCCAGGTGAGGTCACCTTCTATAGAGTACAACAGGTAGTGACATCACAGATCAGTGCCAGGTGAGGTCACCTTCTATAGAGTACAACAGGTAGTGACATCACAGATCAGTGCCAGGTGATGTCACCTTCTATAGAGTACAACAGGTAGTAACATCACAGATCAGTGCCAGGTGATGTCACCTTCTGGAGTACAACAGGTAGTGACATCACAGATCAGTGCCAGGTGATGTCACCTTCTGGAGTACAACAGGTAGTGACATCACAGATCAGTGCCAGGTAATGTCACCTTCTGGAGTACAACAGGCAGTGACATCACAGATTTGGAATTGGTGTGTAGTTGTGTACTCTTTATGCAATAAGCAATATTCAACTCGGTTTTAACATGGCGGTTATTCAGCACTCGACCGCAAATGAAAACCAGAACATAAACTAATAACTGGCCAGATCAGATACAGCTGGGCCAGTTTGTAGCATTCTGATTTTTACTTCCCATTGAGGCCATGTAAAAAGACTGAAAACCTGGTGAACAGATTCAACACCCAAAATCAAAAATACATATTTTCCCCCTTACCTGTAGTGCCATTTATCCATCTAGATTGTTTTGGTGCGAGTCGCCTGATTTTGGAGATATCGGCCGTACAGATGTCTGCCTTCTCTCCAGTACAATGGAACTGGATGGCATTCGGCTTGTGGTGCTCAAAGCGCCAAAAAATACATTTGAACAAGTCAACAGCAATGTCTCTTTCCCGAAATCATGACCCGGTTACACAAGATAATCCACAAACCTTGTTGTGAGCCGTTTCATGTTGCAACCATTTTCTTTCGACTGAACTGGCAGCTAGTGGGCATCGTTCAGTTGAAAGAAAACTCTCATTCTAGTAACTCACAGCAAAACAATTCTAGACGCATACATACAGTACTATATAGTACTACTACCGCTAAGAGGAAACATGTCTTTTAGATTTGGGGGTTTACTGTCTCTGTGAGATCCCAACCTTAGCACACTTGATCAGTGGTGCTCGGGGGCTTCCAGCAGAAAGTACTTGTTTATCACAGATTAGCATGCAAGGGAATTCAAAGAAGGCACAATGACCCCAGCAACACCGCCCCCATCTGGCAGCGTTAGGTTAAATGACCCCAGCAACACCGCCCCCATCTGGCAGCGTTAGGTTAAATGACCCCAGCAACACCGCCCCCATCTGGCAGCGTTAGGTTAAATGACCCCAGCAACACCGCCCCCATCTGGCAGCGTTAGGTTAAATGACCCCAGCAACACCGCCCCCATCTGGCAGCGTTAGGTTAAATGACCCCAGCAACACCGCCCCCATCTGGCAGCATTAGGTTAAATGACCCCAGCAACACCGCCCCCATCTGGCAGCGTTAGGTTAAATGACCCCAGCAACACCGCCCCCATCTGGCAGCATTAGGTTAAATGACCCCAGCAAGTTACGGGAAAATAGGGTGATCAATTTCAACGTCAATCATACAGTATTTGATCATGGTTTCTTTGTTGCTGTCATTTGGAGCGTCTCTGCAGCATAAGACGTTAGAATAATTATAATCATTCAAGTTCATATTTTATTTAACATAATTCATATTGCAGTCAATGTGAACAGCTGGGGTTTCAATATACACAATAGAATCGTAACATTTTAAACCCCTCCCCTCCGTGACCTCAGCCTATATTACCCCCCCCCCCCCCGCCCTCCTGGGGAAATCCTCCCCTCCCTCCCACCCACCCACCAAAGAACCCCCGTTAAACAAAACACATAGATCTCCCCTTCCCACAACAGCCTCCGTCCGTCCTTTTGACATTTCTGATCTTGTATTCCTAGATCTAGATCTGTATCTGTCAGTCCTCTTCACTGTTTATGGCATGTTTGTTTCTGAGTGTGTGTGTGTGTGTGTGCACGCGTGTACCTGGGATTTACCTAAGTGTAAGAGCATGTAAGGTGTGCGTCTCACTCGTGTGTGTGTGTGTGTGTGTGTGTGGGGTGAATCAAGTTTAGGCTCCCTCCCGTTCAGGAGTGCTCGCTGAATGCTCTTAACATACATACATCAAACACCAGCGAGTCTTTAAGTAGAAAGGGAGAGCGAGGCGTGTCTGCGAGTGTGTGTGTGTGCTTGTGTGTGTGTGTGTGTGTGTGCGTCTGCGTGTGTGTGGGTCAGTTGGCGTCTCCTCTCAGCACACACACTCACAAAAAAAAAAAAGAAAAAAAAAGGAGAAGAAACTGGTGTGGGCATCATCGTTGTCAGCGTAGTGGCATTTACCGAATTGTCGACTCACCTGAGCAACATTCACTGACCACCCACACCTGCTTCTAACCCCGCCCCCTCACCCTTTGCCCCGCCCTCCGTCTTCATCTTCTGTCGCAATCGGCAATCAGCCGTTGTCCGCTGTGGTTTGGAGTCAGTCAGGTGTGTGTGTGTGTGTGTGTATGTGTGTGTGTGTGTGTTGTGGGTCTGCGTCCCCAGTGGTGCTGTGTAAACGGTAGAATGCATCTTGTAAGTAAAATAGAGAGAATAGAGAAGGGGAGAGGGGTGTGTGGAGGGGAGGTTGGAGGATTTCTTTGTCTTCTTCTTTTGTTTTAAAACAGAAAAGCGTCTTCTGGCGTGCTGCTTTCTGCTTGCTGCTGCTGCTGGCGAGCAGGGCAGAGTAGTGGGGGAGGGGAAGGGGAGGAGAGAGAGGAGATGGTGGTGGTGGGACGGCCAGTTATTTGAGACACCTCTCAAAGTAGGTGGCGCCCACGTAGCCGCCCCGCAGCGAGCGCTGGACGTTCTGCTCGAAAAGCCGCCGGTTCGTCTGCAGCACCTCCGCAGCCTCCTTGTTCAGCGGGTCCTCTGGGTTCGGCTCCTGGAGGGGCGGGGTTAGGTAGATAGGTCAATAAGGAGGTATGGTACAGAGATGTAGGTAGGTCAATAAGGAGGTATGGTACAGAGATGGTAGGTAGGTCAATAAGGAGGTATGGTACCGAGATGGTAGGTAGGTCAATAAGGAGGTATGGTACAGACATGTAGGTAGGTCAATAAGGAGGTATGGTACAGATATGTAGGTAGGTCAATAAGGAGGTATGGTACAGAGATGTAGGTAGGTCAATAAGGAGGTATGGTACAGAGATGGTAGGTCAATAAGGAGGTATGGTACAGAGATGTAGGTAGGTCAATAAGGAGGTATGGTACAGAGATGTAGGTAGGTCAATAAGGAGGTATGGTACAGACATGTAGGTAGGTCAATAAGGAGGTATGGTACAGAGATGTAGGTAGGTCAATAAGGAGGTATGGTACAGAGATGTAGATAGGTCAATAAGGAGGTATGGTACAGAGATGGTAGGTCAATAAGGAGGTATGGTACAGAGATGGTAGGTAGGTCAATAAGGAGGTATGGTACAGAGATGTAGGTAGGTCAATAAGGAGGTATGGTACAGAGATGTAGGTAGGTCAATAAGGAGGTATGGTACAGAGATGTAGGTAGGTCAATAAGGAGGTATGGTACAGAGATGGTAGGTAGGTCAATAAGGAGGTATGGTACAGAGATGTACAGTAGGTAGGTCAATAAGGAGGTATGGTACAGAGATGTAGGTAGGTCAATAAGGAGGTATGGTACAGAGATGGTAGGTAGGTCAATAAGGAGGTATGGTTCAGATATGTAGGTAGGTCAATAAGGAGGTATGGTACAGATATGTAGGTAGGTCAATAAGGAGGTATGGTACAGAGATGTAGGTAGGTCAATAAGGAGGTATGGTACAGAGATGGTAGGTAGGTCAATAAGGAGGTATGGTACAGAGATGGTAGGTAGGTCAATAAGGAGGTATGGTACAGAGATGTAGGTAGGTCAATAAGGAGGTATGGTACAGAGATGGTAGGTAGGTCAATAAGGAGGTATGGTACAGAGATGCTAGGTAGGTCAATAAGGAGGTATGGTACAGAGATGTAGGTAGGTCAATAAGGAGGTATGGTACAGAGATGTGGGTAGGTCAATAAGGAGGTATGGTACAGAGATGGTAGGTAGGTCAATAAGGAGGTATGGTACAGAGATGTGGGTAGGTCAATAAGGAGGTATGGTACAGAGATGGTAGGTCAATAAGGAGGTATGGTACAGAGATGTAGGTAGGTCAATAAGGAGGTATGGTACAGAGATGTAGGTAGGTAAATAAGGAGGTATGGTACAGAGATGTAGGTAGGTCAATAAGGAGGTATGGTACAGAGATGGTAGGTAGGTCAATAAGGAGGTATGGTACAGAGATGTAGGTAGGTCAATAAGGAGGTATGGTACAGAGATGTAGGTAGGTAAATAAGGAGGTATGGTACAGAGATGTAGGTAGGTCAATAAGGAGGTATGGTACAGAGATGGTAGGTAGGTCAATAAGGAGGTATGGTACAGAGATGTACAGTAGGTAGGTCAATAAGGAGGTATGGTACAGAGATGTAGGTAGGTCAATAAGGAGGTATGGTACAGAGATGGTAGGTAGGTCAATAAGGAGGTATGGTACAGAGATGTAGGTAGGTCAATAAGGAGGTATGGTTCAGATATGTAGGTAGGTCAATAAGGAGGTATGGTACAGATATGTAGGTAGGTCAATAAGGAGGTATGGTACAGAGATGTAGGTAGGTCAATAAGGAGGTATGGTACAGAGATGGTAGGTAGGTCAATAAGGAGGTATGGTACAGAGATGGTAGGTAGGTCAATAAGGAGGTATGGTACAGAGATGTAGGTAGGTCAATAAGGAGGTATGGTACAGAGATGTGGGTAGGTCAATAAGGAGGTATGGTACAGAGATGGTAGGTAGGTCAATAAGGAGGTATGGTACAGAGATGGTAGGTCAATAAGGAGGTATGGTACAGAGATGTAGGTAGGTCAATAAGGAGGTATGGTACAGAGATGTAGGTAGGTCAATAAGGAGGTATGGTACAGAGATGGTAGGTAGGTCAATAAGGAGGTATGGTACAGAGATGTAGGTAGGTCAATAAGGAGGTATGGTACAGAGATGTAGGTAGGTCAATAAGGAGGTATGGTACAGAGATGGTAGGTAGGTCAATAAGGAGGTATGGTACAGAGATGGTAGGTAGGTCAATAAGGAGGTATGGTACAGAGATGTAGGTAGGTCAATAAGGAGGTATGGTACAGAGATGTGGGTAGGTCAATAAGGAGGTATGGTACAGAGATGTAGGTAGGTCAATAAGGAGGTATGGTACAGAGATGTGGGTAGGTCAATAAGGAGGTATGGTACAGAGATGGTAGGTAGGTCAATAAGGAGGTATGGTACAGAGATGTAGGTAGGTCAATAAGGAGGTATGGTACAGAGATGTAGGTAGGTCAATAAGGAGGTATGGTACAGAGATGTAGGTAGGTCAATAAGGAGGTATGGTACAGAGATGTAGGTAGGTCAATAAGGAGGTATGGTACAGAGATGTGGGTAGGTCAATAAGGAGGTATGGTACAGAGATGTAGGTAGGTCAATAAGGAGGTATGGTACAGAGATGTAGGTAGGTCAATAAGGAGGTATGGTACAGAGATGTAGGTAGGTCAATAAGGAGGTATGGTACAGAGATGTAGGTAGGTCAATAAGGAGGTATGGTACAGAGATGTAGGTAGGTCAATAAGGAGGTATGGTACAGAGATGTAGGTAGGTCAATAAGGAGGTATGGTACAGACATGTAGGTAGGTCAATAAGGAGGTATGGCACAGAGATGTAGGTAGGTCGATAAGGAGGTATGGTACAGAGATGGAGCTCTGGAGATGCTCTGAGCAGCCTATAGCCTATGGTGAGAATCCCAGTTCGAAATGCCGTAAAACTGCTTATTACCTTTTCCCTGCAATAAACACAAACTTAAGTTGAGTGATAATATTGAGGAGGTTTTTCTCAGTATTTCAGCTTTAGTTTTTCTGAAAACTAACATACTATAATTGACCATATATTTACAGAGTAAATCATTTATTTATTCGACTTGCTGGACCATTTTAAATGTAAAAAGTGTTCAGACTCACTAGAAATAGATATTGTAGGCCATAGATGATGGAGTTTATTGTCAACACAGGCTTCCAGTCCTCTCTGTGAGGAAAACACACAATACGTTATTACCAAACACACTTCTTCCACCCGGCTATATATATATACCCCCCCCCCCCCCCACACACAATCCCATAAATCACCTTTGACCCAAAATCATCTTGCTGATAGATCATTTGTCAATATGTTGACATGCAGTGACAACAACAGGAAGATTGACTGCTGTGCCCAAATTTAGTGTGTGCGTGTTTTGTTCCAAAGTCTCGCCAATGAGGAAATTAATTCTCCATTCATTTCTTAAACTGTTGGTGCATGCGTGTGTGTGTTCATGTGTGCGTGTTTTACCGGCTTTGAACCACTATCGACTTCAAGATGAGAGATGCTCTCTGTGACTCTGTCTGTGCAAACCATGGCGCTGGGGGAGTGGCCAGGTAGCCTAAGCTAAATCTTGTGCTTTCCACACACAGTCACTTATAGAAGTGGCTGCACCACTTAAAGAACAACAGCAGCATGGCAGCCTTGCTGTGTACGTACCTTAAGATATTTAGGCAGACGTTTCCTTCCAAGTCAATGTTGGGGTGATACACCATCGTCTCACACTTTACCTTGGGGGGGTCGTGGGGATAACCCTGTCCTACCTGACACACGCACGCACGCACACACACACACACACACACACACACACACACACGTCAGCATATTAACAAACACAGAAGAGCAGCTTTGTTTTCAGACTGGCCTGAATACAAAAAGATTCACCCAGATATTGGGCGGTAATCAACAACAAATATTTGGATATTTGTTCCTGTAAGCAGGAAATGTCCGGTTATGTTTTACTTGATAAATGACTACAATTATTAAGTTGATTATCTGATTCATTTTCTTTCAACTCACTAACCAAATAATTGTTTCAGGACATCTCATGACACCAAGGGTCGTACAAATGTGTCAAACCATGGAAAAGCATGTGATCCTTACAGTTTAAAAATGAAGAACTATATTATAGCATGAGGTGTATGTACTGTATGTAGTATATATTATATATATATATTATATATATTATGTAGTATATATAGGTATGTACGGTAGTATATGGTGTTACAGGGTTTTCACACAACAGCAGCGATGACATGGTTGACTGGACGGAGAGGGATGGTCCTCCCCCATGGCAGAAGACTGATGTCTGGCAGTACCTCCCGTCACAGGGACAACTTCTACCCAACTGCCATCCACCTCTTCAATGAGACCCGAAAGCCCCCACAAATCAGGACTTCATCATCAGCCCCCCCCCCCCCACACACACACACACACACAAGTACAACTGACTCTGCAACGACTGGGGTCCCCCCCATGGACATGATCCCACAGACACAGAGAGGGACAGAGACAGACAGAGAGGGACAGAGACACAGACAGACAGAGACACAGACAGAGACAGACAGAGACAGACAGAGAGACAGAGACAGACAGAGAGAGAGACAGAGACAGACAGAGAGGGACGGAGACACAGACAGAGAGAGACAGAGACAGACAGAGAGACAGACAGAGAGGGACGGAGACACAGACAGAGAGAGACAGAGACAGACAGAGAGAGAGACAGAGACAGACAGAGAGGGACGGAGACACAGACAGAGAGAGAGGGACAGAGACAGACAGGGACAGAGACAGACAGGGACAGAGACAGACAGACAGAGACAGAGACAGACAGAGAGACATACAGACAGAGAGGGACAGACAACCAGAGGTAAAGCAGCATTAATGACGTCATCCTCACCTTAAAGCTGAAGACAAACTTTCCACCTTTGTAAAAACCCTGGCAGACAAAGAGAGAGAGAGAGAGAGAGAGAGAGAGAGAGAGAGAGAGAGAGAGAGAGAGAGAGAGAGAGAGAGAGAGAGAGAGAGAGAGCAGAGCTGTTCAATCCACAGTCGACTTTCTCAACATTTCCAAACTTCTCTTTCGAACATGATGGCTTTCAGGAGATGGGAATATTCATAACATCTACCATCAGCATCTGGGCACTCTTAACTCATTCACTGCCAATATCTGACTGGCATTTTTGGCACAGGCCAAGTATTTCCATAATGTTTGGTCATCTTTCAAGACCCACAGTAAATTCTGTACTAGGACTACAGTGATGTCCAATACCTCGAAATGAAGATCTAAGTCTCTACTTTCACCCCCAAAAAGAAAGTTAGCTTTTAGCATGTTCTGTACTCTACTTATAACCCTTTTTATACACCCCATGTTCACCAAAAAAGCCTGTCTGGGAAGAGAAAAGGGAGAAAAAAGCATTTTTGTAAAAGGGCACAATCTCAGGCATAACTCACTCTCAATTCTTTTATTTTGAACTGTATTGACATCAGACATGTAAATATTATTCGTTAGGACACAAATGACAAAAAAAAAAAATATATATATATATATATATATACACACATGAAGTGCTTTTTTTTTTACATTCAACAATACAGTTTACTCGGTGTGAGTGTGCAGACAGACAGACAGACAGACAGACAGACAGACAGACAGACAGACACACACACACACACACACACGATCCCCCTTTTAGATTTCTAACCCAACATAGGATAAGCAATAACCACGCCCTGTGGCGCTGGGATTGGCCAGGAGCAACACTGGAGGGCGAGCAGCCCAGCGATTTCATGAACCAACTGAAGAGCTCTTGAGAAGGACAGCGGGCTGCTGTGAGTGCCTTCTGCCCGCTGCTGCCTAGCTGTTCCTGTGTTTATTTTGATTTGTTCTGGTACACCGTCCTCGTCCATGTCTCCCTGTCATATCTATGATCGTTCCCGTTTTCCCCTCGGCTATTCAACACGTCCTCACCGCCCTCGCAAACTGATCGATCATTTCCTCATTCCTCCGATGATCAAACACATCTCTTGATTACTTTCTCCCGTTTTCTCCTGGCTGGCACAGAGGAAGGCGACTCCAGCTCGGCGTTTCAATGGCGTTTCTCCTGTCTGCACAAGGAAGCGTTACCCGTTCTCTGCTTTCCCTCTTGCTCAATTTCAAAACAACAGCTGCGGTATGTGTTTGATCGCGTGCTGTCGGCTACCCTTTGAAGGCAGGGACCTGTGTCTGTGTGACAGGCTGGGCAAGTGTTTGCTGCAGGCGCTGCACCAATAAAAACAAAAACACGTCAAACACGTCCTTGGCGGGGAAGGCCATTGCTGATAACACGTCAAAGACGTCATTGGCGGTGAATGAGTTAATGTTCATAACATCAATTTGGTTTTTCAACATCCTACGACAAACACCGCGACGACTACTTCAACAACGAAATCAAGGACAATATATGGCTTCAGATTGCCCATCAGCTGGCTACTGCACATGTCTCGGAGGAAGCATGGTGCTAGTCTTGGAGGAAGCATGGTGCTAGTCTGGGAGGAAGCATGGTGCTAGTCTTGGAGGAAGCATGGTGCTAGTCTTGGAGGAAGCATGGTGCTAGTCTCAGAGGAAGCATGGTGCTAGTCTTGGAGGAAGCATGGTGCTAGTCTCGGAGGAAGCATGGTGCTAGTCTCAGAGGAAGCATGGTGCTAGTCTTGGAGGAAGCATGGTGCTAGTCTCAGAGGAAGCATGGTGCTAGTCTCAGAGGAAGCATGGTGCTAGTCTGGGAGGAAGCATGGTGCTAGTCTCAGAGGAAGCATGGTGCTAGTCTCAGAGGAAGCATGGTGCTAGTCTCAGAGGAAGCATGGTGCTAGTCTCAGAGGAAGCATGGTGCTAATCTCAGAGGAAGCATGGTGCTAGTCTCAGAGGAAGCATGGTGCTAGTCTGGGAGGAAGCATGGTGCTAGTCTCAGAGGAAGCATGGTGCTAGTCTTGGAGGAAGCATGGTGCTAGTCTTGGAGGAAGCATGGTGCTAGTCTCAGAGGAAGCATGGTGCTAGTCTTGGAGGAAGCATGGTGCTAGTCTCAGAGGAAGCATGGTGCTAGTCTGGGAGGAAGCATGGTGCTAGTCTTGGAGGAAGCATGGTGCTAGTCTGGGAGGAAGCATGGTGCTAGTCTGGGAGGAAGCATGGTGCTAGTCTGGGAGGAAGCATGGTGCTAGTCTTGGAGGAAGCATGGTGCTAGTCTTGGAGGAAGCATGGTGCTAGTCTCAGAGGAAGCATGGTGCTAGTCTTGGAGGAAGCATGGTGCTAGTCTCAGAGGAAGCATGGTGCTAGTCTTGGAGGAAGCATGGTGCTAGTCTCAGAGGAAGCATGGTGCTAGTCTTGGAGGAAGCATGGTGCTAGTCTGGGAGGAAGCATGGTGCTAGTCTGGGAGGAAGCATGGTGCTAGTCTTGGAGGAAGCATGGTGCTAGTCTCAGAGGAAGCATGGTGCTAGTCTTGGAGGAAGCATGGTGCTAGTCTCAGAGGAAGCATGGTGCTAGTCTTGGAGGAAGCATGGTGCTAGTCTCAGAGGAAGCATGGTGCTAGTCTTGGAGGAAGCATGGTGCTAGTCTCAGAGGAAGCATGGTGCTAGTCTGGGAGGAAGCATGGTGCTAGTCTGGGAGGAAGCATGGTGCTAGTCTCAGAGGAAGCATGGTGCTAGTCTTGGAGGAAGCATGGTGCTAGTCTGGGAGGAAGCATGGTGCTAGTCTCGGAGGAAGCATGGTGCTAGTCTTGGAGGAAGCATGGTGCTAGTCTTGGAGGAAGCATGGTGCTAGTCTTGGAGGAAGCATGGTGCTAGTCCCAGAGGAAGCATGGTGCTAGTCCCAGAGGAAGCATGGTGCTAGTCTCGGCGGAGGGTGGAGCAGCGACCAGGGCAGCAGGGGGGAAATTGGCGAAGTACAATTGGGGAGAAATTCGGGTAAAAATCGTGTTTTTCTTTTGTTTTTTTTATAAAGAAAAACTACACAATAACTTTGTCTGTTAACTCCATAGTCAGATGGAAGTCTGTTGTCAGTCTGAAAATGAGGATAAGAACATAACTTATTGTTTGGACATTCAATTTCTGAGGTAGAGACATAGAATAAGCCCACATAGGGTTTCCTCTCTACCTGCACATTTTATTGGTTACATTTTTTTTATGTGCAAATGATAAAAAAATAAAGCTAAAAATAAGTGCAGAAATACTAGATTGACCAGTGTCGTCACGGTGAGCTTTTAATTTGAAGGTAAACCCACTTAAAGTTGAGCTGAACCCAAAAATGACTTTTATTTTCTTTTAGTTCAAATACCTGGGTATGCAGTGCACCTATTTAATAATGTATGCAAAGAAAATCACAAAAATCTAATTTCTTTAGTTTTTCATACTTTTTCACATCAAAAGTTCATTTTTCAAGATTTCATTTCATAACAGTAATGTACAGTTTGCTGATGTCACCTAGTACTATCAAATTGCTACCCCATTTCAACCAATCATATCACGACATGCAGCTGTCAATCAAATCTTCATTTCAGGATAATTTTCTCTTCCAAATGAAGTAGAAAATGGCGCCTAGTGCCTATCATCTGGCAGAATTCCTATCCCATAAACTAACTACTAACTTGGCCAATTGTTAGAAACATGAACAAAAAACAAAAACTATAATCTCTAAGAATGCAAAGAAATGTAACTGGCTCGTTAAAACGCGCATTCCAGGGATATCGTATTTACAGAAATAGCGTAAAAGGCGCGCGCTTGAGAGCGTGGTTGTCAGGGGTCTGCCCTCGGAGATTCCAGGCGGGCGGGCAGCACCCATTAGGGCTGTGAATCTTCACTGGCCTCACGATTCGATTACGATTCAGAGGGCTACGATTCGATTCGATTACGATTATCGATGCATCTCGATGCATCTTCAATCGATGCATCACTTTTTTCCCCAATACAGGATTTATTTTTTCTCACTTTCTTTTTTCTCACTGTGTGGCTACTTTTAACACATTGAGTGCCACAGCGCTTCAGTAAAATTGTCTGCAGCCTGTGCCAGATTCACTTCCATTCAGTTGAAAACAGCTATAGAATTTTTTCTATTAGGGCTATATTGACGGGGCTGGACTTTAATGAAACATTGAACACTCCTGCTTCTTCCAAAGAAGAAATTTTGTTTCTAGACAGTTCCATTATGAAATGACAGCCTCTGAAAAAAGTGCACTTTCAAGGGTTTTCTGTCGTTTTTTTTTACTTTCCAAGATATAGTCACTTTTATGAATACCTTTTGCACTCTAATTTCGAGCACATTCACTGACTCTGGCTGGTGTTTTCTGATGTGGTGGCGTGGTGTGGTTTCTGTGCAGCCTGCGTGCCCCCCCCTCCCCCCCCTTTCTCCACCTCTGAGCTGTGGGCTCCTCCCCACACGCACAGAGTTTGTTTTCTCGACTCCGTTTTTGCCCCGGACGGATCCCAGCGCACATCAAGGAAATGCAAAACGCGACTGAACGAAAAGGCTTGGCCGTTCGGCTTCGGATGCTGGCTTTCTGGCAGGGAAGCGTGTGGAGATAGATAGAAGCATAAGAGCTCAGTTGTGAGCGCGGATGCAGCCGAGCCCACTCTCCGCTGCAGACAGAGCAATCTGTACGGCTCTGGCTGAAGCATGCATCGGTTTCCTCTTTGATCACGTCTTTCCCTGCTGTCTCATGCACAAAGTAAAGGATCTGAGGTGGGTGGCGCAGCTTCCCTGTCGATGTTTAAGGTGGCGCCGTGTGATCCCTTGAAGGGATTCATGCTCACTGGCTAGGTACGACCTTAAACAGCAGAATTATGGAATAATATGAATTATGATTTTAGGACGTCCACAGACGTCCTTGGCACTCCTCGTTACATTTTTTTAGGACGTCCAGAGACGTCCTTGGCACTCAATGTGTTAAAATAAAAGTGCATTTGGAATTGCATTGTATCATGATCCAAATAAACAACATGCATGTACTTCCATTTTATTTTATTCGATTATTAAAAATAAAAAATAAATAAAATAAAAATTAATAATCGATTTTTTACTTTATTTGTGTGAATCGATGCAGAATTGTGCACGTCCGCAAAATAATCTTATAATCGATTATTTTTGACACCCCTAGCACCCATGCATCGGATTGTCCGCTCGCTCCGCACGAAGCAGCTGGCTGCCTGGTACTCCCCGGATCCCACTCGCGTAGCACGACAACACACTGAATCCCACTCGATTTGGGGGTGGAACATGCCATGATTGACCAATGCCAAAGCCAGTCGACAGAATTGTCAAATGAAATCATCGACATGATACTATGACCCGCCTCTCAACTTGTCATCTCAGACAAACTATGTTTTCAGTCTGAAACGGACTCTGACGCACGTGAGAAACATGTTTCAACGTAGCCTCGAGTTTAGCACGTTGTCGGTGGCAACTAGACGTACATACTGGAACGTCAGCTTGACGAGGGTGTCCCAGGGGAATACACACACACACACACACACACACACACACGCACACACACGCACGCACCTCGTCTGGTGAGATGATGAGTCTGAAGTTGAGCAGGTCATCGTCATCAGGGAAGTTGATCTCACACGTCTTTGGCAGGTTCAGCTCATTGATGTCTGAGAGCGACAGAGACACAGAGAGACAGAGGGAGAGAGAGACAGAGGGAGAGAGACACAGAGAGACAGAGGGAGAGAGAGACAGAGGGAGAGATAGACAGAGGGAGAGAGAGACAGAGACACAGAGAGACAGAGGGAGAGAGAGACAGAGGGAGAGAGAGACAGAGAGAGAGAGAGACAGAGGGAGAGAGAGACAGAGGGGGAGAGAGACAGAGACACAGAGAGACAGAGAGAGGGGGAGACAGAGGGAGAGAGAACAAAAGGGGGGGTGAGTGATGAGTGAGACGATGTCTCTCTCCCAGGCAGCACCACCCTGCAGGAGACATGTCTCTCTCCCAGGCAGCACCGCCCTGCAGGAGACATGATGTCTCTATACCAGGCAGCAACCGTAGGTCTTCCCACTGTAGGTCTTCCCACTGTAGGTCTTCCCACTGTAGGTCTTCCCACTGTAGGTCTTCCCACTGTAAGTCTTCCCACTGTAGGTCTTCCCACTGTAGGTCTTCCCACTGTAGGTCTTCTTCGGCGCTTAGAAGACCTACAGTGGTCGAAACATGTTGGCTTTTTTATCGATTTAGCCACTACAATAAAGGCGTTTTAAATCTTGCTTTTGCCGTGGTTATATCTCTATATTTGCAGTGGCTGGATTGTCTCTTTTTTGTAGCACTCTCTTTCCCCCCCGTTTTCCAAGAGCACCCAAAACATGTTTGAGCCTCATCATCATTTGACAATATATAGAGCAACCAGTTATTTCCTTTTTTCTGCTGTTTTTCTCATTTCTTCTTGGCCAATCTTTGAACAAACTAGGGATGTCAACCGATAACCGTTTAACCGATAATCGACCGTTAGAACATTAACCGATTAATACTATCAGTTAAACGGTAAAAAAAAAAAAATCACGTCTCCTAAACACATGCAGAGAGAGAGAGAGAGAGAGAGAGAGAGAGAGAGAGAGAGAGAGAGAGAGAGAGAGAGAGAGAGAGAGGAGCGCATGGCCTGAAACCCGACACCTTGCTAATCTCACAGCGTTCAGCGCGCACTGATCAAAAGGTAGTTTTTACCGTGTCCTAAAGACACGCGAGACACACACAGAGAGCAGAGCCCTCATCGCGTGTGTGAAGAGAGAGGAATAAGGGGTGAGACCAAAAGCAGGTAAACCACTGTGGGATTAGTGAGAATATTGCTAAAAGGAGAAGATACTGTGATGCTGCGCACTTTGTCAGTGCGCCCTGCAGCCTGGGCTGTCGTCCGCTCAAACACTACTTCACCGGGCAGCTGCGTGTCAATTGACGTGCCTATAATATGCAATGCGTGCAGCTCTAAAGTATAGCCTATCGGAGGAATGTTTTTGTTTAGATGGCTGGAGGCTTCAACTTGTTTTTTTCTGCTTGTAGATGTAAAAAATAAACGCTTTCTAATGAAAAAAATCAAGCATTTGTTGTGGTAATTGTTTAATGGGGCACAGACAGTCAAATAGCGCATTTTAATCTTCTCGGTTAACCGACAGTTGTCGGCTAATGAGTGTCGGTTGTCGGTCAAGAAAAATTATGATTTTCGACATCCCTAGAACAAACCCAGTCGGTTTTGAGAGAGGATAAAAACAAAATCACCACCTGCCACAAAAAACTTGACATTTCAAAGTTATTGTACTAAAAAAAAAAGTCTACTTCTCAGGATGCGCAGCAAGGCACAGCAGACCCCCGGAGAGAGCAGCTGTCATCTTTCTCTGTGTTGAATAGGCCAGATGCCGTGCGCTACTTTCAGACCGTTCCATTGACACCTTTACAGCTGGCATTTCTGAGGTGGCCAGAGTTAGTTAGAGTTAGTTTGAGTTAGTTTGAGTTAGTTAGAGTTAGTTAGAGTTAGTTTGAGTTAGTTAGAGCTAGTTAGAGTTAGTTTGAGTTAGTTTGAGTTAGTTTGAGCTAGTTAGAGTTAGTTTGAGTTAGTTAGAGTTAGTTTGAGTTAGTTAGAGTTAGTCTGCTTTCTTTCCGTTCCGCACCCAGGAACGATTGCCCCCACCCCCTCTCCCCCTCTGGTCAGCTTTCACATTACAACATTTATTCTGCGCTCGGAAACGGAAGAGTGCATTTGTGTCATCAACTATGCCTGCAGTGTATCCTCGCCCGTGTGTTGTCTATGAGGTTCGGAACAGTTGGCTTTGACACTCGCAAGTGTTCCGTGCCCGGGCACGCCAAAGCGCTCCCCAGACCACCTTTTCAAGTGGATCCTGTCACGGGTTCCCTGTTGCGCGGCCGGGCGCGGAACGGAACGTAACGTTCACCCTCGTCAAATGTTCCAAAACTGGGGGTCAATTTGGGGACAAGTGTGCTCGGGAACGGTATCTGGGCGCCAGGGTGAAAGCACCCTTATTGTGAGGTGAGTTAGTTTGAGGTGAGGTGCTCTGCCCATGCCAATGTTCTGCATAAAACCCATGGGAGCTACCAGGTCAGGCAGGGCCTCAGAGTGACCAGGGTGAATCAGGGTTCTACCAGGTCAGGCAGGGCCTCAGTGACCAGGGTGAGTCAGGGTTCTACCAGGTCAGGCAGGGCCTCAGTGACCAGGGTGAATCAGGGTTCTACCAGGTCAGGCAGGGCCTCAGTGACCAGGGTGAATCAGGGTTCTACCAGGTCAGGCAGCACCTCAGTGACCAGGGTGAGTCAGGGTTCTACCAGGTCAGGCAGCGCCTCAGTGACCAGGGTGAGTCAGGGTTCTACCAGGTCAGGCAGGGCCTCAGTGACCAGGGTGAGTCAGGGTTCTACCAGGTCAGGCAGGGCCTCAGTGACCAGGGTGAGTCAGGGTTCTACCAGGTCAGGCAGGGCCTCAGTGACCAGGGTGAGTCAGGGTTCTACCAGGTCAGGCAGGGCCTCAAGAGTGACCAGGGTGAATCAGGGTTCCCACGCCTTCTTCAAAACCAAATTCAAGGACCTACCATGGCATAGTTTGAGAAATGGATCAAGGTTAATTACTGGTACAACAACACAGACTTTTATGAGAATTAGCAGAAGCTCACAGACAATTAATAGAGAGGCAAAGTGACCGCCTACTTCCTGCTTCAGCACTGTACCAGAGATTTTCATCCGCCACTTATTTTTCATAGACATTTCGTAAAATGCTTATAAAAATAGTTTTACTTGTTCAAACCAAACGGTTCAGATACATTTAGAAACAGGAGACCCCGCATAACATTTCACTCGGACCAAAATGTTAAAAAAAAAAAAAAAAAAAAAAAACGGATTTAAAGAAAATATTTTTTCAATGTTTTTTTTAAGTTTTGGTCTGAGTGAAATGTTCTCTGGTCTCTCCCGATTCTAAATATAGCTGTACCGTTTGGTTTGACCAAGTAAAACTATTTTACAAGCATTTTACGAAATGTCTATGGGAAAATAAATGGCAGATAAAAGTCTCTGGTACAGTGCTGAAGCAGGAAGTAGGCCGTCACTTTGCCTCTCTATTAGGGATGGGCATTTCTAGCAAAAATACTATTCGAAATTCGCTGGCCAAAGTCGACTTTTAATCGAAATTCGGAAAGAAAAAATGTAAAAAAAAAAAAAAAGAATGCCAAAAAAAAAGAAAAATTGTGAGTGAAATGTTGCATTGTCTCCCCTGATTCTAAGTCTAAGGCTTTATTAATTAATAGAAAAAGCTTCTGCTGTGGATTTTTAGCTCAAACAAGCATTGCACCACTGAAGTAAAGAACATGTTACATGACATTGACATTTTCGAAAATAAAAAACAGTTTTGACAATCATGAGTGGTTCATTAAATATTTAGTAGGCTCAGGTCTGAGTGCCAAAGGGGTGCCAAAGTCACCCCCTCTCCCTCTTCATGGGATTTCATCCGCCATTCATTTTTCCATAAACCTTGCTTAAAATGCTTATAAAAAATGTTTTACTTGCTCAAACCAAGCGATTCGACTATACTTAGAATCAGGGGAGACAATGCAACATTTCACTCACAAAAAAATATATATATATATTTTATTTTCGACTTTCAATAATAAAAGTCGACCTTGATAATAACAACGATTATTCGAAAATTCGAAATTCGATACCCATCCCTACTCTCTATTAGAGAGAGGCTTGAATGTGTGAACACTTCTCAACTGTGACGTGTTCATTGCAAATTGCAAATGACAGAAATCCACCGACTGCAACGCTTGTTCAAAAACATTTTGTTTTCACCTGTCGAGAGCTGGAGGCGAGCGAAATTCAACTGGAGGCGG
This sequence comes from Poromitra crassiceps, assembly GCF_964638095.1. Taxonomy (NCBI): domain Eukaryota; kingdom Metazoa; phylum Chordata; class Actinopteri; order Beryciformes; family Melamphaidae; genus Poromitra; species Poromitra crassiceps. The sequence goes on from NC_139644.1 coordinate 6,161,201, forward strand.
CCACCTCTTAATTCTCTATGCAGGAGAACCCCTAAATTCAAGCACTTTCAATGACCCATGTCTATTTTCAAAAACTTTTAATGCCTTGATTTTTATTTTTCAAATTCACAAACTTTCCTGGATTTCACTGACCCGTGGGAATCCTGGTGAGTAATCACCAACACGCGCCGTCCAGCAGCCACTGTGGCAGGTACTGTGGTGCGCCGTCATTTGGAGGACTAGATTAGGAGCCGTGGCGGGTAAAGTAGTGAAAGTGGCTGCATGGTAAAATGTTGGATGTACACTGAGACACTGTTGTCATTCTCTGACAGAAGCTCTGAGGAAAGTATCTGTGAGATGCCAATCTGGGAACGCAACGGAGCAAAAACAAAATGTAAAAAGCGAGGGGGAAATTATATTTTTGATCCCCCCCCCCGCCCTTGTTTTTATTTTTGCTCCAAGTTAAATGTTTTATGGTCACTCACGGTTCAGTAGGTGGCTGGTTGGCTTGGTTCCAGGATTAAAACTCTTTATATAAGGATTTTTCAAAACATCTATGCAGAAAATGAATGGGGAATTCTCTGATGGAACTGGAGCTGCAGAAATGTGGGCGGTCACTGTTGAGCGCCATTCTAACCTTGTCCATAAGATGTAAACAATAAACATCAAACATCAGAAGGGGGGGGCTATGTACACGTTATTCTGCTGTAGTAATCACTTAATGAGACACTTGACCCTCATAGTTTCACAAGCTTTCTATCCAAATTATATTATTTGCACTTTGTAGAGGCATTTTACAATGGTTGTTTACATTCTAGCAAGAGAATGCCATGGCTAGAAAGATGTGTGTCTCAGAAATAAACATAATTCTGCACCTGTCAGACTTTTTTGTCAATGAACTTGTATTATTATCATGGATGTATGGAATCGTGAACTCCATATTGTGTATAATCGTATTGAGTGATAAGCAGATTGTCCCAGCCCTACTTACCGAGTTAAGGGAATCACCAAATAGACCAGAACTGTGCCGTGTCATCAAGCGTCCAGCGCGAAGGCCACCGCCCCTTTTACGGGGGAAACCCACCGTAGGAAAAGACTGTACAAGAAGCCGAAAATACTTCAAACAAACTATTTAAACAGTTTAATTTGATATAGATATGCCAAAGAGTTGCTGTGTTGATAGTTTCACTAACAGTGAATTTAAAATATATATATCTGCAATGTTTTGTTTTTTTATAGAGTAGGGGTGACACCGTCAATGTGGATGATGCATGTAACCTGGTGTAAACTCATCAGTGGGCTGGATACAGCGTTCATATAAGGCACGTACTATTGCCGATGTATCTTGCACATTCTATGGCCGGCCGAGTTTAAATATATTATCATGTCATGTGTCTTTGGGTCATTTATAAACAAAATTAATTCTGTTCTTTTTCTATAGATTTCTTTTTGTACTGATATTTTACATTGAAGTCAACGGCGTCGGCGAGTGGCTTGTTTTCCACTAAAAAGGGTTTTGCGATGTGCCGGTCTGGTCTATAGATGCCCCACAATACGATATTATCACGATATTTAAGTCACTATACGATAGTATTGCTAGTATGCTAGTAGTATTGTGATATATTGAGCATTGTGATTTTGTGATTTATTATTAACTTTTTGCAATTCCAAATTATGTCCCCAAAGGGGAAAAAAAAACTTTGTCAACATCTGTTTTATCTAATGAGATCAAGTTTCCAGTCTCTTCATCTCACTTCAATCATTTTTATTGCAGCAAAATGAGATTGTCACGCAGACAGACTGACCAACACTGTCATAAAAACCTGTCATAAATGTTGCATGCACTTGACAATTCATATTTTAAAAAAAATTGCGATACTTGGCATTCGTGTGATATGATATATTGCCACACAAAATATCGCGATACTATGCTGTATCAGTTTCCCTCCCACACATCTAGTTAACATACCTGTTCTCGCCCACCCTGTTCGCTCTAACCTCTCATTGAGATTCCTGTATCGGCGCTCACCCTAAACAGCCACATAAGGGATACCAGTAGTTGCGTCAGATGGTGACTTATCTCTGCCCCCAGGTGGAGAATGTGAGGGGAAGAGGAAGCTGGGGTACCTGCCGGCCCAACAACACACCACAGTCAACTACACTACAGGAGAGGAAAGTACACAAATGGCTGAGGCCAATCCTCTATCAGTGCCACTCCTTACATTTACAGGAGATGACCTGCCTGTTGTTGTGAGTGTCATGAGGTCTGTTTCCACTTTCACCATTTCACTGGAGAGTTTGTTGCTGATTCATATCTGGTATTGTACACGCTGTTGGCAGCTATCCCACAGTGTGTAACTTCTCTCAGCTTTGAAAAGTGTGAATGTGATACTTGATGACAGCACGATAACTTCCCCATAAGACTTTTGGGCTCTGTTGGTGGAAAATAACGAATCTTTATAAAATAAACTGTTACTTTATGAAATAACTGGAGCAAATGAATATATCATACAAACAAGTTATCAAATTAGTTCTTCTCATTGGCCATTGCAAGAACGACAAAGATAGTATCAATGGATGGTTACTCACAATTAAAATATATTATGATTATTGTTATTATGATTATTGTTATTATTATTATAGCTTACTCAAATCTGACTAGATGTAGACAAAACGTTTGTCAGCCTCCACACAACGTTACCAGTGAGGTGAAATAAGTGAGCTAGTTGTAAGCTATCTCTAACGTTATTCTATCATTCTTTAAATCTTGATTTGATGGCACTGTCAAATGTAAGCTAGTTAGCAGCTACATTAGCTACAGATGTGTTTCTGGATTTTGACAGCGACCAAGCCAGTCACCAAGGATGCTATTTATTGTTGGCTAATGTTGACAAACTGGCGAGCGTAAAACGACCACACTGGCTAGCTTTTGACTCGTTGGTTGCGACGTTTGCGTTTTGTTTTCCAATTACACAAGCTAGCTACCGCTAGCTGACAGCATTTCAAGCTAAAAGTTAGCGTGCTAGCTAGCCTCCGCGTCCTGTGACAATATCCCGCATTCTATCTTGTGTTTATTAACTGTAGATGGGCACGTCAACACTGAGTCGATGCCAGGGGGCTTCGTGTTAGCATGTGGCTTCAGAAGTCACTGTTGTGAGCTAGTTTAGCCAACATACCTTTCTGTATTCGAAGCTGGGCCGCACTTGCTTTTTTCCCCCCGGCTCCTGTTCTGTTTCCTCCAGCAGATTCCTCGTCTTTCTTCTGCTGCTTCAGGGAAAAGAGCTTAATCATCTTCAATGATTTGATAATTTAATACCTATATCTATGTCCCTTCGATGTGTGTCGCCTAGCTTGTCCGTGTTGAAATGTTGGCGAGCTAAATCACTCTACAGCACCGTAATGTTGTTGGAGCCGGTGCGTCTCAACTAAATGACACTATGGGGAAGACTGCTGTGTAGCAGCTGAGCTAGCTTAGCCTGTTAGCTAGCAGGAGAGCACAGCCAGGCAGGCAGGCAGAGCAGAGCAGAGAGGGAGGGAGTTCACCAAACACTGGGGAGACTGTTCTGTTTGTTACACTCCTGTCATCATGTTCATATGTTACAACATGGGTATGGTCAACAGGGAAGGTGGCGAGCTTTTTGGGGCTTGACGTCACCACCACCACGATGCAAAATGATTTTTTTTTAAGAGAAAAAGGAACTTCCAATCCATGACTGGGGTGGTTCCTCATCAAAGTGGCTAGAGGTGGGCTATCATACCTGCTACCACCAAATATTTGCCAGCATTTGGCCAGTGCCCCCACCATAAGACTTTGTTTGAGGTAGTACGGTATAAAAACATTGCCTTCAACCATTCAGATGTAAAGGGTACCAGAGGGTCTCATGTTGCACACTACCAGTTCTACACCTACTGATAAAATGGTCCTTCTTCAAAGTTTTTTTTTCTGATATTCAACACATGGCATACAAACAACTCAAGGCACATCTAAGGTAGGCCTACATCACAATGTGCAGTTTCAGCAGTATGAGCAAATTAAACAAAAGAGGTCCATTAAAAAATATATAATTAATCATAAATTAAATAAATTAATATTATTATATTATGTTATCAAAGACAGTAACTTCAGAGCTTTCTTGTCTTTCGTGAATTTCAGTGATTTACTCAAGAGTTTTTAACTCATACTTCCAGTGACACAAATTTACTTTTCCCATAAGCAAAATAACATTTAAAATAAAATCTAAGTTTCTGTTTCAAAACAAAAACAAAAAACATTACAACTTCATTGTCAAGGGTGACATCTCCTTGCACTGTTCTGCATAATCTTTCCAGAAGGTCTGCACTAATTCACAATGGAAAAATACATGTTCTAAAGATTTGATTTCTTTTTCACAAAAAAGTTATTCAAATCCAAATTACATTTCAGTCTCAGGAATCTGTGTAGGATGAATCGAATTTAAAATTTTGAAGTTTACTTCTTTGATTTTAGGAGGAAATGGAAATAGAATCTAATCTTTCCTTATTTTCCCAATGTCAAGCCCAAATTCCTTGAGAATATATTTTCTTCAAAATATATATTCCTTCAAAAGAAAATTTCTAATCACTCTGTTGGTACATTTATCATTACAAAACTCAATTCCTTGGAAGCAGAGCTGTTTCAGCACTGGAGAGACCTTTGAGTGTAAAATATCTTGTTTAAAGGAGAATTTCTCTGAAGAAGTGTGGTAAGAAGAGAAACCACAGAAGAAGATGAGCACTGTAACCCCATCCGGGGCAGATCAACGTTGACTGTTGTGTTGGTGTTAGCTTAGCTTCTAGCTATTAGCTAAATAATTATATTTACAAACAGAATGAACCGCGATGTGACCGAAAAAGTGTCATTTACAGAGCGCGTGCAGCATGCCCCGCAGGCTCCCGTTCTAGCCTGTTTGAGTGTTTGAAGAGTGTACTCGGTGCGACAAATCTTCTGTGGGGATCCGAATGAACCCAAAAGTATTTTGGGGTAGAAAACATCATATTTTAAGCTGGAAATGAGGACCGTGGTGTAAAAAACCGAAATTCTCCTTTAACCATTAACCATTGCTTTCAGAGAAACCGGTATGGCTCCCTCTTCAAAGTAGATGATTTTCCACAAAAGGACAGAAACGCACACGCACACCATCGGCGTCCCTATCTTTCATCCCATCAGAGATGGAAAAGCACACATATTCTTTACTGAAGTACAGTTACTTGTGTAAAAAAGACTGGTAAAAGTAGAAGTACTGATTCAACTTGTTTACTCGAGTAAAAGTAAAAAAAAAAATATAGGCTGTGAAATGTAATAAAGTATAACAAACAACAACAACAACAAAGCCAACTGAACTTCATGTCAAACAGAATTTTCGCACTCAATTCTAGGGTGGGGACTCTGGAGACGATGAACCGAGCACACACGGACACACGGCTCTCCAATTATATAGTAGGAGGATTGGCTACAGGTGGTGTTTAATCTCTGGTCCTGGATTTGTTTGAAACACAGTCATTTGTTTGAAACTGTCACTGAAGAACTAAGTCTAGGAAATGAAAATAAATAAACTGACAGTCCTTCAGGTCAGTTTCGGTGGAGCACAAAGTCCTTCATCACTTGTGTTAGTGCATGGTGGTAGGAGTCGACTTGGGTTCAGGCGATGTGTGCCCAGCGCTTGGCAATGGCGGATCTGGATCTGACACACGTGGGCCAGACTGTGAGGGCATCTCTTGGCCTCCAGAAAGACCCTGAGAGCATTGGGATGCGCACCCTCTCCTCCAAACTGTGCCTGCTTCCTCACCACGGCCGGGTCGGCGCCATGGTCCAGGAGCCGCTGCATGAAGGCCGCGAACCTCAAGACCTGAACCTCAGCACCACCTCCAGCAGGAGAGAAGCCACATCACGGGGTCAGAACGCCAGTGGCCTGGAGCAGCAGGCGGAAGCAGTCCATGTGGTGGGAGACGGCGCTGATGTAGAGGAGACTTCGTGAGGTGATCGCTGTCCATGTCAACAGCAGCATGGAACCTGATGAGTTCCTGCAGTATCTCCAGCCTTCCATCCCGGGCAGCACCGTAGACCGGGGCATCTGCGTATGGGTTGCTTCTTCTCTTGGGGTCAGCCCCGGCTTGCAGGAGGATCCAGACACAGTCCAGGTGAGCATAGAGCACGGCACAGTAGAGGTGTGTAGAATGTGTCATCAGCTGGGTCTACCTGGGCTCCCTGGGTGATCAGGTAGGCCACACAGGCAGCGTGACCCTGCTTGGCTGCGAGCATCAGAGGGGCGTTCCCCGCTGTTGTAATCATTCGGCTGGTTTGAGATGAGCGAGTTATGCGCAGATTCAACCAGCAACTGACTTGGCCCGTTGCATGATGGATGGTTAGAAAAGTTGTCCAACTTGCTCCGCCTGCCCGACTGCGTGAGCCACAGAACTCTCGTGAGAGCGAGGCGGGCGCAGATTTGGAGCGAGGCGCTGCAGTTGCTCTCCACTAACTGTGCCAGATTGCACAGCACAGAAACGCATCACACTGAGTGCCCATTGTATTAGTTCAACACAGGTGCATCACAAACCCACAGTGAAATGTAGAAACTTCAATTTTCTATTCCAATCTATTCCAAGCTGTGACTCAATACTTTACATAAACACCACCTGTAATGCTTACTTTCAAATTTAAATAAGTAAGTAATAAGGTCTGGGTCGTTTGAGCAGTGAGTGTGGGGTGGCGCTAATGCACATTTTAATTTGTTTATCAACCACTGTTAAAAAACTGTAGAAGAAAAGGAGCAGTGTGGCCGCTTTCCGTGTTCCCAGACCTCTCGGCCCTCGTGCCAGCACGCTCGCTGGCTCCAACTGTCTCCTCCGGTGGATCCTCCCTCTAAGTGCTGTCTTTTGCTGTGTCTCCCTTGGTAAGTCCAAGATGGAAAGCACTAGTAGTCCAGGATGAATTTGCATATTTTGACCATTGTGACATAATCAGTGACATCATCAGTGATGTCATAAATCACTTATGCTGTCACTGGTTAGAATGTCCATCAGCGATTTGAGACGCAATGTACACACACACACATCGTACACACACACATAGTCGATGTGTGTGTGTGTGTGTGTGTGTGTGTGTGTATGCTGTGTCTCAAACGGGAGGCATTATGAAGGGACTGAAGGGTGTGTCGGACATTATGACATCATCACATTATGGCATCATGACATTATGACATCATGACATTGTGACATAACATTATGACTGATGACATTACTCACTGATGACATCACAATTGCTTGAGTGACATCACTGATGACATCACTCACCGATGACATCACTCACTGATTACATCACTATCGCTCAAGTTACATCACTGATGACATCACAATTGCTCGAGTGACATCCTTATGACATTATCTTTGACATCATCTCATCAGTGTGACATCACTATGGTAGTGACCTGGCCACCAGGTTGAGCCATAGAGAACTGTACATCTAATGATTTATGACCTCATCACTGTGTGACATCATCAATGATTTATGACATCATCGGCCACGCCTTATTTAGACTGTGTCTTGTTTTAGATGTGCGTAATATAGAAAACTCACCGGTAGCGAGCACATTCAAAATGGATAAAAAACTCACTGGGTGCAGGGCAAGCAAATTCTTTAGATGTGCGTACCCTACACCTTGTTTGTTTTTACACAGACACATTTCCATTAAGAAAGGGGACGTCAACCCACACTGGACAAACAATTTTGGAGGCGATCGCAGTAACGGCATGCTCATCCTGCAACTCCAGACAGACAGATGCACAGACACACCTTTAATTATAGTCATAGGATTCAAAGATCCCCTCCAACATGTTTTAAGATGTATAAAGATTATACTTTGATTAATCATTTGTGTGATATGATTTTTCCACAAAAAAGCTGCACATAATGCGTGAAAGCTGGGACAGCGCGAGACGAGAGACCGACAACCACAATTTTTGTCTGTCATGCATTAAAACTAAAGTAACTAGCCTGATTTGAAAATGTAAGATATTGTAGCGTTCCAGGTAATCCAGGTATTACCTGTAATGTAATGTGCAATAGAAGTGTCTAGATTGCAGCTAGGAACTAATGTGTGTGGGTGTGTTCCTAGGGGGAAGGGGGTATATAGGACCAGCGGCCGCGGGCCGGATGTCAGTCTAGCTATGGAGCGAGCTGAGACGGTTGTTGTGTGTAGAGCTAGCGGTGTGAAGCTAGCTGCTAGGAGCTAAATGAGCCTGTGAATAAAGACCCTGTACCAACTACAACTCTCCGTTCCTTGGCGTATCAGCGATACGTTACATTGGTGTCAGCAAGTGAAGCGGTAGCGCCTCTGATTCGGTCGAGAGGGGAGAGAGTGAGGAGGAACGGCGGAGGAAAAGTTGGAGATCAAAGGCTCGAGCGACCTAGCGGTAGCAAGCTAGCTGTGTGAGCTAGCTGCTACGAGCGCCACGTGTGATGGTGCGCTTAGAAGAATGCCTGTCGGCGAACGGGAGAAAAGAAGAGCTGACGACGGGGATCAGCTCGGTGCTGGCGGGCATGGAAGCCCGCTTGATGCAGGAGATCAGACGGCTGTTGGAGGCGACACCAGCCTGGGCAGAGGGGCTTATGGAGCTGCTACGAGAGGTCGCGCAGCACGGAGAGAAGCGGACGGAGGAGCCGCAAAGACTGTGTTGGACCTGTGGAGAACCGGGCCACGTGGCGAGGTGGTGCCGAGACGGTTCGTGGAGACGGACCGGGCATGCGGAGCAAAGGTACTGGGGACAGCAGGGAGCCTGCTGGGCATGCGGTGGATCGGGACACATAGCCAGAGAGTGTCAAGAAGCTGTCGGGGACTGGAGAACAGCGGGAGAGGAGAGACGTGCAGGCGGTGGACAGGTGAGACTTTGTTGGACGTGCAGTTCGCCTCAGCATTTAGCCAGAGACTGCACTAAGAGTGTGAACGCTGGAAGAGACACACAGCCGGGGGAGCAGCCGGAGCAACAGGCAGAGGAGCAGCGGAGTAGCGGAGCAGGGGAGCAGCCTGAGCTACAAGCAGCGGAGCAACGGGGCAGTACAGAGCCGATTGTTCTGGGCAGGAGAGTGACTGTTGAGCCGGCCCAGGCTAGCTGCTCTGCATACCAGCCGGTAGAGGGGGACATCATCATCAGCGACGAGACCATCAGGAGAGCGGGGATCGTTTTGGACAGCCAGAGGGAAGTGAGCGACATCATCTGCAGAGCTGTTACAGTCGGGGGAGCGGCACTCGTGTCCCCGGGGGAGCGAGAGGGGTCAAGGCCGGAGGAGACGGCCCAACGAAGCCGCTACACAGCCCCCACGGCTGCACTGCAGAAAGTCGAGGTGGAGATCGACGCCGGTGGTGTTTGCCCTGCTGCCCTCAACACGCCGCCCCCTGGGGGAGCGGGACGGGAGGACGAGCGAGTGCAAGACCTGGAGGATGAGAACGTGACTATGGAGGATGTCGATCTGGAGGAGTGGATACGCAGACAGGCGGAGGACGCTGGCGTTGGACCGGTGCGCAGGTGGGTGGCGACCGGATGCCGGCCTCGCCTGGAGGAGATTTGCATGTGTTCAAGTACCACGAAGGAACTGTGGGAGTTGTTTCCGGACCTGAGGGTGAGGGAGTCGGGGATTCTGGGGTTGGATGGGCGCGGGAAGAGTGGCAGCGTCGTGGTGGTGCCCAGCTGCCTGCGGGGACTGGCGCTACGGGGGGCGCACAGGGGCCGCAGGGGTCAGGGGCATCGAGGGCCTGAAGAAACACTCAGCCGCCTTTGTCGAGTTTTCTACTGGGTACAGATGAAGGGAGACGTAGAGGACTACTGCCTTAGCTGTGTCGACTGTAATGTGCTTCAGGTGGGACAGAAGCTGTAGAAGGGGGGATGGAAATGTTGGTTTAAATGAATGTGTAAAGAAGAAAAGAGAAATACGGTAAATGTTGGGGTCAAATGTTGAACTGAAATGATATGTGGGTTGAATTGAAAATGAGTGTAAAGAAAAGAAGGGGAAAACGTAAATGGGTTTGAGTTAAATTGAAATGTGTGTAAAAAGAGAATTGAAATATGGGTTGAATTGGAAGGAATGAAAAGAAATGCAAATGGTGGTGGTGGAACGAAAATTAAGAAGTGTGCTGAAAAATAAGAGACTAGGTGGGGAAATTGATGTGGTAATGGAAAATGTTGTGGGGTGTTGTGTTTTGGTACAGGGGGATATGTGTGGGTTGTGGGTGTCAACGTGGGCGTTGACTAATGTTGGGTGAGGAGTATGTAGCGTTCCAGGTAATCCAGGTATTACCTGTAATGTAATGTGCAATAGAAGTGTCTAGATTGCAGCTAGGAACTAATGTGTGTGGGTGTGTTCCTAGGGGGAAGGGGGTATATAGGACCAGCGGCCGCGGGCCGGATGTCAGTCTAGCTATGGAGCGAGCTGAGACGGTTGTTGTGTGTAGAGCTAGCGGTGTGAAGCTAGCTGCTAGGAGCTAAATGAGCCTGTGAATAAAGACCCTGTACCAACTACAACTCTCCGTTCCTTGGCGTATCATCGATACGTTACAATATATACAGATATGTACAAGATATGTACAGATATTTGTGTTAAAATGTATTGAGTAAAAGTAAAAGGTTGTCAGAAAAATAAATAGGCCTACCGGTACTCAGTAAAGTATAGATAGGAAAATCCTACTCAAGTACAGTAACAAAGTATTTGTACTTATTTCCCATCTCTGCATCCCATCCAGCCCAACAGTAATTGTCTATATTGTCCATTAATTGTCTAATAAGAAAACTTATTGTAAATCATTTTTTTTTAAAGATGGAGATGTGTCACTCATAAAAACTAAAGTAGAGCCAGACTCTATACTCAACTACACAAAACCCCCCCAAACCTGAAATGTCACTATATAAAATAAAATAAAAATAAATAACATCAACAAAACCCTAAATTTTCACCAAATTTCGCGAAATATTCGGTAGCAATTCATCTCAAATAAATAAACGGAGTTTCTGGTTGTGCATCACAGACAGAGTGACACTACAACTCCCAAGATGCCTTTAGATCTGACGCGCATGACGACGTCTCGCAGAAGAGGGGCGTGCATATTTTCGCCCTCCCCCTTGTATTGACTATTTATTTATTTATTTGACCAAGGCAAAAATGGAGAGCGATAGTCACCTATGTGATGTAATGCATAATGTGGGATGAACCGTGCCATATTGATGTCATCCAGCTCAGCTGACTCACAACACATTTGAAACACTGCACAACACAACACAACACAACACAACACAACACAACACAACACAGAGGGGCACAATAGAAAACGAGGACAATAGACAAATAATTTCTCTTTCATTTTGACTTTTTTTTTAATTGCAATTACCTGAAATCCACCAGTGGGCGTGTGAGCTGCTGCAGAGGAGTGTACAGTCACAATTTACCACTTTACCCTGCTGAGAGAGAGAGAGAGAGAGAGAGAGAGAGAGAGAGAGAGAGAGAGAGAGAGAGAGAGAGAGAGAGAGAGAGAGAGAGAGAGAGAGAGAGAGAGAGAGAGAGAGAGAGAGAGAGAGAGAGACACACACACACACACACACACACACACACACACACACACACAGACAGAGAGAGAGAGAGAGAGAGAGTCAGTATAGAAAGGAGTAGCCAAGTGAATGGGCACGACTCAGGATTGCGCCTTAGATGATGTTGATGAGTTTGGCAGTCAGTCATTGTGCTCAATGTGCTGGAGCTGTTTAGACACAGTGGACAGGCTTGGAGGCTAGGCTAGCCTGCGAGCTAGCCGATACGTGAAGCCAACAACATGGGACGCATGTGAACGTGTCTCGCACACTCACTCACACACACACTGTGGGGAGCTACGAGCAGCAGCCTGGCAGACAGGCAGGCAGCGAGAAAGCAACAAGGAAGCGGACAGCTAGCTGGCTACACCAAAGCTGAAAGCTAACACTGGCTAACTGCTGGCTAATATTATTTCTAATGAGCGACCAAGGAGTATGCGACCTGATACGAACAGGTTAGTGCTTTGCTTGCATTTGGCTTTTCCACCATAACCCAGATCCATTTGCCACTTTGCTTTCTATGATGCTGCTCAATAATGAAAGAGGAAGCATATTGCAGCAGGGGCGAGTGGAGAATAGTTAGCCAGCTAACGTTAAGGTTAGCCAGCGTAACGTTACGTTGTTGGGAGGATGGAGATAGCGTTTATAGTGTGTCATTTCAGATGGGGCGAGATTGTTTATTTGAGTAACGTATGTTTATCGCTGCTTGCTAGCATTGTTGTGTGTTTGCATGCATTAGCTAAATGTAGGTTACTATTATTAGGCTAGCTAACTGGCTACCAGCTATCTATCTCGCAAGTGGTGCCAGATGCGCATCTTCATTAGTCTTGGCCAGCTAACTTATAGCTAGCTTGATGGTTTTGTAACCTCTATCCAATCTTACGCTATAGGCCTTCATTTGGGCAGACGTATCCGCACAGTATGACAAGTTCCCAGATTACGAATATAAGCCAAATGCAGTCCAGATGATGTGGAGACATGAGTAAGTGATCACACATCCACAGTCCAGTGGGCTACCTAACGTTAGCTCACCACCTTAGTTGGCAGAACATCCTGTCTGCTTTTCTACTGTTTTTTTTTACTTGTAAGAAAACTGCGACTGTTACTAGATTGCCATCTTATTACAGTGATGGCAATTTGTATATTAATGCTTTATTATTGTTGGATGAATCAGGCATGTTTCAGTAAGGAATGAGCGTCAGTGTGGCAAAGCACACCCACTACCTAGAGTTAGCAGGCAGGCAGGATGGACATGGCTGTTGTGATTCCATTAGTTGTTTTTATGTGAGGGTTTTTCATCTTTTTTTTTTCTGCAGTGTCACTCTCTCTCTCTCTCGCGTGCCTGCCAACCTCTCACAAAGTAGGAGACTGAGATGAAGGACAGACAGACAGATATTCCCTTCCAACTACTGAATTGTTGCATGCATCAGATCAGTCCTTACCAGACACTGACCACCGTGCAGGTGTAAGAGCTGTTCTGTGATCAGTCCTCATATCTGGTCATGATGATACACCAGCACACATTCCTGTATGTTTACAGATTTCAGTGACTCT
>NC_139644.1:6179316-6181816 GCF_964638095.1 Poromitra crassiceps
GTAGGTGGCTGCTTGTCTTGGTTCCAGGCTTAAAACTCTTTCTATAAGGATTGTTTTGAAACATCTATGGAGAAAATGAATGGGGAATTCTCTGATGAAACGGGAGCCGGTTAGATGTGGGCGATCACGTCTATAAATCACATAAGGGGGGAATTCCCCCCATCAGGCCCGGCCAGAGACACTCAACAATTTAGACAAGATAGCGCGATATTGCTGTTTGCTGCATACGGGGCAGCTTTAGCTCAGGAGGTAGAGCGGGTCGGCCAATGACGCAAGGGTTGGCGGTTTCGATCCCCGCTCCCTCCCAGCTGCTGTCGTTGTGTCCTTGGGCAAGACACTTAACCCTCCTTGCTCCCGATGGTGTGTAGGCACCCTGCGTGGCAGCCTGCCGCCATCGGTGTATGAATGGGTGAATGTAGACTATCTACTGATTGTAAAGCGCTTTGGATAAAAGCGCTATATAAATGCAGGCCATTTACCATTTACCATTTGCTGCCATACTTTTTATTTTGTATTTATTTTATTTTTTCAGTGTGACTGAACATGAGCGTGAATCCACATGTAGGTGGAACACACGTGCCTGCCCGCGCACAACATGGATTAAAGTCATGGTCTTAAAGGGAGAAATGGCTTTGTGACGTTCTTGCCGCTGAATTTCTCCCTTTGACAAATCCCATGCAGTCCTTTGCACAGCTGAGTGCGTTTTGGTGTCAGGTCTTTGTTGTCTGCAGGTCGACACACTGGCTGACTCCTACCTGCAGTTAGCTTAGCTCATCCAGCCTGCTGAAGTCTCCTTGACACCCAATCCCTCCCAGCTGCTCTGTAGCTGACCTCTGACCTCTCAAGTGCAAAGAGAAATGTCCCTGCTAGGGCTGTTAGAAACAAAACATCCATTCATGTAAGCACCGCAATTGTTATCTTCCACTATTCTGAACTGATTCACAACTTCAGCGTTTATTTGTGTGTGACCTGTTGCCTTAGGTTTGCCTTTGTGTATACTGTGTTTATGTTGTTGCATTCAGTTGACTCATGTAAACACATTCATCGAAATTATTGTCTTATTCAGATTTAGTATTGTAATTATTGCAATCCATGTGAACATAGTCATGGAGTCACAGAGGCTTAAAGTGAACCATCCAGTGGTAGATTCCCTACCATTCCCTGCCTACCAACACGAGGGTTGCAGGTTTGCTCCCCCGTGTTGCCTCCGGCTTGGTCGGGTGTCCATACAGGCACGATTGGCTGTGTCTGCGGGAGGGACGGGCATTTCTAGCAAAAACACTAGTCGAAATTCGCGGGGCCAAAGTCGACTTTTCGTCGAAATTCGCCCACACGTAAAAAAGAAAGTAAAATGTTACACGGTCTCCCCTGATTCTAAGTATAGTTGAATCGCTTGGTTTGACCAAGTAAAACATTTGTATAAGCATTTTATGCAAGGTATATAGAAAAATGAATGGCGGAAGAAATCTCATGGACAGGGAGAGGGGGTGACTTTGGCACCCTATTGTCATTAGGCAGCCAGACCTACGTTAGCCGTTAGCATTAGCGTAGCGCCGAGATGTCTCAGGGAACAGTAGACAGAATATCAGCTTTTCTTCATGCAGTAACGAGCCTTGAAAGCTTTTCCTTGTGGCTGAGTGTTGCTGTAATATAGACAGTTTAAGGCCGTGTGTCCATCTAGCGTCTTTTCCTCAGCTCCACTGTCTTTTTTCAGTTGTTTCCAATGAGGAGCGAGGGTATGCGGGCGCACACGGACGTCTAGAGGAAGTGCGCTGCAACCAGCGTCTATTTTCACAGGGCTCAGGCGTTTTTGTGCGCCGGCTCCCAGCGCTTCCAGCGGAAAATATTTTAACTTTTCAGAAAGACGCTGGTGTCGGGTGCTCCTTTTCAGCCAACTAATCACATGGAGAAACTATCACAACAGAGACAGAAAGGCTCAATTGTGGGGGCAGATTGGCAGCTAGACACTTAATATTTCTGGTGGGTTTTGTGCTTTTATCACAGAACGTGTTTTGTTAGCTTGTTAGCTGTTAGCTATCAACCTAGCTTCCTAACATTATTTTCAGTCTGCTTGATTGCATATTGTGCGCTGGGATCATATTGTCATATTGTGATAATTACCGCTCCTCGCTCCCGGAGCGGCCCTGTCCACCCGCTCCAGCGTTCAAGGCCGCTCCGCTCCAGACCGCTCCCCGCTCCATACAGATTTCACCCGCTCGCACTCACCGCTCCGCTCAACAGAAGAAAAGAAAAAGAGGCCAGGGTGTTTTAATTTGCGTTTAAACGCCTGGGCAATGGGCATTGCTCACTACAAATAACATGAGCTCAGCAGAGTCGGCTGCATGTTCGTTTCTCTTCCTTCTCGTCTCGCAGCAGCTGGCAAGAAAATAGTGGGCGTGCACATGGCCACACACCGATGCATTCTGTTTCCAACATGTTGTGATCGAAACTGGAGCGGGACTGAGCAGGTGATCGGTGCCGCTCCAACTTTCGCTCCGGT
>NC_139644.1:6186816-6294316 GCF_964638095.1 Poromitra crassiceps
GTAATAATTATAAATAACTAGAAATACAAAAACACAATAGAACAAATAGTTAAGAAAAAATATCAAATGTACACAACATGCTGTCTATAACTTAAAAAAAACAATCGGCAATATCGGCGCACCATATCGGCTGATACGATATATCGGTAATCGGCCAATATCGGCCGAAAATATCGGCGAACCGATATATCGGTCGGGCTCTAGCACACACACATACATGCACACACACGCATGCACACACACGCATGCACACACACACACACACACACACACACACACACACACACACACACACACACACACACACACACACACACACACACACACACACTCTATTAGTAATATTACTATTACTAAACCTGCTGTGTGTGTTTGTGGATGCAGCTTGTGTGTGTGTGTGTGTGTGTGTGCGTGCAGTTCAGATTCCCCTGAGTCATCACTTCTCCCATTTCCTGCTGAAGAACAGTCTCACGTTAGCCCCTGGCTTCAGCTGAGTCACAGACAGACACACACACACACACACACACACACACACACACACACACACACACACACACACACACACACACAGTTACACACACACACACACACACACACACACACACACACACACACACACACACACACACACACACACACACACACAGGACTGTGGACAGCTCAGTTTTCAGACAGGGCAGTGGCAGACTGAAAGGTCGGAGAGGTCGCCTGGCCTAATGGACTGATGCTCTTATTCAGCTTTTTCTTCTTCATGTGTTCTGACCTGCTCTGAACACCACAGAAGAAGAGCCATTATGAGTCCATCATGCTGTTTCTTCTTCGTGTGTTACTGTTCTGACCTGCTCTGAACACCACAGAAGAAGAGACATTATGAGTCCATCATGCTGTTTCTTCATGTGTTCTGACCTGCTCTGAACACCACAGAAGAAGAGACATTATGAGTCCATCATGCTGTTTCTTCTTCATGTGTTCTGACCTGCTCTGAACACCACAGAAGAAGAGCCATTATGAGTCCATCATGCTGTTTCTTCTTCGTGTGTTCTCACCTGCTCTGAACACCACAGAAGAAGAGCCATTATGAGTCCATCATGCTGTTTCTTCTTCGTGTGTTCTCACCTGCTCTGAACACCACAGAAGAAGAGCCATTATGAGTCCATCATGCTGTTTCTTCTTTGTGTGTTACTGATCTGACCTGAATGGATGAATGAATATTTCCTCCCCCTTTTCTCTTTTGGCATGGCCATATATTTAAGTACCATATATTTAAGTACCATATATTTAAGTACAGTATATTTAAGTACAGTATATTTAACTCATTGAGTGCCAGCCACTTTTGGAGAACGGACGCTCCCAGTGCCAGAGTTTCAGAGCGTTTTCAGTGATTTCTCGAGGCCCACAGAATATTGTGTGATATTACTATGTAAACACTGAACACGCACAAAGAACGATGAGACTCTATTCTATCATCTGCAAAAAAAAGTTTATTGATCCCATTTTCCGTTCTTTAGTTATGAGCCGGAGAAGATAGCTTGATTCATCCAAAAACAGCAATTTTTTTCTAGAAGCTGAGATAATTGGCCTTTTGTGAAATTAAACATTTCAAGCACATCACTGACTCTGAAGCTAATCTTTTCTAATGTAGTCACACCTCAAAAATAATTTCCTTCAATAAAACAGTAAAGGCCAGGGAATTTTGTTTGGCAGAATAATATTTTTAGCTACAACCAGCAGCGCTGGCCCCTGCGTGCGCTGCTGGTTGCAGCTTCTTGCTGGTCTTGATTTGCTGCTGGTGGGCATCGGATATTCTGGCTTGCGTTTGTCAATCCTGTCCTGCTGCCTGGGTCTGTCTGGGTGTTGCGTGCTGCTCTGCGTGCCCCCCCCGCCCCGCCCCGCCCCGCCTCGCCTCAACTGCACACTCCTCCTCCTGTCTGTGGTGGCTCTCTGCTGAGTTTGCTGTGCGCACAGTGAATGGTGCACAACATCCAGCTTTTTTACAGCGTTCCGCGTGTGTTTGTCACCGGCAACGATGCTTCCAGTTGAGAATAATAACAACTCCACGGTGTGGATGTGCGGATGTGCTGTCGCAACCGACACGGAGCGGCTCAATTGTGGGAGCAGATTGGCTGCTGCAGGCACAGCTGCAGTAACGTGCTTCAGCATATCGATGCATACGGATGCGATGCGATTTCCGTTTCCATAACGACTTCTTCTTTGTTTTTTCCTTGCCTTTCTGTTATGTGGAGAGCACTGTCGCCACCTAAGGGTTCTGTAAAATAGGTTAGACACATCCAATAGCTCTCATATTGTAAAAGACGATGTAAGAGGCTTAGATCGACACCCCCCCGTCAAAAAACGCAATTGACGAACATGTCCGTCCTTGGCACTCTACGTTACTATTTGAAATGACGAACATGTTCGTCCATGGCACTCAATGAGTTAAGTACAGTATATTTAAGTACAGTATATTTAAGTACAGTATATTTAAGTACAGTATATTTAAGTACAGTATATTTAAGTACCATATATTTAAGTACCATATATTTAAGTACCATATATTTAAGTACAGTATATTTAAGTACAGTGTATTTAAGTACAGTATATTTAAGTACAGTATATTTAAGTACAGTATATTTAAGTACCATATATTTAAGTACCATATATTTAAGTACAGTATATTTAAGTACAGTATATTTAAGTACAGTATATTTAAGTACCATATATTTAAGTACCATATATTTAAGTACAGTATATTTAAGTACAGTGTATTTAAGTACAGTATATTTAAGTACAGTATATTTAAGTACAGTATATTTAAGTACAGTATATTTAACTACCATATATTTAAGTACCATATATTTAAGTACAGTATATTTAAGTACAGTATATTTAAGTACAGTATATTTAAGTACAGTATATTTAAGTACCATATATTTAAGTACCATATATTTAAGTACCATATATTTAAGTACAGTATATTTAAGTACAGTATATTTAAGTACAGTGTATTTAAGTACAGTATATTTAAGTACAGTATATTTAAGTACAGTATATTTAAGTACCGTATATTTAAGTACAGTATATTTAATAGGGATGGGCATTTCTAGCAAAAACACTATTCGAAATTCGCTGGCCAAATTCGAATTTAATTCGAAATTCGAAAATAAAAATAAAAATGTAAAAAAAATTAAAAATGTAATTTTTTTTTTTTTTTTTTTTTTTTTTTTTGTGTGAGTGAAATGTTGCATTGTCTCCCCTGATTCTAAGTCTACGGCTTTATTAATTAATATAAAAAGCTTCTGCTGTGGATTTTTAGCTCAAACAAGCATTGCACCACTGAAGTAAAGAACATGTTACATGACATTGACATTTTCGAAAATAAAAAACAGTTTTGACAATCATGAGTGGTTCATTAAATATTTAGTAGGCTCAGGTCTGAGTGCCAAAGGGGTGCCAAAGTCACCCCCTCTCCCTCTTCATGGGATTTCATCCGCCATTCATTTTTCCATAAACCTTGCTTAAAATGCTTATAAAAATTGTTTTACTTGCTCAAACCAAGCGATTTGACTATACTTAGAATCAGGGAAGACAATGCAACATTTCACTCAAATTTTTTTTTTTTTTTTTTCTTTTTTTTCTTTTTTGAATTTCGAATTTCAATAATAAAAGTCGACCTTGATAATAACAACGATTATTCGAAAATTCGAAATTCGATGCCCATCCCTAATATTTAACTACCGTATATTTAAGTACCGTATATTTAAGTACCGTATATTTAAGTACCTTATATTTAACTACCGTATATTTAAGTACCGTATATTTAAGTACCGTATATTCAAGTACCGTATATTCAAGTACCGTGTATTCAAGTACAGTGTATTCAAGTACAGTGTATTCAAGTACAGTGTATTCAAGTACAGTGTATTCAAGTACAGTGTATTCAAGCACAGTGTATTCAAGCACAGTGTATTTAAGTACAGTGTATTTAAGTACAGTGTATTTAAGTACCGTATATTTAAGTACCGTATATTTAAGTACCGTATATTTAAGTACCGTATATTTAAGTACAGTATAGTACAGTATATTTAAGTACAGTATATTTAAGTACCGTATATTGAAGTACCGTATATTGAAGTACCGTATATTGAAGTACAGTATATTGAAGTACAGTGTATTTAAGTACAGTGTATTTAAGTACAGTGTATTTAAGTACAGTGTATTTAAGTACAGTGTATTTAAGTACAGTGTATTTAAGTACAGTGTATTTAAGTACAGTGTATTTAAGTACAGTATATTTAAGTACAGTATATTTAACACGTTCACTGCCATTGGCGAGTCAACTCGTCAAGCAGAAACCAACGGTTGACTGCCAATGGCGAGTCAACTCGTCAAATTTTTTTTTTTTTTTTTTTTTGACGGTGGGACGTTGATCTAACCCTTTTACATCTCCTATAAAAATATGAGAGCCACCGAACGTGTACAACCCATTCCACCGACCCACTAAGTGGTGACAGTGCTCTCCAGACTATTGAAAGCCGAGCCAAAACTGCAGGGAATAGCGTGAGGAAACCATTCTCATACTGTAGGCTAAAACGCTTTCGCGCTGGAGCACAACGGTGGCGCACAACGGTGGGGGGTTCCAAAAATAGACTGGGTGGAACACACTTTGAAACACGCAGCATAAAGCCCAGAATCGCAAAAGCTTCATCAAAGCTCTCAACCGAAACCCCAAGAAACGAGCGAGCCCATCCAGACTCGCCCGACGAGGGGCAGCCAGGCAGCACAGACAACAGAAACTCGCTTGTCACACACCCGCCCGCTGCAGCCACGGAGGGAGGAGAACACACACGGAGGGAGGAGTTTGAAGGAGAGGGGCTTTCCTGCTGTTATGGAGGAAATTACTGTTCAAAACTATTGTTTAGATGTCTGACGTCTTACTGATGCCAAAAATAAATGGTTAAAGTGACTGTTCTATCGAATTTCACAAAAAGGCATTTTTCTCACCTTTCATTTTCAGATGCTGAAACCATGCTGTATTCAACTGCTAATGCCTACATAACTACTAACTCTACAAACTAACTCTTTTAGACAGAGAAAGCACACATTCTATTAGTTCTTTTGAGATATTTTGTGTTCACAAAATCCTAACAGAAAAGAATCCTCGGCTCTTGAAAGATGAGCCAGAATCCTCAAAAAAAAACCTTGGCAGAAGTACAGTATTGAAAAAACGGCTGGCAGTGAATGTGTTAAGTACAGTATATTTAAGTACAGTATATTTAACACATTCACTGCCAGCCGTTTTTTTTTTACTGTAGGTAGGTTCTGCCAGAGGGTTTTTTTGAGGATTCTGGCTCATCTTTCAAGACCCGAGGATTCTTTTCTGCTAAGATTTTGTGAACACACAATATCTCAAAAGAACTAATAGAATGTGTGCTTTCTCTGTCTAAAAGAGTTAGTTTGTAGAGTTAGTAGTTATGTAAGCATTAGCAGTTGAATACAGCATGGTTTCAGCGTCAGAAAAATGATTCTGAGATAAACGGCTTTTTGTGAAATTCGATAGAACAGTCACTTTAACCATTCATTTTTGGCATCAGTAAGACGTCAGACATCTAAACAATAGTTTTGAACAGTAATTTCCTCCATAACAGCAGGAAACACCCCTCTACTTCAAACTCCTCCCTCCGTGTGTGTTCTTCTTGGCTGCAGCGGGCATGTCACAAGCTCGTTGCTGCTGCTGCTGTAACCTCGCGTCACCAGGCTCACTGCTTCTGCTGCTGCTGCCTGTCTGCTGGCGGCCGCTGTGCAAGTCTGGATCGGCTCGCTCGTTTCTTGTGGTTTGTGTTGAGAGCTTTGATGAAGCTTTTGCGATTCTGGTCTTATTTATGCTGCGTGTTTCAAAGTGTGTTCCACCCGTAATCTATTATGCAAATTTGCAATCCCGCACCGCCAGCAATCAGCGCGAAAACGAAAGCGTTTTCGCCCAGCCATTTTCACGAGAATGGCTTCCTCACACTGCTTTTTGCTTGCCTTCCTCTAGTCTGGGAGAGCACTGTCGCCACTTAGTGGGTCGGTGGAATGGGTTGTACATGTTCGGTGGCTTCAATATTGATATAAGAGATGTAAAAGGGTTAGATGCACATCCCACGGTCAAAAAAAAAAAAAAAAAATTTTGACGTAAAAACACGTCATTGGCAGTCAACCGTTGGATTCTGTTTGACGTAAAAACACGTCATTGGCAGTGAACGTGTTAAGTACAGTATATTTAAGTACAGTATATTTAAGTACAGTATATTTAAGTACCGTATATTTAAGTACCGTATATTTAAGTACAGTGTATTTAAGTACAGTGTATTTAAGTACAGTGTATTTAAGTACAGTGTATTTAAGTACAGTATATTTAAGTACAGTATATTTAAGTACCGTATATTTAAGTACCGTATATTTAAGTACCGTATATTTAAGTACAGTGTATTTAAGTACAGTATATTTAAGTACAGTATATTTAAGTACCGTATATTTAAGTACCGTATATTTAAGTACCGTATATTTAAGTACCGTATATTTAAGTACAGTGTATTTAAGTACAGTGTATTTAAGCACAGTGTATTTAAGCACAGTGTATTTAAGCACAGTGTATTTAAGCACAGTGTATTTAAGCACAGTGTATTTAAGCACAGTGTATTTCAGTACAGTGTATTTAAGTACAGTGTATTTAAGTACAGTATATTTAAGTACAGTGTATTTAAGTACAGTGTATTTAAGTACAGTGTATTTAAGTACAGTGTTTTAAGCACAGTGTATTTAAGCACAGTGTATTTCAGTACAGTGTATAAGTACAGTGTATTTAAGTACAGTGTATTTAAGTACAGTGTATTTAAGTACAGTGTATTTAAGTACAGTATATTTAAGTACAGTATATTTAAGTACCATATATTTAAGTACAGTATATTTAAGTACAGTATATTTAACTACAGTATATTTAACTACAGTATATTTAAGTACAGTATTGCCAAAACATGTTGTACAAGGTTTCAAATCTAACTAGCTGGGCTATATTTAGGGATGCACCGATCCACTTTTTTCACTTCCGATCCGATTCCGATACCTGAATTTGGATATCTGCCGATACCGATATTATGCCGATACCAATATTTTTCTTGAATATACAGTATAGGCAAAGAGTTGGCCAATTAAAGTTTTTTTTTAAAATATACCTTGCAAAAAGCAGACAAAATTAAGAAAATATACAAGGCAAAGAAGGATACTATTATACATTATTACACAAATTACGGCCAGCTGTGTGCTGGAATTGCAATTTTTTTTTTTTTTTTTTTTTCCAATTCCGATCCGATCCGTGAATTAGTGCCATATCGGCTACCGATATTGGATCGGATCGGCCCCATCCCTAGCTATATTGGCCTATAATCCAGAATGAACGTCAGTTTGCACAGTATAATACACAGGGTTTAAAGGAACAGCTCACCCTAAAATCCAAAATACATATTTTTCATTTCACCTGTAGTGCTATTTATCCATCTACATCGTTTTTTGTTAGTTGCCTGAGTTCTGGAGATATCGGCCGCAGAGTGTCTGCCTTCTCTCCAACACAATGGAACTGGATGGCACTCGGCTTGTGGTGCTCAAAATGGCAAAAACACACATTTGTAACTTGTAACATGTTTACTCACTATGGCTATTAAAATAATCTGGAGTCTTGATTGTAAAATCTGAATGTCTCTGATATGTGCTGTGTCTCTGTGTCTGATACTGTATGTCTCTGATATGTGCTGTCTCTGTGTCTCACATGTCTCTGATATGTGCTGTCTCTGTCTCTGATATGTGCTGTGTCTGTGTCTGACATGTCTCTGATATGTGCTGTGTATGTCTCTGATATGTGCTGTCTCTGTCTCTGACATGTCTCTGATATGTGCTGTCTCTGACATGTCTCTGATATGTGCTGTGTCTGTGTCTGACATGTCTCTGATATGTGCTGTCTCTGTGTCTGACATGTCTCTTGATATGTGCTGTCTCTGTCTCTGTGTCTGACATGTCTCTGATATGTGCTGTCTCTGTCTCTGTGTCTGACATGTCTCTGATATGTGCTGTCTCTGTGTCTGACATGTCTCTGATATGTGCTGTCTGACATGTCTCTGATATGTGCTGTCTCTGTCTCTGTCTCTGTATAGCCGGTGCTGCCCCACACAGCCGTGTGCTTTGCGTGCGGCGAGGCGGGGAAGGAGGACACGGTGGACTCAGAGGAGGAGAAGTTCAGCCTCTCCCTCATGGAGTGTACCATCTGCAACGAAATCATCCACCCCAGCTGCCTCAAGGTGTGTGTGTGTGTGTGTGTGTGTGTGTGTGTGTGTGTGTGTATGAGCTTTATGAGCTATCTCAAATTGTGTCTACTCACTGTGTGTTTGGAGCTGTTTATGTGTGTAGATTTATTAAGGGCGGTGGTTCTCAAAGTGGGGTCCAAGGACCACCAGGAGGTCCCTGAGGAGGGTCCGGGCGGGGGGTCACCAGGTGCCGTTGACTTGTACATGCCATTACTAGCATCTGAAAGACCAGGTTAAGAAAGGAGTCAAATATAAAGTTTCTTCACTGTCATTTAGAACTGGCTTCTTATTCACAGTATCATGCACACTCCTTCTCACACACACGGGTTAGTTTATTGTCAAAATACCTTTATTTTGAAGGGCTGTGTGAACTCTTATTGTGAAGGGCTGTGTGAACTCTGTGTTCAACAGTGTAGAATCAATGTCATCAGCAAGCTAGCTAGCGTTAGCTGTAACTTCCAGCTCACTTGTGAGCCACAGAGCTGCCTGGAAAGCAAACCCAGAAGTGAAACACATGGCATGATCAAATCAACGCCCCCTAGTGTCCCTTTGGGGTTTAAGGTCGACAGCAAAATGAGGAAGGAGTTGAATTTCACTTGAGTTTAATTGAGCATAAATGATCCCAGTTAGAGAGAATGTGTAAGAATGACTGTTAAACATGTCACTCCTTCCATACATCATTTGGACACTAGGGGGCTGGGCGATACATTCATATCATATCAATTTGATGATATGAGACTAGTTATCGTTTGGGATTTTGATGATTGTAAGATTGAGAAATAGCTTCTTCCTGCGTTACAGTGAAGTGACCCAACATTCTGAATGTATCAGCCTGCTCATCATATCCACCTTACGACTTTTGACTGATTAGTAATGATCATTAGTAATGATCATTAGTAATGATCATTAGTAATGATCATTGCTAATTTTCAACATGTTCCTGTGTGTAAATACTAAATACTGAACCATATGAAAGCACAAATACCGTAAATTCCGGACTATAAGGCGCACCGGTCTATAAGCCGCACCTTCAAAGGTGACTATTTTTTTCTTATATAAGCCGTACCGGTCTATAAGCCGCGGGTGTTTTGATGTTTAATTACCATATGTAAGGCTTCGTGCACAGAGGGGATTGTCGGGAAAGAGATGGCTGTTTGGGGAAGCTCCCATTTATTAACATTTCAACAAAACAAAAGTCAGGTCACTAATCCCCAGACAAAATCACACATTGTGAGATGCTTAAAAATCACCATCGGCGGGAGCTGCACAGCTGCAAGAACACAAGTGAAATTCGTTCTCTCGTGACCTGTGGTTCTCAACGTGATGGACGATTCACCTTTCTTGTTAACAGTCCTAGTGAGAGGCAGGTCGAACGTCAAAGGCACTTCATCCATATTTATGATCTGCTCCGGTCCGATGGAATATTCCTTGATCTTTCTTTGTGTGAATTCGCCGAAGTTTGTAATTTTCTCCTGGTAGTCGGGAGGGAGTTGCTGACACACAGTCGTCCGCGCCCTGACGGACAGTCCCTTTCGTCTCGGGATGGTGCATGATCCTTTGCTGCTGCTGCTGTTGTTGTTCCTGTCTCGCTACTGTCTCAGACATGGCTTTCAGGCTCAATCGCCGCCATCGTCGTAACACAGCCAGTTCTCCATCTTTTGAAGCATGATGTTAGATTACAACGAGCTAGTTGTGTGGCTTAGCCTTCCAAAATGTTGCTGTTAGTTTTTTAGAATGTAATACATAGAATTGGGAATGTTACATTCAATTTCATTCAGACTGTCTTTCAGGCTCCATCGCTGCCTTTTTCCCCCCGGAGCGAGGGAGGAGGGAGGGAGGGTGTTTTACCGTAGTGGCTGAGAGAGAGTAGTGGCACAGTGCTCCAATCAGGTCGCGAGGCACATTTTTTGCAACATCATCCAATCAGGGTCTCGCTCTCATAATGTCTGTCTTGCTCTCGTTCTGCCTCATACCAACATCCATAGATTTTGGAGGTTCCCGAGTGGCCGTTTGCTGGAAAAATCCATAGATAAGACGCACCGTTATATAAGCCGCAGGGGGCAAAAAAGGCCAAAAAACGGGAAAAAAGCCGCGGCTTATAGTCCGGAATTTACGGTACTCACAAGTCTCCTCACATTATCGACTTATTTGGTTCAAATAAAATATTGTGACATATTTGATTTTGCAAAGGTCAACATCCCCCTGCTCTAAGTTCAGCACTGTTGGAACACAAATCGTTCCGTGTGTGTGTGTGTGTGTGTGTGTGTGTGTGTGTGTGTGTGCGTGTGTTATGGCATGTGTGTTATGGCATGTACTATCTGGGCCAAGTTTGTCCACCCCAGCTGTCTGAAGGTGGGGTCATGTGTGTGTGTGTCTGTAAGCGTGGTGACTGTGCACACGTATGTGCACACTCAGCACATGTCGGCGTGCCTCTGACTCCGTGCAGCTGACATGACGCTGGTGTGTCAGCTGACATGACGTTGGCGTGTCAGCTGACATGACGTGGGCCAACAGAAATGGATGCGGATTCTGGGATTCCTATTTTGGATACAGTAGATGTAAATGTACTGATCGTGGCGAGAAACTAGGTCATTGTAGCAGCAAAGAAATACGATGTAGATAATAACACAATTAAAGCAAATTGAATGTGAAGAGATGCTGATGCAGAGCTGCTGGTGGGTTGTTGATGTTTAGATGTACAGGTAAGCGTGTGTCCACATGCCGTTTTTTTGGCGTGGCTAAAGCGCTGCCTGGATCATATAAAAATACACATTCTGATTAATAGCAGATAGGTTGCGGGCGGGTGAAATGATGCATCAATAATGAGGACAATTAATGACATTCTTTAGTCTATGAACGTATTTTAAGCTTCATTTTCCGTCAGGCACTTTATTAGCCGACTATGTTAGGATCAAGCAAAGGACCCCAAAGGACCAAGGCAGTGTTAAACCATAGCCATGCGGTAAACGTCGATGGGATGCCTCGCATTCTTGGTCCATATAAGGTGAATGATGTCACCAGAACGTCCACAAATGAAACGTGATTACAAAGAAAAAGGGAGATGGCATGAAGAAATGTGTCAGAGATGATTATGATGATTTTGATGATCATCTGAATGATGATTTGATGATCATCATCATCTGATGATGATTATGTGGCAGAGATGATTTCTTTGACGTGTCTTCGTTCACCATGGAAAGGACTCATTCATAAGAAGAGCAGCAGACTGTGTGTGTGGACTCTGTGTTGGTGCTGATGATGACATGATGCAGACCTCGTAGTCATTAAGAGGATTTGAACGTGATGTCAGCTCTCTGGTGCCCCCCCTCCTCCTGCATCTCTTCCACGGAGAACACAGAGCGTGAGGAACCCTCCCTCTGCCTGCATCTCTTCCACGGAGAACACAGAGCGCGAGGAAACTTGGCCCGCTACTTAACATTAGGAGCGACTGAAGCATCAGAAAACACAGCCTGTAATACATCACATACATACTCATGCCACCATCGTGTCATGTCGGATTTACCCTAAACACAAGCAGAACAAACATTCATGTCGGCCTTCTAGCGCTAAATACAACTAGTTATGGGATCTTCCTACAAAAGGTGAATAATATCTGCTGCATTTTGTTTCGGGTTAATTTTAAAATAAAATGTATTTTGGGTCGTGGGCATTTCAAAGAGAGAAACACGTAAACGCTTCCAAGTTGTAGAACAAGAAGATGTCCTCCTGTTCCTCCTCTTCATCCAACATGACGTCACCATGACAGCAGAAGCAATGCTTATACAACAATTTGCTTATGATTTGCCACAGTTTGTGTTATCTAACAATGAAAGGATTTAGCAACATACAGTGTCCCACAGGATTTGTTTAAACATTTTAAAGTAAAATGCATGAATTTGGTGTACTTTGAGAAAGCTTAAGAGCAAAATTAAAAGGCTAGATCTATGGAGAACATGTCATCATTACTGTGCTGTGGGTTTACAATGACAAACTAAATTTCTCTCTATAGGTCAGGGATACTCAACTTGCTTTGCCACTTTCGTGAAATGATAGAAGGCGAGGGGCCAGTTAATAAACAAACAATATACATTTTTCTGTAGCGGATTGTAGGTTTTTGGGGTGTCAGCCGGAGTTTAGGCTGACAATGTTGTGCACACCGGATAGTTATTTAGGTTAAGTTAGTTAGATTAAAGGAAGGCTTTACCGTGGGGAATATGAATATATATTAAATCTCACGCCCCTAAGGTTTTCGAATCCGTTGAAATTTTTGAAATTGGAGCTTCACTCCCAGAGATATCAAGCATCTCTCACATATTTTTTGGGCCAGCCGACGCGTTTCGCGTCATCTGGCCCAAGTCCGCCTTGCGGAAGTCGTGCACCTATGAACTACAACTGTTGTGAGCCATGGTCCCGCCTCTAGAGGTCCTCCATGCCCCTTCAGAGGTCTCCAACAAAAACGAAAAGGCAGCCATCTTTTTCAACCGCCTAGCCTGCTGTAGCTAATATTAGCTTCCCATAGTTCCTTGCAAAGAGACCGATCTCGGGAACGGAAGCACGGACAGACACGGGACTGGCGGCATTGGAAAGCTCATCAAATTTTACATCTAGTAGTAGGTGGGTTGAAGTAACGAAATCAACGCTGAGCAATGTACCCGTTTTTACACATTTTTACAGAAAATAGTTACAACATCAGATGCGCGTAACTCCTACGAAAATGCCTTAAAATGCATGATTTTTTTTTTATGAAGACATCTCCCGACATATATACTACCGTTTAAATTTGGTGCAATTTGGAGGCAATTTTATTTTCGATTTATTTCTTCTTCTCTGTATGTTTTATTGTCGAAGCCTTCTTCTTCTTTGAGTTTTATGGCGGTTGGCAAACATATATGTGCATTACCGCCACCTACTGGAGTTTGATATCAGCCAAATGCCTGAGGGGTGGGCATGAAAACGAAGGCCACGCGAGCCCAGTGCATTGTGGGAAATGTAGTATTTCGAGTCCCCGCACCCGCACCTCCCCCCCACCACCCCCCCCACACACAGAGTGGATTTCGGTTGATATCTCTGTGAGTAAACCTCCAATTTCAAAAGTTTCAACGGATTCGAAAACCTTAGGGGCGTGAGATTTAATATATATTCATATCCCCCACGGAAAAGCCGGCCTTTAAGTACATACATAAGTGCCTGGGTAGGGAGCAGATGGCGGTATTTGACAATTTAGCATCTAAATCATAGATTATTGAAAGATATTCCATATTCCAGACTGAAATGCTATAACAGAAGTATTGGCCAGAATGACATGAACTGTAAAAAAAAAAAAAATATATATATATTTTTTTGGTTAACATCTTTTTGTGGCGGTCAAAATCCTTTTGTGGCGGTGCGCCACAAATTCCTTTATGTATGGGAAACACTGACATATACTACGGTATATACACATATACAGTATATTAAAGTATTAAGCCCCAAGAGGCTGGGGTGTACAGTGTTTACAACAGTTACTATTTATTTTTTTATTTATATCTATCAAGTATCAAGTTTTTTGCAACTTTCCCCCTGCGTGACGCCAGCGGCTATGTGCAGCCGGGCATGAAGTCAATACAAGTTGTGACAGGCGCCGGGCAGAACAGAGCCCTTCTGCTGTGAACTAGGGATGTTCATCAATTGTCGAAAATCGATAATTGATCGTTAAGGATTGGAATCAATCCTGTGGAATTTGGATCGATTTTTTTTTTTTTTTTTTTTTTTGTGGACTAGGTTTGGGTGGAATTCGTTCCTCCTCGCCCCACTCCATTGCACAGCCGACTAACGTGAGGTGGAGCTTCATATAGTCTCTAGTTTTCTGGCTGGGCACGGGCCTTTGTGCCAACAAAACTGTTTTAAACATGGGGAATTCACACCGGCATGCGCCGGGGACAGCAGAGTGTTGGAGAGGAGACACATTGAAATAAAGAGTTCATTGAGGCGAACACGTTGTCTTTCGTATTTTCTGCCATAAGCATTCATTTTGTAAAAAAAAATATATATATATAAAAATATATAAGTATTAATATGATCGATAATCGATAATTGATCGTTAATTTTCACCGATTATCGATTATGGAAATTTTTCAAAATGAACATCCCTACTGTGAACCAAGCGTTAATCCGGCTTCCTTCCTACCCGCAGACACGGCCAAGTGTGCCTGTATGGACGCCCCGACCAAGCCGGAGGCAACACGGGGGCTCGAACCTGCAACCCTCGTGTTGGTGGTAGGCAGGGAATATAGGCTACCGTCCGCTGCACTACCCAGACGCCCAGTCTGCTCCTGTTTCAACTTCTTCTCCATGTTGAACGAAGGCGCCTGAAATAAAGAATGTCTGCTCCATTTGCTCATGGTGGCCGTCTGCCTTTGTAAACAAGCGCTCGGGCGCTCTCCTCAGCACCAACAACAGATACAGATGAAGTGATGTTTTGATCCCGAGGGGAAACTGGGTCATTGCAGCAGCAGAGAAGACAGATGCAGGTTGGAGAACAAAGAGAATAGTAATGAAGGATATAAATACAAATGGAAAGAGAGTCTCTTAAAGAGAGTCTCTGTGATGCCAATACAATGTTTCAACACACACGTGGGAGGGGGAAGAGTTGTTATTGTAGGAATGCGTCTGTGGGCTGCTCTAGTCTCGTGAGATTTCTGTTCATTACAATGAAAAACTGTAAGTATCATGTACAAAAATATGAATGCAACATGTGAAGTTTTGGTCCCGTGTTTAAGGAGTTAAAATATCCCATTAACTTTCCATGAAAAGCACATTTTTCCTCAAATCATTTGCACAACTTTGCCTAGAATGTGTCTCAATTGTTTTTGAATAATTACATTTTTTCAAAAATGGAAATTTAAAATCTTGAATGTTGCGTTGATATTTTTGTTGAGTGTATCTGAGTGATCTGATCGACAGATAAGTGGTTGGGTGGATATGGGAATGGTTGGTCGGATGGCTGGAAGGATGATGGATACTATCAATAGAGAGATGGTAGCAAGATGACGGACAGAAACAGCTGTTCCTGGTCATAGTTTTAAGAAGAGATAGACACTGACTCCAGCAGGGTTTTGTAACGGTTATTAACGGTGCTGTGTGTAGGATTTAAAAACATGATTATGTCATTGTCAGATGAACTGTGATACCTTGGTATAACAAATGAGACTGTGGTGGAGACGACTGCTTGTCTCTTTCACACTGCGGTGCCGTTGTCAGTTGTAACGTCTGGTTTCTCTTCCCTCTCTGTCTGTTCTCTGTCACTCTGGAGACTTACAGTGTGGGAACTGTCTGCTCGCTGCAGAATCAGATGCTCTCTGCAGACCAAGGCTTGTAAGGGAGAGAACATGTGAATATTACAGCTGATTAAAGGTCCTTCCACACTAGGGATGGGCATCAATAATCGAAAATCGATAATTGATCGTCAAGGAATCATGTCGATCATGTGGAATTTTGATCGTTTTTTTTTTTTTTTTTATCAAATCAAATAGATGTGCTTAAAGATTAGATTTCACTACATGGTCGCAACCAGCCAGGTGAGGGTGCAATGGGACTATGAGACAGAAAACTGAACAGCTGACACACCTCGGGGGCGGGGCTATGGGGGCAGGCAGCACTCAGCCAGACGTGGAAGTGAAGCGAGCAAAGCAGAGTTTTGTGTGCGACCATTTCGAGTTAAAAGACGACATTGTTCACTGCAAGAAGTGTGATGCTGTTTATAAGTACAACACAGCTGTGACAATGATCCACCACTTAAACAGCACAAAACATCTGAGCCTGGTTAACGTCCTCCTCTCAGCCTAGCATCACTTCACTGTTAGCAGCGAGGAGATGTGATGGCCGGTGTGCAGGAAAGATCACCCAGGTGATCCTCAACCTCATTGAGCTCACTTCACTTGGAGCAAAAATAAAAACGGGGAAATTTTTTAAATTTGATCCCCCCCCCCCCCCCAGTTTGTTATTTTTTCGTTTTTGCTCCAACTGAAATGTTTGATGGTCACTCATGATCCAGTAGGTCACGGGTTGGCTTTGTTCCAGCTTTAAAACTCGTTATAAGGATTTTTCAACAAAATGTCTATGGAGAAAATGAATGGGAAACTCACTTCCGGGGCAAAAGATATCACGTGACTGTTCAGCTCTATAGTATTTTCCAGCCTATATCCAGTCAATGCAACGGCGAAGTTTCGGAGAGTGATATTGCGGCTTTAATTTTCTCAGACCAAGGTTGATTTTTCAGAAATTAGCTTCTGTTGCTGTGAATAGTCAGGAGGCTCAAGATTCACCAATTTTGTGTTGTTTACAAACTTAAGTTTGTAATGTGTCTAGGCCTGCAACTAACAATTACTCTCATATTTTCTTGACTAATCGATGAGTCTTCTTTTGTCCTCCTGACCAACAGTCCACTGTGTGTGTGTGTGTGTGTGTGTGTGTGTGTGTGTGTTTGTTAAAACATTGTTGCTGTGTTGCCTCCCCAGATGGGTAAAGCAGAAGGCATCATCAACGATGAGATCCCAAACTGCTGGGAGTGTCCCAAGTGCCACAAGGAGGGCAAGACCAGTAAGGTGAGAGCCCACGACCTGTCAACAACCCCACGACCTGTCAACAACCCACGACCTGTCAACAACCCACGACCTGTCAACAGCCCACGACCTGTCAACAATCCCACAACCTGTCAACAACCCCACGACCTGTCAACAACCCACGACCTGTCAACAACCCACGACCTGTCAACAGCCCACGACCTGTCAACAACCCATGACCTGTCAACAGCCCACGACCTGTCAACAACCCCACCTGTCAACAACCCACGACCTGTCAACAATCCCACAACCTGTCAACAACCCCACCTGTCAACATCCCACGACCTGTCAACAACCCACGACCTGTCAACAACCCCACGACCTGTCAACAACCCCACCTGTCAACAACCCACGACCTGTCAACAATCCCACAACCTGTCAACAACCCCACCTGTCAACAACCCACGACCTGTCAACAATCCCACAACCTGTCAACAACCCACGACCTGTCAACAACCCCACCTGTCAACAACCCACGACCTGTCAACAATCCCACAACCTGTCAACAACCCCACCTGTCAACAACCCACAACCTGTCAACAACCCACGACCTGTCAACAACCCCACCTGTCAACAACCCACAACCTGTCAACAATCCCACAACCTGTCAACAACCCACGACCTGTCAACAACCCCACGACCTGTCAACAACCCCACGACCTGTCAACAACCCACGACCTGTCAACAACCCCACGACCTGTCAACAACCCACGACCTGTCAACAAACCCACGACCTGTCAACAACCCACGACCTGTCAACAAACCCACGACCTGTCAACAACCCACGACCTGTCAACAAACCCACACTATAGTATATGTACTACGTTCTCTCCACGCAGGACCAGGCAGACGGCTCAGGGAAGCGGCGGCTGGATAACGGGGAGGTGGGGCGCTGGAAGCTCACGGACGACCCGCCGCCCAAGAAGAAAGCCCCGCCTCCGCTGGAGGACGCAGGGCGCACCGACGGACACAAGAGGAAGAAGGAGAAGGAGCTGCCGCAGGACCAAGGACCCAAGAAGAAGGTAGAGAGAGAGGAGAGGAGGAGAAGAGAGCTCCATGTCTCCTCTTAGAGAGAGGAGAGGAGGAGAAGAGAGCTCCATGTCTCCTCTTAGAGAGAGGAGAGGAGGAGAAGAGAGCTCCATGTCTCCTCCTTGTCTTAGAGAGAGGAGAGGAGGAGAAGAGAGCTCCATGTCTCCTCTTAGAGAGAGGAGAGGAGGAGAAGAGAGCTCCATGTCTCCTCCTCTTAGAGAGAGGAGGAGAAGAGAGCTCCATGTCTCCTCCTCTTAGAGAGAGGAGGAGAAGAGAGCTCCATGTCTCCTCCTTGTCTTAGAGAGAGGAGAGGAGGAGAAGAGAGCTCCATGTCTCCTCCTTGTCTTAGAGAGAGGAGAGGAGGAGAAGAGAGCTCCATGTCTCCTCCTTGTCTTAGAGAGAGGAGAGGAGGAGAAGAGAGCTCCATGTCTCCTCCTTCTCTTAGAGAGAGGAGAGGAGAAGAAGGTAGAGAGAAGAAGAGAGCTCCATGTCTCCTCCTTCTCTTCTCCTATATATATATATATATATATATATATATATATATATATATATATATATATATATATTTTACATCTGCGCACATTTCAAAGTCTGTTAAACACTAAAAATAGGCCATTGACAGTTTCACATCGCCTCCCAACCCGTTTACAGCTGCTTCCCCAGAGCAGAGGAACTAACTGTCACCAGGCTGAGGGCGATCTGGACACTTAAACCAGTAGATGGAGGGTGATCTGGACACTTAAACCAGTAGATTGAGGGTGGCCAAACTACGGCCTGTGTGCCACCTGCGGGGAACACACGGTTGCCTCCGTGACTCTGATTCACTCAGTCACAGACATTCGCATAGGTAGAGCTGACTCCACTAGTCACGGGACAGCTAAACATTCATACCATCAATTTATGTTTTCGTGCGTTTTGAAAACAAAATCAAACATTTTTTTTACAAGCCATAACTCAGTTTCCCTGTTAACACCTGGGGTTTTGACTAAGACCTGGAACAATCGCTTTTATTTTGAAAGTAAAATCATCTAGCTTCCATATGGTATCTCGCTTACAGTTTTTTGTAGTAACGTTAACCAGCTTCCCCTGTGAGCCCTGTTCATCCATGGCTACGTTACGTTACGTTTCTCTTTGTCCTCATTACCGTGGTGCGTCCGTGTCATGCAAGGTCAACTTTAATAGTTTGCAGCTAACACACATTTTACTTTGACAGAATGTGAAGTGCTCCCATACTTTAGATAGAGTCTAGTTGAAGTTTTCGCCGCCTCCGCCATGTTAGCACCGTCTCGTCTCCATGGACACAACACCTGACATAGTCAGTCTGCGACACAGGAAGTGGCCAGCTGCGCGACAGTCAGACACAGCAAGTCTGACTTAGTAGATATATAAACGTTTATATAATTATATAGCCCTGCAACTCAACGAATCACAACTCAACGGATCGATAATGCATTTGTTGCCAATTAATCTAATAATGGATTTTTAGCGATTAGTTGTTGCAGCCCTAATCAGGAATTAATGGACACCCTGCAGCCAATCAGAATTGAGTATTCACCCAGACATGCTCATTCATAAAAATGAATAAAAGTTGAAGGTTATAAAATAAATTATGATAAAAGTACATTTTAAAATGAGATTTTAAAAGATGATACGGACTCTGCCAGCCCATTCAAACTAATTGGAAAAACTGTGGATTTGTACCTCTGAATGGCACATGGATGCACTGGCATACTTTGATTTAGTAAAAGCCACTTGGTGATACTATCAATGAGGCCATTTACACCTGGCGCTAACATGCGTTTTCTGTGATCAGATTGCAATCAGATTGTGTTTTATCACTTGAAATTCCAGGTGTAAACACCGCCAAAACGCATTGAAGAAGGATTGCAATCTGATCGGCCAAACCACCTCCGGAGGTGGTCAGGGATGCATTGTGTACACATTGAACACAAGTGTAAATGCAATGTGTCCTCTCAATCTGGATACAGCAACTTTATGCGGATTGAGAGGACAACCATTTCTGCAATCTGATTGCAATCAGATTGCAGAAAACGCATGTTAACGCCAGGTGTAAATGGAATCAGGCTGAAGTGATAAAATGCAATCTGATTGCAATCTGATGGCAGAAACCACATGTTAACGCCAGGTGTAAATGGCCTCTTTGTTTGTATGTTGAGAACATGATCCAGCAGCACTAACTGTCTGTCTGTCTGTCTGTCTCCCCCACCTCCCCTTCCCTCGCAGATGAAGGGCCCCCATGAAAAACGCCTCAAAAAGGTACGTCAAGTTTCAATTTAAAGTTCGAGCATTTGAGAAAAAAGCAAAGAACCGATTGGAACATTTTCGTGACGGAAAGCTAGTGTAGTGTAGTGTAGTGTAGTGACAGTTGGATTATTTGACATGTGAAAGAACCTCATCTCACCCGAAAGCAGTTTAAATTGTGTCAGACTCGGTTGATGCATGAAGAGAAGACTTGAGACTTGACTTGGTTCTGGTGACTTGGGACTTGCCTCTGACTTGTATGATTTAGCGAGTAAATGACGTAATGTAGTAGCGTACAAATGTGTAGGTTGATGAAAAAGGAGCAACGCCGAGCGGCTTCTCTGTTATGGTAAAGAATACAGGATCGACAGTGGTAATGCTAGCTGTCAGCGTGCAGGAATACATACTCTGACGCTTCAGATCTGCTGCCTGCAGTCAGTGCACCAGAGAGGTTTTCAGATCTGCTGCCTGCAGTCAATGCACCAGAGAGGTCTTCAGATCTGCTGCCTGCAGTCAATGCACCAGAGAGGTCTTCAGATCTGCTGCCTGCAGTTAGTGCACCAGAGAGGTCTTCAGATCTGCTGCCTGCAGTTAGTGCACCAGAGAGGTCTTCAGATCTGCTGCCTGCAGTCAATGCACCAGAGAGGTCTTCAGATCTGCTGCCTGCAGTTAGTGCACCAGAGAGGTCTTCAGATCTGCTGCCTGCAGTTAGTGCACCGGAGAGGTCTTCAGATCTGCTGCCTGCAGTTAGTGCACCGGAGAGGTCTTCAGATCTGCTGCCTGCAGTTAGTGCACCAGAGAGGTCTTCAGATCTGCTGCCTGCAGTCAGTGCACCGGAGAGGTCTTCAGATCTGCTGCCTGCAGTCAGTGCGCTGGAGAGGTCTTCAGATCTGCTGCCTGCAGTCAGTGCACCGGAGAGGTCTTCAGATCTGCTGCCTGCAGTCAGTGCACCGGAGAGGTCTTCAGATCTGCTGCCTGCAGTCAGTGCACCGGAGAGGTCTTCAGATCTGCTGCCTGCAGTCAGTGCACCGGAGAGGTCTTCAGATCTGCTGCCTGCAGTTAGTGCACCGGAGAGGTCTTCAGATCTGCTGCCTGCAGTCAGTGCACCAGAGAGGTCTTCAGATCTGCTGCCTGCAGTTAGTGCACCAGAGAGGTCTTCAGATCTGCTGCCTGCAGTCAGTGCACCGGAGAGGTCTTCAGATCTGCTGCCTGCAGTCAGTGCACCAGAGAGGTCTTCAGATCTGCTGCCTGCAGTCAGTGCACCAGAGAGGTCTTCAGATCTGCTGCCTGCAGTCAGTGCACCAGAGAGGTCTTCAGATCTGCTGCCTGCAGTCAGTGCACCGGAGAGGTCTTCAGATCTGCTGCCTGCAGTCAGTGCACCGGAGAGGTCTTCAGATCTGCTGCCTGCAGTCAGTGCACCAGAGAGGTCTTCAGATCTGCTGCCTGCAGTCAGTGCGCCGGAGAGGTCTTCAGATCTGCTGCCTGCAGTTAGTGCACCAGAGAGGTCTTCAGATCTGCTGCCTGCAGTTAGTGCACCGGAGAGGTCTTCAGATCTGCTGCCTGCAGTCAGTGCACCGGAGAGGTCTTCAGATCTGCTGCCTGCAGTCAGTGCACCGGAGAGGTCTTCAGATCTGCTGCCTGCAGTCAGTGCACCGGAGAGGTCTTCAGATCTGCTGCCTGCAGTCAGTGCACCAGAGAGGTCTTCAGATCTGCTGCCTGCAGTCAGTGCACCAGAGAGGTCTTCAGATCTGCTGCCTGCAGTCAGTGCACCAGAGAGGTCTTCAGATCTGCTGCCTGCAGTCAGTGCACCAGAGAGGTCTTCAGATCTGCTGCCTGCAGTCAGTGCACCGGAGAGGCAGCAAATTAGCAGTATCAAATGATTCACGTCAAGTAGAGAGACCGGGGCGTCTGGGCTGTGGCCACAGCTGAGAGACAAGAAGAGGACGAATGGAGATGGATGAAGATAGTACAGATACGACACGATATCCAATTACAGCAGATCAACAGAGACACAGCGCACAAGTGTTCAGCGCTATTTCACATTAGCAGGTGTACAGATGTGAGAGCAAATACACACAGTAGAATGTGTCCAGATGTGCAAACTGGATGCATAGAAACTGGATAATGCATAGTAAGTTATAGACCTTATCATGAGCAGATGAACAGAAATCTGTCCAGAGCATGCACACATTTTTCTTTATTTTTTTAATATTTTCCACATTTTGGAGTAATAGTAAAAACATCAAAACTATTAAATGACCCAAATGCAATGATGCAGTGACCAAGTGTGAAATCAAAACGATCTTGATATTTTAGATTCTTAAAAGTAGCCGTCCTTTGCCTTGATGGAAAGACCAAGGCTTTGGAAATAGATTCCTACATAGGATCAACTTCACTGTTTCTTTTCTCTCAGGAACTCATTTCATGCATTAAAGCAGAAGCCAGAAGCTTCTTTCATCCCCCATTAGTGCTAACGTAATTTATTTATCCTGGTTGCTGCTCCACCCTCTGCCGATCTGGGGAGAGCCGAAACTGGCTCCATGCTTCCTCCGAGACATGGGCAGTTAGCCAGCCGCTTCTTTTCACCTGACAGAGGAAGCTTCACCGGTAGGACATAGCACGTGGGAGGTTCACGCTATTCCAACCAGTTCCCCTCCCTCTGAACAGGCGCCCTTAACGACCAGAGGAGGAACCACATTAGCAACCAGGATATTGCATGTTTTTGGTGAAGGGGGTTCCTATATGAAGGAAACCCCCCGGGAGGCACGGGGAGAACATGCAAACTCCACACAGAAAGGCCCTTTCGACGACCCCACCCGGGCGGTGGGCACTCGAGGACATGCGGACGGGGCACGTATTCCTTCAGCGTTCACATCGTCCCAGGTGGGAATCGAACCCAGGACCTTCGAGCTGTGAGGCGACAGCGCTTACCACTGCACCACCGTACCCCCCTTGTCCAAATGTGTTTTAAGAGAATGAGAAAAACAGAACATTCAGTCTGCTCAGTATTGTTTCAGAGGCATTAGAACATTCAGTCTGCTCAGTATTGTTTCAGAGGCATTAGAACATTCAGTCTGTTCAGTATTGTTTCAGAGGCATTAGAACATTCAGTGTGTTCAGTATTGTTTCAGAGGCATTAGAACATTCAGTGTGTTCAGTATTGTTTCAGAGGCATTAGAACATTCAGTGTGTTCAGTATTGTTTCAGAGGCATTAGAACATTCAGTGTGTTCAGTATTGTTTCAGAGGCATTAGAACATTCAGTCTGCTCACTATTGTTTCAGAGGCATTAGAACATTCAGTCTGCTCACTATTGTTTCAGAGGCATTAGAACATTCAGTCTGCTCAGTATTGTTTCAGAGGCATTAGAAGCATGATGAAATCCCTGCAGGGCTCCTCCCACTGGTCCTTGAAATCATAGAAAGTTTGTGAATTTGAGGGAGTGGGGGGGAATCAAGGCCTTGAAGGTTTTTGAAAATAGACATGGGTCAATGCATTGGTTTATATATTCTGTGCATTCATATCCACCTTATTTCTAGCTGCCATGATGCCTATGGGTGCTTCTTCCGGTGTAATAAACGGTTTTAACTTGACAAAAAAAACCCGTCTATGAAGGTTTTACAGCAGAGCCAGTCTGCTCTACAGCTGTAAGGGTTAATATGTCACTTTTATAAGTTTAGAAAAAAATGTTAGACGGTCAAAGTAACCATTTAGATTACTCTTATGTGCTCAGTTGATCAAATAACGGCTATTTAGAAATCTGGTTTTCGTTTTCAGCTTTATTTTACGCATTAAATGTTGTTCGGGTGCTGGGGTAACGTAATGCATTATGGGTCGGCTAGTGTGGCTAATGCTAGCGGCTAGCGTTAGTTACTTTACAACGCCACTGAATGACCAAATTGATTCGAGTAACACTGTTTCCATACGGACCCCCAGCGTTGGTTAGTTACTTATAACGTGACTATATTTATAACTTTTATAACGTACTCAAGTTCTTTTGATTTTAGCGTTAATAGTAAATAATCTACGTTCCGCTGTGTGCATGTGTGTCTCTGTCGTCTATGCCAGAGGTTCTCAAATGTTTTTCAGTCAAGGAGCCCTTACAAGATGGAAAATATACCGGGGAGTGGGGACCCCCTCATTCTGATTTGTGATTTTGGGCTAAGCTTAATTGTTTTCACGGTAACGTGCTTGACTTTTAAATTGATAGGTTTGTTAGATTAGAATGTAATCCATGAACCATTTTAGATTTAAAGCATAGAATAATTTTGTTGAACTATGAAGCTTTTGCAACAACAAAAAGTTAATATTTTTTTATTTTACTGAAAACTTTTCGCGGACCCCCTGGCAAAGTGCCACGGACCCCCGTTTGAGAACCACTGGTCTATGCATCCTCGATTCACACAAACTGGTTGTAATTGTTGTGTGTGAGCTTGTGTAAAGCTGCTGGTTCTCATGAGAAACATTCTCAGTGTTGTAACAGTACTTTACTTCACCTTGATGCTTGTCTCAAATGACACCATCTTGGGTCCTTGAATTTGAAGCAGTTTGGTCTGGAAAGTCTTTGATGTTGAAGGTGTGTCCTGATGTTTCCTTCTTCTTTCTCTCTCTCTCTCAGAAGCCCAAGCAGGAGGCGTCGGAGTCCAACGGTCCCAACTCCTCTGGAGGCGGTGGTGGTGGAGGAGGAGGAGGAGCAGGAGGAGGAGCAGGGGGGCAGGGCTCCTCGTCCTCCTCCTCCTCCTCTTCGTCGCAGGCCGGGGCGGTGGGAGGGGTGGGGGCAGGGGGGGACCCGCGCTCACACCACCGAGAGAAGCTGGAACGCTTCAAGAGGATGTGCCAGCTGCTGGAGCGGCTGCCCGAGTCCTCGTCCTCCAGCTCGTCCAGCTCCGAGTCCGACTCCGAGTCCGACTCGGACGACTCGACCCGGGAGCCGGGCGGAGGAGGGGGAGGAGGCTCGTCCCCGTCCTCGTCCTCCCCGGCCCCGCCTCCTCCCGTCGCCTACGGCAACAGCAGCGGGGGGAGCCGGGCGGAGCGCGAGCGCGGCCGCACGGAGCGGGAGAGAGAGCGGGAGAGAGAGCGGCGGCTCGCAGAGCTGGGCTTCAGCGCCAGCGAGGAGTCAGAGGGGGAGGGGGAGGGGGGCCGGGCGGAGGAGGAGGACAGGGAGCGGGAGGAGGACAAGGCCCGGCGGAGAGGCCCAGCGGGGGAGGCGGGACCGCCGCCGCGAGGAGGCAGGAAGGGAGGAGGAGGGCTGCTGGACGCAGAGGAGGAGGAGACCACCACCACGGACCGGACCAGGAAGAACTCCACCTCCCTGCCCCCGCCCTCCCCGCTTTCCTCCAATCAGACGCCTCCTTCCTCAGGCCACACGGACGGCGGTTTGGCGGGGAAGCAGCAGCAGCAGCGCAGCAATGGGCAGGAGGCGCGCAATGGCCGGACACGGGGAGGAGGAGGAGGAGGGAGGGAGGGCGGGGAGAAGGAGAACGCCAGCGGGCTCTTGTCCAATCACAGACATGGTGTCGGGGGCGGGACCAAGGGCGGCGGGAGCCGTGGCAACAAGATCCGCAACAAGAACAGCCAGGCGTCCGCTCCCGGCTCCCGGAGCAACAACAGCCTCTCCTCTTCTGTCCCCACCTCCAACGGGGGCGGGGCCCCAGGAGGAGGGGGTGGGGCCCCGGGAGGAGGGGGCCTGCCCCTGATGTCGGCCATGGCGGCGTCGCCGCGCTCGCAGCCGTCCCGCCTGGCGCCGCGCTCGCAGATGATGAAGCGCAGTCCGCCCGCCGTGCCCTCGCCCCCCCGACCCGTCCAGATGGAGAGGCACCTGGTGCGCCCGCCGCCCGCCTGCCCCGAGCCCAGCTGCCTGCCCCTGGACTCAGGCTCCTCCCACATCATGACCCGGGACGTGTGGCTCAGGGTGTTCACCTCGCTCAGCCAGAGGGAGCTCTGCGTCTGCATGAGGGTCTGTCGCACCTGGAGCCGCTGGTGAGAGAAGAAGAAACCCTCTTTTTCACTTTCATTTAGCAATCCATTTAGCAATACATGTCAATACCCCCAGAATGGACAAGATTTGTATTTTCTTGTAGTTTTTCTATCAAAATCCTTGCTCTTTTACTTTGGAAAACAGTGTATATCTAGTAGTGATGACCTCCTGCTGTACCAGGATAGATCAATACAAACTCCTACTCAGTGGTTGGCACTTGAAGAACAGGTCATGTTGTACTTGCCAAAAGGTCATATTCACTCGCCTGAAAAATACAATTGTCCGTTAGAAAACAATAATGGGTCAAATTTGCAATGCATTTGACACGCACAATAGTTTTAACAGTTTCTTTGTTACCTTTTTATATGACTTGCATGCTTGCCAAATGAATAACGTTAACTTGGATGGCTTCATTGCCCATCAATTTCAACATTGTTCTAATGGTCCAAAGAACTCTCCTGCTCATATGGGCAGTACTCACAGGCCGGCTGTGGCTCTGGACATAGAGCGGGTCATCCACTAATTGCTTTGGATAAAAGAGATCGGTGGTTCGATCCCCGCCTCCTCCAGTCTGCATGTCCAAGTGATCTTCGGACAAGCCAAGATACTGAACCCCAAATTGTTCCCGATGGTGGTGCCAGCACCCTGCGTGGTAGCATGCCGCCATCGGTGTGCGAATGGGTGTGTGAATGTAGGCACTGTAGGCAATATACTTAACAATGCCAAGCTGTGTGACTCTTAGGACTGGGTTAAAAAAAATATATATAAAAATAATATAAATATATATAAAATATATAATAAAATAATATATATCAATATCAAATCAATATTCATTTGAAGCAACTGATATTGATTTATAAATCTCAATATTGATCAAATGAATATAATACATTCTCCTGTGGATGCTTGACGCTTCCATACCCTCCCCTCTCCC
This sequence comes from Poromitra crassiceps, assembly GCF_964638095.1. Taxonomy (NCBI): domain Eukaryota; kingdom Metazoa; phylum Chordata; class Actinopteri; order Beryciformes; family Melamphaidae; genus Poromitra; species Poromitra crassiceps. Next base: position 6,213,951 of record NC_139644.1, read on the forward strand.
TCCTCTCCCTCCTCTCCTCTCCTCTCCCCTCCTCTCCCCTCCTCTCCTCTCCTCTCCTCTCCTCTCCTCTCCTCTCTCCTCTCCTCTCCTCTCCTCCCCCTCCTCTCCTCCTCTCCTCCCCTCCCCTCTCCACCCCCCTCCCTCCTCTCCTCTCCTCTCCCTCATCCCCCTCCTCTCCCTCCTCCTCTCCTCTCCTCTCCTCTCGCCTCTCCTCCCCTCCACCCTCCTCTCCTCCCCCTCCCCTCCTCTCCTCTCCCTCCTCCCCTCCTCTCCTCTCCCTCCTCCTCTCCTCTCCTCTCCCTCCTCCCCTCCTCTCCCCTCGCCTCTCCTCCCCCTCCTCCCCTCCCTCCTCTCCTCTCCTCTCCCCTTGCCTCTCCTCCCCTCCTCTCCTCTCCTCTCCTCCCCTCCCTCCTCTCCTCTCCTCTCCCCTCCTCTCCTCCCCTCCTCTCCTCTCTCCTTGCCTCTCCTCTCCCTCCTCCCCTCCTCTCCTCTCTCCTCTCCTCTCCTCCCCTCCACCCTCCTCTCCTCTCTCAGGTGTTGTGACAAGAGGCTGTGGACTCAGATCGACCTGAGCAGGCAGCGCTCCATCACCCCCCCCATGCTGAGCGGCATCATCCGCCGGCAGCCCGTCTCCCTCAACCTGGGCCTAACCAACATCTCCAAGAAGCAGCTGATGTGGCTCATCAACCGCCTGCCAGGTAACCATGACGACCACGGCTTCTTCATCTGTCTGTTGTGAGCAGTTTCATGTAGGAACTATTTTCTTTTGCAGTCTCATGTAGGAACTAGCTAGCAGCTAGCGGGTGTAGTTTAGTCAAAAGAAACTGCTCATAACAAGGTCTGTGTATTATCTCGAGGAACCGGGTCATTCTTTTTGGAAAGAGACATTGCTGTTGAGTTTATCTAATGTATGTTTTTGCGTTTTGAGCAGCACAAGCCGAGTGCCATCCAGTTCCATTTTTATTGGAGAAAAGGCAGAAACTCTGCGGCCGATATCTCCAAAACTCAGGCAGCTAACACAAAACGATATAGATGGATAAATAGCACTACAGGTGAGAGGGAATATATGTATTTTGGAGTTTAGGGTGAGCTGTTCCTTTAAGTGAAATCCCCATTCTAAAACCCCATAGACTTTTCTCCTGATGAACCAACATGGCGATTTCTGGTTAAGCCTACAAAAATATGTCATCCCTGCGCACTACTCTATGGACGCCATATAAAGGCATTGTGTTTCATGACATGGATTCTAATGGTCATCTTCATCACTTTTGCTGTGATGAGTTGTAACATGGTTGAATTCATTTTGTTTTTGTGTCACTGTTATAATAACTGTAAAGGCTTACAGTATATGGCCAAGGCAGCGTGGTCAGGTGACAGTTTCTGGATCTCACTCTCTCTCTCTCTCTCTCTCTGACCCCTCCCACCCCTTCTCTCTCTCTCTCTGACCCCTCCCACCCCTTCTCTCTCTCTCTCTCTCTAACCCCTCCCACCCCTTCTCTCTCTCTCTCTGACCCCTCCCACTCCCTTCTCTCTCTCTCTCTCTCTGACCCCTCCCACCCCTTCTCTCTCTCTCTCTGACCCCTCCCACTCCCTTCTCTCTCTCTCTCTCTCTCTGACCCCTCCCACCACCTTCTCTCTCTCTCTCTGACCCCTCCCACCCCCTTCTCTCTCTCTCTCTCTCTGACCCCTCCCACCCCTTCTCTCTCTCTCTCTCTCTGACCCCTCCCACTCCCTTCTCTCTCTCTCTCTCTCTCTGACCCCTCCCACCCCTTCTCTCTCTCTCTCTCTGACCCCTCCCACTCCCTTCTCTCTCTCTCTCTTTCTGACCCCTCCCACTCCCTTCTCTCTCTCTCTCTCTCTGACCCCTCCCACCCCTTCTCTCTCTCTCTCTCTCTGACCCCCCCCACTCCCTTCTCTCTCTCTCTCTCTCTCTGACCCCTCCCACCCCTTCTCTCTCTCTCTCTCTGACCCCTCCCACTCCCTTCTCTCTCTCTCTCTCTCTGACCCCTCCCACCCCTTCTCTCTCTCTCTCTCTCTGACCCCTCCCACTCCCTTCTCTCTCTCTCTCTCTCTCTCTCTGACCCCTCCCACCACCTTCTCTCTCTCTCTCTCTCTGACCCCTCCCACTCCCTTCTCTCTCTCTCTCTCTCTGACCCCTCCCACCCCTTCTCTCTCTCTCTCTCTCTGACCCCTCCCACTCCCTTCTCTCTCTCTCTCTCTCTGACCCCTCCCACCCCTTCTCTCTCTCTCTCTCTCTCTGACCCCTCCCACCCCCTTCTCTCTCTCTCTCTCTCTCTCTCTGACCCCTCCCACCACCTTCTCTCTCTCTCTCTCTCTCTCTGACCCCTCCCCCCCCCTCTCTCTCTCAGGTCTGTTGGAGTTGAATGTGTCAGGATGTCCCTGGTCATCGGTCTCAGCTCTGTGTCAGGCTGTCTGTCCCTGTCTGCGGCTGCTGGACCTCAGCAGGGTGGAGGAGCTGAAAGACTCCCACCTGAGGGAGCTGCTGGCCCCGCCCCCCGACACCCGGACAGGTGAGGCCGCCTGACAGGCCAAAATAATTGGAACAGCGGTTTTCCATCACTGTTCAATACCTGCATCACCTGTTCTTAATCTGATATGTGTGCTGTTTTGTGACATATTATTTGATAATAATATGATTAGAAGTTAAGTTATGAGTAATTGTCATGCTCATCAAAAAAACAAGCCATAATCTAAAAGTTGCACATTAACTGAAAGTCACAAAGCAGCATAGATAAGCAGATCAAGAACACTATTACTTCTACCCAGAGCCATGTATATAGAAGAGTCCCGACAACTCCATTCACTCCAATGGACCAGTTTTTTACTCTCAAGAGTTCCAGGAAGTAAGGTCCTGGATTAAGCAGCGCTGTCGAGTTGCAGCAAAATGGACAGTTTGTGATGTACTTTGAAATAGTCAAGACGTTTAAAGAATCAAATTGTATATTATCAGCTTTATTTTAGCATTCAAACGTAGCGTGAGCCCCCTTTCTGGCTATTCATTGGCTACTGAGTCACACATTTTGGACCTGCGCTGGTGCCACTCTATTACTAGATTGCTCTGGTTTTACCCATAGACTGTCACCGTGACTTCACCCATTGGTTTGTGAACTTGCGTTTTGAAGCCTCTAGTTTGGCGTTTTGCCAGCTGCCATGTTCTTGTTTTATTTCTTTTTTTATTTTTTTATTTAACCTTTATTTATCCAGGAAGTCACATTGAGGTTGAAACCTCTTTTGCAGGTGAGAGGTGAGAGGTAGCCAAGACAGAGTCAGCAGGGTCAGCAACGTGAAAACACGTAACATGACAACATCAAGTTCCAGACACGGGCAAAAACAAAACATTAACAGGACCGCAGCTACAATAGTTACAACGAGGCACCTAAAAGCAACAACAACATGATGTCACAATGTATGGCTACAGTGAATAAAAGTTCTCACGTTCTCCCCTCTCATTGGCCGAACAGCCCACGGGGAAACGCGAGGTGGGCGGTTCCAGAATGTGACAGAGCTGCGATTGGCCGGCCTGGACCTGACGGACGCCTCGTCGCGCCTGCTGGTGCGCTACGTGCCGCACCTCGCCAAGCTGGACCTGAGCCAGTGTGCCGCCATCACCGACCAGACGGTCCACACACTCAGCTCGCCCATCTCCCCACTGAGAGAGAGCCTCACACACATCAATCTGGCAGGTATACACACACACACGCACACGCATGTACACACACGAGAGACACACACACACGCATGTACACACACGAGAGACACACACACACACACGCATGTACACACACGAGAGACACACACACACACACACACGCATGTACACACACGAGAGACACACACACACACACACACAACTGAGAGAGAGCCTCACACACATCAACCTGGCAGGTATACACACACACACGCATGTACACACACGAGAGACACACACACATATGTACACACGTGTGCGCGCATGCACACACACACACACACACACACACACACACACACACAACTGAGAGAGAGCCTCGCACACATCAACCTGGTTGGTACATGCACACACGCGTTATTATGGATCCCACCGGCCTTGGGGGCAGAACACGCCATTCAAGCGCCAGGATTGGCCAGGCAGACTAGTTATTTTCATCTCACCTCAATCTGATGTGATGCTATTTGAGGCAAGGTGGTGGTGTACGTCGTGTCATGTCACTTTAAGTTACCTGTTATTTTTATTACGCTAGCCTGTTCTGCCTTATTGTCTAAACCAGTGGTCCCCAACCACCGGGCCGCGGACCGGTACCGGGCCGCAACGCATTTGGTACCGGGCCGCGAGCCGGTCCAAAAAACAATTTAAATAAACGTAGGCTATAATATTATAGGCTGTGTGTGGTAGTTGAAGCATAGTTTCAAGTTGACGTTTATTTATGTCTGTAGTTGAAACAAAAACATAAATACTGTAGGCCAGGGGTTCCCAACCTTTTGTAGGTAGATACATGGAAAAAAAGGTTGCGGACCGGTTGTCAATTTTAATGGTTTTAGTTACATATATATTTACTCACCAGGTGGCGACAAAGGGTAAATAACAGCCTTTTGTGTTGTACTGTATGTAGCCTATACAGTATTTATGTTTTGACAACAAACATAAATAAACGTCAACTTGAAACTATGTTTCAACTACCACACACAGCCTATAATATTATAGCCTATGTTTATTATATATATATATATATATTTATATATATATATATATATTTATATATATATATATATATATATATATATATATATATATATATATATATATTTTTTTTTTTTTGCGTTAGGGTTAGGGAAAGGCCTTTGAGAAATTATATAGGCTGAAATCAAATCACTGTGCATAATTGTGAAAGTGTCTTTATTGACAGATGAAAATGGGAAGAGGTAAGCAGCATTATTCATGTTTTAAAGTTACTGTCCTGCACTCTGAATAGCAGGTATTCTCTCCTCCAGTTTGCCTATGCAGATGCACACACGTTACTATGAATACTATGGTCTCAAATATGATCATCAGTCTGACTTGATTGCAAGACTCAAACAAAAGAGACAAGGTTGACCTGCATCAAACCCCAAGAAGAAGAGTGATATCTAAGAGTTTGCCCTTCAGATGCCTTCAAATGCCCAGGCGTTAATTCCACTCATGTTTGATTACAGGGATGTGGGGACCACTGCACACATCCCATCAAGGAGACAGAGAAACAATGTATTTATAACACGCGTTAACGTTAGTGTAATATAATGTATTTATAACACGCGTTATAACACGCGTTAACGTTAGTGTAATATAATTTATTTATAACACGCGTTAACGTTAGTGTAATATTGCTTTTATGGTTTAGGAACTTACAAGGTTTGCATGATTGAATAAAGGCATTGTGGCTTCAGGTTGGCGAACAGTCGAGCGATGTTGAAGCCACGTTAGCGTTTGCATGTGACATTAAGATACATACGTGACCACCATTTATTTCAATGTCAGCTATCAAGATGAATTTGTTTACTTAATGAAATGGCTGTGACGCGTGGATGCCGAGTGTGTGGGAGACACACTCACTACAGCTTCAAATTGAGTGAACTTTTCGAAGGCAGCAGATATTCCTCCAATTTGTCTGTGTTCTATACTGCCCTACAAATCATAACCGCAGTAACTACGCCAAGACTGAAACTGAGAAAAATGGCTTTAAAGTTTTTTGACTGTCCAGCCAAATGAGATATAGGTTGAAAAGTGGCAATGCGCTTATTAAATATGTATATGTTAAAGTATTTTTTGGGGGCAAAACAATTATCAATTACTTGACCTATGACCCCAGAAATGCAGATACGGCACTCTGTCTGTGTATTACCTTAACAGATGTGTAGGTAGTACAAGGGAAAAGTGCAGTAACTACAATCTAATGTGCTTCTCCTGTCTTGTTTTTCATGAGACAATTGTAATCGGTTTTGATTTCGATACCACATCATATCTGTATTTAATTGTTTTATTGTTTACATGTTTAAAACATTTAAATGGATGAGTAACAGATAAATTCAGGGAATCCTGAAGTCAGTTGATGTAATCTTCACCACTGGTGTTGCTTTTTGGTCATCATTCTGACACAATTAATTAATGAGCACAGTTGTTTTATTATCTTAATTTTAACAGGTTTTCCTTACAAATCAGATCAGCTTTTCAGATTGATATTTCATACAAGAACATATTCAATATATTACATAGCATAATTACAATTATTTTGAATAAAATGAGTTACAGACTGAGTCTGAATGCTGATGAGCTAGGTAGTGATACCAAACAATTATCACTATCTACAGCCAGATTAACACTTCCCAGTGGAGAACACAATTCCCTTCTTTATTGGATGATCTCTTATGGATTATTAGCTAGGAATACAGCATTTACGTGAGTGATTGATATGTTGGGCTTTGTTATGGAAAAAGCGGGAAAATTGCAGTAACTACAAAATCCAACCAAAAACCAGTCTGAACCGCAGTAACTACACCTCAAAGTGTAGTTACTGCGTTTATCTCTGTTTAAGTCCAGCTGAAGCTCTGTGAAAGCAAATCAAAGTGCAGTAAGTGTAGTTACTGCAGTTTTGTCTGGTTTTTGGTTGGATTTCGTAGTTACTGCAACTTTTATACTCTGTTTTTTCAAATATAGAGCAAGACTGAACTTAGAAAATTTGTCACATGATAAAACAGATATCTAAAAGTTCAATTTTAATAATAACTCAATTTTGACCAAAATTGTAGTTACTGCGGTTTTGATTTGGAGGGCAGTATAGTGTTCTGCGTATTTCTCATCACACACAAAAGAAACGTTGCAACATTGCTATTATTGTGAAGGTTTTAGCCGGAAGCTTCAGTTTTATTTTGGCTCACTTTACGCTGCTTGGAGTTGGCGATGGCATTTGTGGCTCCAGTCTGCAGGCGAATCGTGGAACGTGGAACGCGGAACCAAAGAGCAGAACGCATCCACAGTTCAGCGTTCCCATGCAGAGACCGTTGTCGTCTAAACGTGGCCTAAACTGATTGCTGTGTGTGTTGTTTTTCGGTTTGAAGGCTTCTGCCATTGTGGTACTACTAAAGTGTGTGTGTGTGTGCGTGTGCATTCCCAGGCTGTGTCAAAGTGACGGAGCAGTGCGTGCCTCTGCTGCGGCGGTGTGCCTCCCTGCAGACGGTGGACCTGCGCTCCTGCTCGCTCCTCTCCTCCCAGACGGGACAGCTGCTCTCCTTCCCCCCGCACGCCCCGGCCTCCTCCTCCTCCTCTTCCTCATGCTCCACCTCCTCCAACACCTCCTCCTCCTCCTCAGCCAGCAACACCGCGCTCACTCCGTCCTCCTCCAATGCCCCGTGCCCTCCCCAAGACAGAACACTGCTGAAGAACAGCTAAGGCGCTGTTTCCAGGACGTCATCGTCTTTCGTGATGTCATCAGCCCCCCCTTCTCCCCAACATCAGCCTCCCTGTCTCAGGCACTGAGACAGAACAGGGAGGGTGGTGGGGGCAGGGGGCACTGAGACAGAACAGGGAGGGTGGGGGGCAGCGGGCACTGAGACAGAACAGGGAGGGTGGGGGGCGGGGGGCACTGAGACAGACCTTTGCAACAATTCTCTTTACTTTTTGGAAAATAATTTTGTTTGCGAGAAAAATGTACGGACAACAACCACAGAGGAGGAGGACATATTCTGGGAACGCAAAGTTGTCGGATATAGTTAAAAAAAGAAGAAAAGAAACCCTGAGCATGTACATATTTGTTCTCTGTACAATTTGGGTGTGTGTATATATCTGTAGTTTACTGTAAATGACCCTTCCTTAGCCCTTGAAACCCCTTCCCCCTTCCTTCTTACCTTCGTTCCTTGCTTCCTTCCTTCCACCCAACAACCAATCATCATGCCAGCCCGCGCCCACCTGCTTAAACAACAACCAATCATCATGCCAGCCCGCGCCCACCTGCTTAAACAACAACCAATCATCATGCCAGCCCGCGCCCACCTGCTTAATCAACAGCCGCAGGCCCAGGAAATGGGCAAAAGCAGTATTTCATAGTTTTCCAAATAGTTCACTGAGAGCCAGTCAGGTTGTCCAGCAGCCCAAAGCATAATCTCCACCCATCTGACCCGCCGTGGTCAGAAAACCCTGTTGAGGTCGGATTCGCCATTTCCCCACTAAACGGTTAAGGTTTGAAATTCTCCAGCCAGTGTTTTTGGAGAGCTATTTCCACTTTGGTCCAACATGGTTCACCTTTAAAACAGTGGTTCTCAACGTGGGGTCCAGGGGAACACCGGGGGCGGGGCGTCCTTGATGGGGTTCCAGGGGGCCCCCCACCAATGAGCTTCAAGAAGTGAACACAATTAGAAAATATAGAAGACGGTTTTAATCATAGTTTCTCTGTTATCTCTCTACCTACAATACAGACCATCACGGGATCCTGGACCAAATCGTATCTCACCAAAAACTATAAATAAAATACAATCTCAGATTTGTGTCTGAGAGACAAAATCTCATCAATTCAGGGTTGGTAGCTCTAATATGGACTGAATTAAGAACTGAATTAAAGTCATTGATATGAAAAAGGTTGAGAATCACTGGTTTAAAACACTTTTTTAGCCGTGAACTCCTGCACGGTTATATTAAAAGGCTCACAAGGCTGAAACGGTTTAAACACGACAAGCGCAGTGAAATATCCCCTTTAGATGCAACTGATTTCAACCCATGACATTCCAGGCAGGCTCAATCATGCACTCCTGATCTGAGCCGGGTCTAACAGTCTGTCTGCTGGTGGTGTCAGCTGGTTTGATCTGAGCCAGGTCTAACAGTCTGTCTGCTGGTGGTGTCAGCTGGTTTGATCTGAGCCAGGTCTAACAGTCTGTCTGCTGGTGGTGTCAGCTGGTTTGATCTGAGCCAGGTCTAACAGTCTGTCTGCCGGTGGTGTCAGCTGGTTTGATCTGAGCCAGGTCTAACAGTCTGTCTGCCGGTGGTGTCAGCTGGTTTGATCTGAGCCAGGTCTAACAGTCTGTCTGCTGGTGGTGTCAGCTGGTTTGATCTGAGCCAGGTCTAACAGTCTGTCTGCCGGTGGTGTCAGCTGGTTTGGTCTGAGCCAGGTCTAACAGTCTGTCTGCCGGTGGTGTCAGCTGGTTTGATCTGAGCCAGGTCTAACAGTCTGTCTGCCGGTGGTGTCAGCTGGTTTGATCTGAGCCAGGTCTAACAGTCTGTCTGCTGGTGGTGTCAGCTGGTTTGAACCTTTCATGGTGTCAGGACATCATTTGTGCCCAAACGAGGCAGCGCTTAGTGTCGGTGCGCTTCATAAGAGGAGAAAGGAAACATCATTTCAAAGGAAATGATCCGTTGGACAAACTGACAAGACGACGAGACAGAAAGAGGATACCTGCACATGGTTAACGCTCCTCATAATGTGCAGGTATGAACATACGCCTCCAGACTCCTAGAGGCTGACGCCTCATATGAAGTGCACCAAAGGATCGTTAATCCGGTATCTCCAGTCTAGCCTGGTGCATCATCATGATCACATGACCTCACATCCTGTTTCGTTCTGCAGATCAGCCTGGCATCCAGCCCGCCTCCAGCGAAGCGTAAACGGCCGAACAGGGACTGTGTCGTAGTTGATGACGTGAATACAGGCCGCCACTGGCAAAACGGTAATGCTGTCTCCCGAAGCAACGAGCGGTAGCGCTAACATTAGTAGAGTAGAACACGGCCACAAGTGCAGTTATTGCAGAGATAAACTCAACAAGAACAATTATACAAGAACAACAGTAGATAGACTCAATAAGAAGAACAATTAAACAAGAACAACAGGAGATAAACTCAATAAGAACAATTAAACAAGAACAACAGTAGATAGAATCAATAAGAAGAACAATTAAACCAGAACAACAGGAGATAGACTCAATAAGAACAATTAAACAAGAACAACACGAGATAGACTCTAAGAACAATTAAACAAGAACAACAGGAGATAAACTCAATAAGAACAATTAAACAAGAACAACAGGAGATACTCAATAAGAACAATTAAACAAGAACAACAGGAGATAAACTCAATAAGAACAATTAAACAAGAACAACAGGAGATAGACTCAATAAGAACAATTAAACAAGAACAACAGGAGATAGACTCAATAAGAACAATTAAACAAGAACAACAGGAGATAGACTCAATAAGAACAATTAAACAAGAACAACAGGAGATAGACTCAATAAGAACAATTAAACAAGAACAACAGGAGATAGACTCAATAAGAACAATTAAACAAGAACAACAGGAGATAGACTCAATAAGAACAATTAAACAGGAACAACAGGAGATAGACTCAATAAGAACAATTAAACAAGAACAACAGGAGATAAACTCAATAAGAACAATTAAACAAGAACAACAGGAGATAGACTCAATAAGAACAATTAAACAAGAACAACAGGAGATAGACTCAATAAGAACAATTAAACAAGAACAACAGGAGATAGACTCAATAAGAACAATTAAACAAGAACAACAGGAGATAGACTCAATAAGAACAATTAAACAAGAACAACAGGAGATAGACTCAATAAGAACAATTAAACAAGAACAACAGGAGATAGACTCAATAAGAACAATTAAACAAGAACAACAGGAGATAGACTCAATAAGAACAATTAAACAAGAACAACAGGAGATAGACTCAATAAGAACAATTAAACAAGAACAACAGGAGATAGACTCAATAAGAACAATTAAACAAGAACAACAGGAGATAGACTCAATAAGAACAATTAAACAAGAACAACAGGAGATAGACTCAATAAGAACAATTAAACAAGAACAACAGGAGATAGACTCAATAAGAACAATTAAACAGGAACAACAGGAGATAGACTCAATAAGAACAATTAAACAAGAACAACAGGAGATAAACTCAATAAGAACAATTAAACAAGAACAACAGGAGATAGACTCAATAAGAACAATTAAACAAGAACAACACGAGATAGACTCAATAAGAACAATTAAACAAGAACAACAGGAGATAGACTCAATAAGAACAATTAAACAAGAACAACAGGAGATAAACTCAATAAGAAGAACAATTAAACAAGAACAACAGGAGATAGACTCAATAAGAACAATTAAACAAGAACAACAGGAGATAGACTCAATAAGAACAATTAAACAAGAACAACAGGAGATAGACTCAATAAGAACAATTAAACAAGAACAACAGGAGATAAACTCAATAAGAAGAACAATTAAACAAGAACAACAGGAGATAGACTCAATAAGAAGAACAATTAAACAAGAACAACAGGAGATAGACTCAATAAGAAGAACAATTAAACAAGAACAACAGGAGATAGACTCAATAAGAAGAACAATTAAACAAGAACAACAGGAGATACTCAATAAGAACAATTAAACAAGAACAACAGGAGATAGACTCAATAAGAACAATTAAACAAGAACAACACGAGATAGACTCAATAAGAAGAACAATTAAACAAGAACAACAGGAGATAGACTCAATAAGAACAATTAAACAAGAACAACATTAGATAGACTCAATAAGAACAATTAAACAGGAACAACAGTAGATAGACTCAATAAGAACAATTTAACAAGAACAACAGGAGATAGACTCAATAAGAACAATTAAACAAGAACAACAGGAGATAGACTCAATAAGAACAATTAAACAGGAACAACAGGAGATAGACTCAATAAGAACAATTAAACAGGAACAACAGTAGATAGACTCAATAAGAACAATTTAACAAGAACAACAGGAGATAGACTCAATAAGAACAATTAAACAAGAACAACAGGAGATAGACTCAATAAGAACAATTAAACAAGAACAACAGGAGATAGACTCAATAAGAACAATTAAACAGGAACAACATGAGATAGACTCAATAAGAACAATTAAACAGGAACAACAGGAGATAGACTCAATAAGAACAATTAAACAGGAACAACAGGAGATAGACTCAATAAGAACAATTTAACAAGAACAACAGGAGATAGACTCAATAAGAACAATTAAACAGGAACAACAGGAGATAGACTCAATAAGAACAATTAAACAAGAACAACAGGAGATAGACTCAATAAGAACAATTAAACAAGAACAACAGTAGATAGACTCAATAAGAACAATTAAACAAGAACAACAGGAGATAGACTCAATAAGAACAATTAAACAAGAACAACATTAGATAGACTCAATAAGAACAATTAAACAGGAACAACATGAGATAGACTCAATAAGAACAATTAAACAGGAACAACAGGAGATAGACTCAATAAAAACAATTAAACAGGAACAACAGGAGATAAACTCAATAAGAACAATTTAACAAGAACAACAGGAGATAGACTCAATAAGAACAATTAAACAAGAACAACATGAGATAGACTCAATAAGAACAATTAAACAGGAACAACAGGAGATAGACTCAATAAAAACAATTAAACAGGAACAACAGTAGATAGACTCAATAAGAACAATTTAACAAGAACAACAGGAGATAGACTCAATAAGAACAATTAAACAAGAACAACATGAGATAGACTCAATAAGAACAATTAAACAGGAACAACATGAGATAGACTCAATAAGAACAATTAAACAGGAACAACAGGAGATAGACTCAATAAAAACAATTAAACAGGAACAACAGTAGATAGACTCAATAAGAACAATTTAACAAGAACAACAGGAGATAGACTCAATAAGAACAATTAAACAAGAACAACATGAGATAGACTCAATAAGAACAATTAAACAGGAACAACATGAGATAGACTCAATAAGAACAATTAAACAGGAACAACATGAGATAGACTCAATAAGAACAATTAAACAGGAACAACATGAGATAGACTCAATAAGAACAATTAAACAGGAACAACATGAGATAGACTCAATAAGAACAATTAAACAAGAACAACAGGAGATAGACTCAATAAGAACAATTAAACAAGAACAACAGGAGATAGACTCAATAAGAACAATTAAACAGGAACAACATGAGATAGACTCAATAAGAACAATTAAACAGGAACAACAGGAGATAGACTCAATAAAAACAATTAAACAGGAACAACAGTAGATAGACTCAATAAGAACAATTTAACAAGAACAACAGGAGATAGACTCAATAAGAACAATTAAACAAGAACAACATGAGATAGACTCAATAAGAACAATTAAACAGGAACAACATGAGATAGACTCAATAAGAACAATTAAACAGGAACAACAGGAGATAGACTCAATAAGAACAATTAAACAAGAACAACAGGAGATAGACTCAATAAGAACAATTAAACAAGAACAACAGTATGCACCGGCTGAGTTTCTTGGCGGAAAAGACGTTTTCGTTCTGTCGAGTGGATTTGGATTGGTTTTGGCTACGCTGATTGGCTGAAGGAGTTGACTGTCAAGGCAAGTACTCCCGCCCACTGAAACCGCTGTGGATGGGCTGGAGGCCAGACTGATCCGCAGAACCAAACAGAATGTAGGTTCAGGTGATCAGGATGTGAGGTCATGTGATCAGCATGGTTTTACCAGGCTATCTCCAGTCTGTTACCCATTCAAAAGTAAAGTATGCAATAACAACGGCGAGCGCTCCCACCTGTTAGCACTTCCTGGTTCCCTCGTCTCAAAGTCAATGGGATTTCTTATGGGCGCTTTTGTTATACACAGACCTTATTTCAGGCATTTAACCAAAATCTCCATTGACCTTCAGACGAGGGAACCAGAAGACATCATCCCTGCGGTACTCTAGATAGATAGTGGCTGGTGTGTTTTGACAGTCCATCAGCCACACTGCCAGGTGAAGAGAGAACGCTTAGTGGCTGGTGTGTTTTGACAGTCCATCAGCCACACTGCCAGGTGAAGAGAGAACGCTTAGTAGTAACTATTGAATCTGCAGCTGCTATTTTGCTCATAATGATGTTTGTAGACATTGTGACAACCCCTAGCTAAGCCAGATAGGAAGGCCAAGGTACATGGGGCGACTTGTTGAGGTGGTGAAGATGGACAATGTTGCCTGCAACTGGGGTGGGAATTGGCATTTGGCTGCTTAAGAAATGTAAATAGTAATAGTGGACCTTTTATAGAACAAAAGTATGGTGTAAAGAAAATAGTGGTGGGCACAGTTGTCGGCAGAATTGCCCCTCAAATATCACCCATGTGTCACAGTCTAGCCAAGTAGCACACGCAGCGAAAAGAGAGAGAGAGCGGCATCAAAACAGTGTTAAATGTGATCTAACAAGTGATGGAGGAAGAGAGAGAGAGAGAGAGGTGGCACTTCCCTCTTATCTACCAAACCACTAGCTTTCATTGTGCAATAAAACAGGCAATATGGCCGCCGGGTCAGCTCAGTATCAAGGTCTATTTATGTAAAGACCATTAAATGCAACTGCAGGAAGGGCCCCAACCCCCAGGCTTGGTAGATGGGAAGAGATGGATGGATGAACACTCCTCCAGCTTTAGTAGTAGCAAGTACACAATATGATACTAGATCAATTCTTTGGACAATGATAGGATATTTGCTGATATATCACAAAGTCTGCCCCAATACAATTTCCATTCAATTCAATTCAATTCAGGGGCCTGCGATCGATACGAGACATTTAACACAATCGCTTACATTTATATCAACTCACAAAAAGCAACTAAAATATGATTAGGTAATTTTATTTCTGAGCTCTTCCAGATATTTAAATGGAAACAATCTTTTTAATTAAGTTTTGTAAAAATAATAATAAAAGAAAATAGACCAATTTTCACTATAAAGTGCCACATTTCTCATGTTTAAGTGCAAATGCTTTTTTTTTTTTTATCAGTTAACTTAAAGAGCCCTTGATGACCTTTCAAATATGACCATAAACCATGCACATCCGTCCGTCATCTTGGATTTACAAGCCGTATCTTCAAGATGACGATATACAGTTTATATATTGATATTTTCACTTTGCATCGATACAATGCAATACAATAGAGTATCAATCGAAGTAACGATACAGCGATCGAGATCGATGTATCGTCCCACCCCTAGTTATTAGTTATTAGGTGCCATTCCATGGTTAATTCTCTCTTTCATCCTCTCTCTCTCCATCCCAACATGTCATTCTTCAGTATTTGTCTCCAGTATACAGTACAGCTCTGTTTCAAGCCAACGGGACAAGCATGATCTTGGCACCCGCATGGTTTCGGTAAACACCAGCTGTCCAGAAAGGCTATTGGACAGTGATAGAGAGATATTTACAGAACTGCATGTGAAGAGTTATATTTCAAAATGCTATCTATGTTTTTAGACAACAATATCATTACCTGAAGTTCATCCTTTAAGTATTTCAGATTTCTAAAGGACCCAGTGTGTTATATTGCCCTCGTCTTGTCAAGCCAATGGCTTAAGTTACTCGGTATCATTTCTTTTTAAGTAGCATAACTTGGTTTCATTTGGGCTTATTGATCATTCAAGATATCAATCGTGAGTATTTCTACTCTTTCAGCCAATCTGGTCATTTTGACTGTTTATTTGATTGTAAATCTTAGTTTAGCAAGGCAAACCGAAAGACTCCGTGGTGAGTTTTGGATTTCAGACAGACAACGGTGATGTCCTTCCGTCCTGCTTTCGGTGTCGGCTGTCCTCTAGCTGATTGGTTATTTGGACGAACCAACTAGGAGACGAGGCAGTTTTGAGGCAATTCAGGTTTATTATGACATTATTTGCGTCGATGGCACTTTGCTCCACAGCGACTCTGAGTTGGTTGGTCTCGGGTTGAGGTGTTCTCCTTCCTGTCTCTCCCTCTAAAGGTGTGTGTGTGTGTGTGTGTGTGCGCGTGTGTGTGTGCGCGTGTTGGAAACTGAGCCTCAATGTCTTCAACCTTGGCCTCAATCACAGATCTTTCCCTCCTTTCTCTTGTCTTTTGCTTTGTAGCGGTCCCGCTCCGTTCTGTCCGCCATCTTTCTCCACTGCCGACGCCAGCAGCTCTGATCAGACGGGCGTTTTAGCCGCGTGTACTTTTTTCTGCAAACGCTCTCGTTAATCATTTAAGATTTTCATTTTGTTTGTTTTGTGACACAGCACTCCAGTCCATCTGTCATGGAGACATTCCTGTTTTGTCCAAAATAGAAAACTCTATGAGTTTAATCTTTTTTTCTTTGTTTCTTTTCAAGATTGTATGCTCTTTTTGATACAACACTCCCATCCATTTTTATGGATATATTCCTGTTCAACACATTCTCATTCCGACGGCGTAAAATACTGACATCACTTTGTCACGCACCTCGTGCACGGCATGTTAACGTGTAACGGTACCCTGTGTGTCGGTACGAGTTACACACACGATACCCTGTGTTAACATCCCGCACACACGGTGCCTGACGAAGCGCTGATGTTTTACGCCATCTGAGTGAGGACGGGCTGTCCTGTTATTTGATCCACTTTCTGATCATTATTTTGTGTCTTTGGTTGCGTTCTGATCACATCCCGTCATGTGACATCCAATGTGTTCTCTCTGTTTAGACTGCATTGAAGAGCTCACTCATCAAAGTCCTTTGACCGCATCCTGAATTTCAACATATGATCATTATAATTGCTGTCAAAACAATGAAATTGATATCAATATTGTCAATTAGTTTCCGCTTGTGACATATCGCACAAAATTGGGAAATCGGTGCAACCTAGCAGTTTTGGCACAGGGAAAGCATTCTCCTAAATCACAACTTTGACTCCGACTTGGTGGTGAAATCCAAAGTGTGTGTGTGAGAGCCTTTGGTAATGAAAAGCCTGTTGTTAGACATGGTGGAGAAGATCTGAGCAGAGCTGCAGCACAGACTCATATCTCCAATCAGCTCATCACACGCAGAAGCCCAGCTCTGACAATGTCATTTACTCATGTTGTTTTGTTTGTTTGTTTGTTTGTTTGTTTGTTTGTTTACTCTCAGCATTGCTGATGCAGGGAAGTGTGTGAACTGACTGTCTATCATGTGAGGCAGTGGCACTGACGGGGGTGAGGGGGGGGGCGGGGTGGGTTGTTGTGGCGGTCCGTATCAAAACCCCCTCTTTACAATGTAACTTTAATATGATACTGTATTCTCTAAAGACCAGGACGAATCAAAAAAACAGCCAAACCACTCCTGAACTCAATTAGAATGATAATGGGGAAAATGAATAGCAATTTTGTCAAAAGTAGAACTAACTAGACGGAGGTTTTGGACCCACTGTAGGCTATTAGATGAAAGTAATTTGTTGTTAAGTTGCCATGACGTTGCGCTGCTTTGCCTTATCAGCCCTGCCATATCAAACGATGAACTGTGATGTGAATGAGCTGGTGGGGCTTTAGCCGAGCTCCTGCCCCGTGTGGCAGAAACTCGCCTTGTTGTGCCATAGACACCAGATCAACGTTTTAATGTGCTTCAACTCTGAATGGGTCATTTTTTATATTGTTTTTTTTTTGTTTTGTTGTGATTTTGATTTATTTTTTTACTGTGACTGTAATGTGGGGATCAGTGCCCTGCTGAGCCTAGCATGTTGTTATTGATGCATATCCGTTTTAAAAACTGTCGACCACTTCCCATAGAAACAAGTGACAGTTTACCAGAGGATCAAATCTGATTGGAAGATAATCCTAGAATCCCAAAAGCTCTTATCCAATCAGACACCAAGACATAAACACGATCTCCCCGTCATCACCCGGTCCCATATCTCTATCTTAGTAAAGTCGAACCCACAACTTGACAACCATACCTTTTGTGTCTTTACCGATGTGTATTACACCTTAAGAGATGCACTGGATCATCATCACCTTTTGCCAAAATTTCAGTTTTTGTCGTGAAAGGGGGCATTTTATTGTTTTTCTTTGTTTTTGTTTTCCTTTTTGCTCTTTTTTTATACTTTGTCCATGAACTCTTCCATTGTGTTGATCAAAAAATGAGGAAGAAGTTGGAACAATGAGAAAAGAGACAAAAAGACCAACTCAAGGCAGCTACTTACGAGTGACTACTGTAAAATGACTAAATAAAGACAATGGGGTTGTTTTTACCGTTTGTGTGTGTGTGTGTGTGCGTGCGCGTGCGCGCATGCGTCTGCTCATTTCTCATATGCTCTATGAATTTTGATATGTATGTAAAGGAAGGTTACTGTATGTAATAGGAAGATGGTGTTTTCCTAAAGCTGACGATGTGTAGAATGTATTGAATCCACAGAAAGAATATGGATGGAGGGTGATGGAGACATCTGTGCAGCAACAGTGACTTCTATGATGATTGGTGCAGCAGCATGTATTCCTTAGAGGACAGTGAACGGGGGAAAGAAAATGATTTGATGATGGTGGAACGATGAATGTAAAAATGCTATAAAACAGAATCATGCTTTCAAATTTCTAAGAAATCATTCGATTCAAGATAAACTGATTGTCAAAGGAAGAGAGCTAGAGCACAGAAAATGAAGAATGCGTGGAGGCAATTCTGCTCCTCCATTGGCAGAGTACAATTGGGTGACATTTCGTTAAAAAGGAGAGGGAAAAGAAAATCCCAATGCTGCTGATCGCCTGCAAAAACCCTTCACATGGTGGGAATTTGACATTTTCATTTTTTGATATTTCCATAAATTAGAAACTCATATAGCTTTTTGAATGACTGCGATCGCTCTCTCAGATCAAAAGTTCAGAGTATTTTAATGTTGTGTCTAAAAGTAACATGTGAGAGAAATGGCTTTAAACATTCCACAACATTGTATTTTCCACAGTGGCATTCCAACCAAAACCATCAAAATAAATACTTTACCTTTTGTGTTATGAAAGTAATGATTCACCATCATGTACTATGGAGAAGAAAGTAACCAAATCACTCAAAATCTCTAAATAGCTGCAAAACTCATTTTCGACCTTTGGCTCATTACCAACAATGGGTAGCAGCCACTTGGCCCATGGAGAATAATATCTGGCAATTACAAATAAGGAGAAAGCTGATCTACTGCATATAGTTTGCAAGTATAGATAGTGTAGTCGATTAGATGATAAACAACCAAAATATGACTTTCTATATGACTTCCAAAAGAAAAGGGGTAGATGGATCGGCACTTGACATGGACTTTACATTATGAGTTGAAAATGGCAGGGAATAAGTGGATATACATCTCCAGGACAAGACCAACTATGCTATGCTAGCCTAACCAGGGGAAGTTTTGGAAATTATATTAAATCTGTTTAATACGATATGAGAGAAGGTATAATGCCTAGCAGTTGGAAAGCTGATAGTACCTTTTGGTAAGTCTGGTAAAGATCTAGCTAATGCAGGAAACTACAGGCCTATAGCGTTACCATCTCACTTGTGTAAATGGATGGAAAAAAGAAGTGTTCATAGATTGTCATATTATTTAGAACAGGGGTTTTCAAAGTCTGAGACTGTGGGCCTCCCCCAGACAATGCTTGGAAAAAGGAGCCCCCCCCCCTCACTCAATTCCTGAATGCCTATGGGATGATTCTATTATTTGATCCCATAGACAATAATTGAGCCAAGATAGCCTATTGCTGTTTGACTTCAGACTACATCAAATAAAATGTCTGTCTGAAGGCATTTATTTGTTTCTGACTCTGGGTGTCACGTAGCTACATTTAGGCTGTTCTATTTGATCTCCTTTTGATCAATGTAATAACTACTGTAATATTTTTTCACTTCCATTGACAGACTCTCCCCTGAAACTGTTTGGAGCCCCCCTGGGGAGGCACGCCTCCCACTTTGAAAACCTCTGATTAGAACAAAGAGGATTACTAAACACATATCAACGTGGATTCCAAAGGAAGATCTAGCAGATGCCTTAGTGAAAGTTAGTGGTTTTATGGGTTTTAGACTTCCTGTCTCATCTGTCATTCCATGTTAAAATTAGAGATGCTGTTTCAGGTGCTTTTGATATTAAAAATGGTATTCCTCAAGGTAGCGCTATTAGCACTATTCTGTTTAACATTCAGATAAATGATAGTTTTAATGTTGGTAGAGATATTGGGTCATCGCTGTAAGCAGATGATGCAGCTATATGGAAAAGAGGGAAAACATTAGACATGTATACAGAGTGCTATATTGAAGGTTGAAAAATGGTCATATGATTGGGGGGGGGGGGGGGGGGGGGTTAAGATGTCAATTGCAAAGTCATGCTACATGTTCTTTACCAGAAAGAGGAGAAGGCTAATGTGCAGCTTAAACTATATGGTCAAAGTATGGAAAGGGTAACCGAGTTCAAATATTGAGGATTATGGTTTGATGAGAAAATGTTAAACCGGTTGAAACAAAATGTAAAAAATAAATCGCGATCTGTTTCTGGTTATGAATGAGGAGCAGATAAACAATCACTAATGGATATTTTAGTATTACAATGGATTGAAGAGGTAAGGCCTGAGATAGCTGTCATGTTCAGATTCTACTGCAGCTCTTAATCGTTTGAATTCAAAAGAAACAATAAGAGATTGTTTATTGATGGAAATATTTACAATAATGTTGAGAATCCAGTTGGAATTGATGTAGGCTATAGAGTTGTTGGGTTCCTGCTCATGTTGGTGTTGATGGCAATGAGACAGCAGAGGAGATTGCAAAGAGAGCATTGAAATTAAATTATGATACAATTATGAAGGTTCCCTTTGGAAAAGGTGAGACCAAATCACTCATAAGAAAGTGAGTGGTGTATGGCAGAAGAAGTGGGACACAGATATCAAAGGGAGACACTATTACAGCATACAGAAATCAATTAGGCTAATATGAAGGCCTTCAAAGGAAAGTGCAGAAGAGAAGAAGCGATTTTTTCCGAGATTAAGATTTGGACATACTGGATTAAAATCAACTCTTTATTTGATACCAAAGGTGTTTATCAGATAGGCCTAACTGTGATGATCTTCCTAAAAATGTCACTATGAGGTGCAGTAAGTATGATTCAGAGAGGAACATCTTACGTGATCAAATAGATATGAGTTAGGAGGATGGGGATGGGACTTGGAAGGGATTTTAGGGGATACGTGAGGAATAGAGGGAATGCATTTTCTTTACTTTCACCTGATGATGGATATAAAGCGCTGATGTACACACTCCGGTACGGTAGGTGGCGGTATGCACCTATACACGTTGGTTGTGATCCGGCATTAAAATCAGTGAAGAAGAAGAAGCGCGCGGCCCTTTCCCTCCCGACAACACAGGACGAACAGAACAGGCGGCGTTCAGGCTACTAGACATTACTTTACCCCACAGCCATTAAAACACCGCACACATTCAGAGTAAAGCAGCTCACTAGCACTCCGGGACCCGACGCCTCTCTCGCCTGGCTCTCGCTGACTTATCTGCGTCCTGGTTGTCATCGGCTGAACACTGAAGAAATCTAATCCGGTTTGAGTTGTGCGCGGCAATCGAAACTAACGTTAGCTAGCTAGCGACTACTTCTGTGAAGAGAGTGGCTACAGCCGGGGGACGGAATGGAGCATCGCGATCTCATCACCATTCTGGAGAAGACTGTCTCTCCAGGTGAATATGCAACACCGCACACTGACACACACTATGTCCACTCTTTGAAGCGGTGTTCAAGGCGACGATAAGCAGGTTTGGGTTGTGTCTGGCAGCTCTTGTGAACTGGTGAAAGTGGGAGGAGGGAAATGCCTTGCTAGCAGACTAGGCGGGGAGCTAACGTTAGCGTTGCTAACATTGCTAGCAGACTAGGCGGGGAGCTAACGGTTCGTGTTGCTAAGCTAGCTCCGGCCTGTAGAGACTTCCTGCTAACGCTAGTGACTTGCCAAACACGCGCTAGCTTGTAGAAGCGCTCGGCTAGGCGGCATCAGTGTCATGGTGTTGACTTGCCAGCTTCCAAAAGTGTCCGCTGAACAAGTTGTCATATAATGTTAAAACGTTTGGCAATTTGACAATATTAAGCGTCATTTGACAGCTGTGTGTAGTGGCGACCCTGCCCATGCCTGTTCAGCTCATTTTGCTAGCTCGTTAGCCATGCTGCGAGGAAGCTATCTTGTTAGCCTGCTAAAGTGCCATTCATGTGCAAATTAATCGGGCCATCCTCACACGCCAATATCGGCTAACTTTATAATCATTTGCAATTTGAGGGTTATGATTGAATAAAGGAACGAAGTTGCGAATGCTATGTCATCACGCCAGACCTATCGTTGCTGACATTTTAACCGGTGTATGAGTCGACTAAACTTTGTTAACGTTACTTTAAGAGGCTGCAATGTGTTGGCCGGCTAGCATGCTAACCCCAGAAGCTCGGCTCTTGCACATCCTGATGCTTAGAAGCTTGTTGGCACTGAGACCGTAACGTTATTCTGCGGCTAGCGACCTCCATTAACGAAGTACCGTGATGGTGAAACTAACGTAGTTAGTAACGTTAGTCAGATGTTATGAAACATGCTAAGGCGTTTATTCACAAGCCTTCGCAGCAGTAGAAAACATGAACGGGATTTCCGTGCCTCCTGTCTAGATTACCACTATTCCTGCCCCACGTTTGACTAGTGTAAACCATTAGCTAGCCAGGTTAAGGCACGGCTTGGCGTTCACTTTGAAGCTTCGTAAATATCGCTGTGTGTGTTAGCTTGCTAGCTCAGCCATGTCTGTCAGATAATTAGCAAGCATTGGATCGAATAACCCCGATTTTCTCCACCCCGCCCCGCCCCGCTCCTCTCTTCTCTCACCCCCTCAGATCGGATTGAATTGGAACGGGCACAGAAGTTTCTGGAGCAGGCAGCGATTGAGAACCTGGTTAGTATCATTTTATTACCGGTGGTTCTGCACCACATTGAGAGTTGGCTAGCTGTCCATGCCGGTCACATTGATAGCTGGCGCCCCACTTGCTGCTGCAAGCATAAGGGGATGAATGATAGTGCAGAGGACAGCTGGCTAGCTAGTGGGAGCCCGCCCGGCTTTTCCTCTGCTGGGCCCTCCCTTCCCACACCACCTACACACCATGGCTGGCTGGCCACACACACACACACACACACACACACACACACACAGGCAGACAGCAGCTTTCAGAGTGAATGTAGGCAGAACAAGCCTGCTAGCGTTAGCATTCCATGGCAGATAAAGCCATCTCATCTGGGAAGGGCTGCAGTAGTCTATTTCCAAACAAAACACATTGTAATACATGAGGACTTAATTGATTATGTACTTATTCTAATTCTAATTTACATCAGTCTAAATCATTTGACATAATGTTTGTTGGATGCTTAAAAACACCTGGTTAAGCAGATCCTCACAGTAGGGCGGTGGGTACTTCAGCCTAGCCCTAAATAACTAGTGCATGTGGGTGGCAGCATCTACTGTAGTCATTCTTCTTTGTCACTGACTTAGTTATGGATGAGCCATATGGATGAATGAAGGCTGAAGAACAATAAGCAAGAGAAGGACACAGAGAATTTTCTTTATTTTGGTTTGCTTTTTTTCCTAGACTACACGTCGTTTGCAAAATTAACTATGAGATAGACTTAATTATGTTATAAGGGATTATTTCACCTGTAAGCTATATGGCTCCCAGCTCGAGCCTTCAACACAGCAGCGTTGAACAGAGCAAGGCAGACATGTAGCATGTTTGGATTTTAGATGTCCGTGATGACTCCTGACTTTATGGGATAATTAGGTTTTACCGAGTTTCGACCATTTGCCATATGACCCACACATAACCAAGATACACACAATACCTTTACCGTCACTCTCCATACAGTATACAGTGAGCTACAGTCGTCCAGTTAGTTAGTAAACGGTTCAGCCATTCAAAGTCACCAAAAACACAGCACCAAAAAGCTCTATGTACAACGTTGGTCGGCTCAACATATAGACATGGGCGCGCAAACAATTGCGGGACTTCTCCCGCATTATAAATTACAAATCTGCGGGAATTGCCGAAAATATGTGCGATTCTCGCCATCCCGTGCCGAATTTTATGCCCTGGCTATTGTTCTCTCCACCTTTATGACGTGAAGTTGGCGTGATATTGGGCATTCGGGTAGATATTTGTTTTTCTGCTTTCATAACTTATAAAGCAAACAAATAAAACCACGTTGATTTTTATACCTGTGATTACTGGAAGAGGAATAACAATATACATCCATTGGGTTCAGTATTTGAGAAAATATCTCTCGACAGAATAGCCAATATCAAGCTAACTATACTCTGGTCGCAAACAGTCCACAGCTAAATGGAGAAAGTTCATGCCTGTTTTCTGGAAGTTGTCTGAAGTCATTCTGGGAAATGTAGCAAATCACTAACTGAAGTAGAAGAGGTATGTTGAGGGGAAAGTGAGGAAATCAAAAAAGTGAGTTTAATCACTTCATCACAAAATCACTCCTGGGATGTAATTGAACATCATATTGATTTTTATACCAGTTTCAAAGTTCTCCGATGGTGGATCCACCCCCACCCTTTTGAATTTGAACCAGGACCAGACTGCAGACTTCAGAAGGATTACAGTCCTAAGTCCTCTCCTGGGACAGACTTTCCACATCGTCGTTAGGGTTTATGTTGTTCTCATAGGTGGGCTGAAACATGAAGTGGGCGTGGCCACATCGTCGTTAGGGTTTATGTTGTTCTCATAGGTGGGCTGAAACATGAAGTGGGCGTGGCCACATCGTCGTTAGGGTTTATGTTGTTCTCATAGGTGGGCTGGAACATGAAGTGGGTGTGGCCACGTCGTCGTTAGGGTTTATGTTGTTCTCATAGGTGGGCTGGAACATGAAGTGGGTGTGGCCACATCGTCGTTAGGGTTTATGTTGTTCTCATAGGTGGGCTGGAACATGAAGTGGGTGTGGCCACATCGTCGTTAGGGTTTATATTGTTCTCATAGGTGGGCTGGAACATGAAGTGGGTGTGGCCACATCGTCGTTAGGGTTTATATTGTTCTCATAGGTGGGCTGGAACATGAAGTGGGCGTGGCCACATCGTCGTTAGGGTTTATATTGTTCTCATAGGTGGGCTGGAACATGAAGTGGGCGTGGCCACATCGTCGTTAGGGTTTATGTTGTTCTCATAGGTGGGCTGGAACATGAAGTGGGCGTGGCCACATCGTCGTTAGGGTTTATATTGTTCTCATAGGTGGGCTGGAACATGAAGTGGGCGTGGCCGTGTGGGTAGAAAAGAGCTGTTTTGACAGCAGAAACTGGGATGGAGATGCAGAGGAGGATTTGGATAGTCAGAAATCAAAGGAAGTCACAAATGACAGGCACTGCTTTGCAAACTAGCTGCAAAGTCATGTAGGCCTGGTTCAAGTGAACATGCATTTAGTATAGTACACTATCTTTTCAAATGACTCGGTGGAAATGTAGCTGCTATATAACGAATACTATAAATATTGCAAGCTCGTGCCTCGCTTCCTCGCACGCTTTCTTTTCCTGCCTCGCCCGTCTCGTGTGCTCGCTCAGCTCGCACGCTCTTGCAACTGCACCGCGCCGCCGGCCATCTTATTGTAGTAGTGCGATATTAACATCAAGATTCGAGTACGATTGGCAGTTGGTATTTTCACACAGTGACACACATTAAGAGGAATAAAAAATAAACGAAGACGGACACTAGGGAATTAATGAAATTAAATGAAAATCGTCAAATAGATTTTCGCTTTAACTGCTGCTTCCTCATCTCTAATCCCTGCTGTAAAGTCTCTCAGAAGGCCGTGGCTTAGGGACGTCAACGGTTACTACATTTTCTAAACATGGACACTGGACCTTCTGCCAGCGTGGAACCGCTTAACCGGATGTTGTTTTTTTGGACCGCATTTGTACATTGTGACCAATGTGTCCTTACGTGCAGCGTACTGCACTGAAAACTTTTAACAATAAAGTTATCATCTGTAGCTTACAGGCAGTAGATGTCCACTGACAGTTAAACGCTGGAAGAGCGCTGAGGAGCGCCGATCCCCGCACACCACACAACATGCAAGGACACAGATTGAAAACGTTAGCAGCGGTAGCTAGCTTGATAGCTAACAGCTAACAACACATACTCTGACAAAAAGCACAACAGCACTCACCAGAAATATTAAGGGTCGAGCCAATCTGCTCCCACAAGTGAGCCTTTCTGTCTCTGTAGTGATAGTTTCTCCATATGATTAGTTGCCTGAAAACGAGCGCCCGCACCAGTGCTGAGTTAACGTTCATTCTTTTCAATCTCCTTCCCCGCACACTGTCCACTGGGGCCAGCGCACCCCCCCAGCGCCCAACTGACAGGAATACGCCTAGCGGACACACGCACAGTTTATTTTTGATGACAAATGAATGATTGCGTGTCCAGAACACAGTAAAATCATTGTCAAAACTTGATTTAAAAGGACACGCACAAAAAGACATGTAAACGTTTGATTGATTTTTCTAAACGGATATGATTTAATATCTGTGTACACGTGTAGTCGTGACTGTAACCTGACTTTGTGTTGATGTTTTTCTTCTGTAACTTGATGTAGTAGTGATGCTGTGATGCTGTGATGCTGTGATGCAGTGATGCTGTGGGAATTGGGAGTCATGTTGCAAATGCCGCTTTCACACGTTGGGGTTGCGCTTCATGACATTTAACAATCTTTCTCTTCTCTCCTCCTTTCTCCTACTTTTCTCTCTCTCTCTCCCTTCCACATACTTTTACCCTCCCATTTCTTTTGTGCTACTTATCTTTCATATTCTCTCCATCATTCTCTTGTCTCATCAAATCTTAACTCGTCTTCCTTGTCCCTCTCACCTGCTCCTCCTTCCCTCTCTCACCCTGCCAGCCGGCGTTCCTGGTGGAGTTGTCCAAGGTTTTGGCGAACCCGGGGAACACCCAGGTGGCACGTGTGGCGGCCGGACTGCAGGTGAAGAACAACCTGACCTCCAAAGACCCCGACGTCAAGACACAGTACCAGCAGAGATGGCTGGCCATCGACGCCCAAGCACGCCGCGAGATCAAGACCTTTGTAAGGAAATGCACAGATAACAAGTTGTCTACGCCCATAATACACGCAGAGAGCCACTCGCACCAGAATTCAGTTTTTTCTGTTTTCTGTCTCTTTTGGGTTTCTCTGCTGTCTGACCATCTCTCCCTCCCTCCCTCCCTCCTCAGGTCCTGCAGACACTGGGCACAGAGACATACCGGCCCAGCTCGGCTTCCCAGTGCGTGGCCGGGATCGCCTGCGCTGAGATCCCCGTCAGCCAGTGGCCTGAGCTCATCCCCCAGCTGGTGGCCAACGTCACGGACCCCTCCAGCACCGAACACATGAAGGAGTCCACCCTGGAGGCCATAGGCTACATCTGCCAGGACATTGTGAGTGAAAGGCTACATCTGCCAGGACATTGTGAGTGAAAGGCTACATCTGCCAGGACATTGTGAGTGATAGGCTACATCTGCCAGGACATTGTGAGTGATAGGCTACATCTGCCAGGACATTGTGAGTGATAGGCTACATCTGCCAGGACATTGTGAGTGATAGGCTACATCTGCCAGGACATTGTGAGTGATAGGCTACATCTGCCAGGACATTGTGAGTGGGAGAGACGCTCGTATTCGCAGGCAGACATAACAGTGACAATCGATATACTAAGAATGTGAAATCTGTCTCTGTGTGTGTAGAAATTGTGTTTGCCATTTTATGTGCGATCGCACTGCATCTTTCAGGAAGTGTAAAGAGCACCCCCTGCAGGTGATCTAACAGAGCCACATTTTCTTTTATTACCGGTAGGTAATTAAGGCCGATTAATGGCACTTGTCACACAGGGTATTCCGTTAGTGCTAATAAGAACGTATGGCAGTATCATCTTCTGACTGAACTAACTGAACTCGCTTCAACATTCATGAAAGATATATAGAGTACATTTCATACACAAGGAAAATTCACATCACATAAAAAAAATACACGTTATCTAGTAAAATAAAAAGAGAGAAGGATAAATCTATTATTTACTGCATTCCAGCAAAAAGCTCTGTTAATCAGGACAACAGACCACTCATGTCAATAAGAATGAGTTGTTAAGTGACCTCCCTGGTCAAATAAGTATCAAGTGAAATAAAGAAACACTGCTACACTAGGGGTGTCAAACATCATCCATTATAAGATGCATCGCGATGCGGACGTGCACGATTCTGCATCGATTCACAAATGTCAAAAATCTATTATTATTTTTTTAATAATCAAATAAAATATAATGGAAGTACATGCAGTTGTTTATTTTAATTATGGATCATAATACAATGCAATTCCAAATGCACTTTTATTTTCAAAGTAGCCACACAGTGAGAAAAAAGAAAGTGAGAAAAAATAAATCATGTATTGGGGAAAAAAAGTGATGCATCGATTTAACACATTCAGTGCCACAGCGCTTCAGTAAAATTGTCTGGAGCCTGTGCCAGATTCACTTCCATTCAGTTGAAAACAGCTATAGAATTTTTTCTATTATGGCTATATTAACGGGGCTGGACTTTAATGAAACATTGAACACTCCTGCTTCTTCCAAAGAAGAAATTTTGTTTCTAGACAGTTCCATTATGAAATTACAGCCTCTCAAAAAAGTGCACTTTCAAGGGTTTTCTGTCGTTTTTTTTTACTTTCCAAGATATAGGCCCTTTTATGAATACCTTTTGCACTCTAATTTCGAGCACATTCACTGACTCTGGCTGGTGTTTTCTGATGTGGTGGCGTGTGGTGTGGTTTCTGTGAAGCCTGTGTGCCACACACCCCTCTCCCCCCCCCCCCCCCCCCCTCCCCCCTCTCCCCTCTCCACCTCTGAGCTGCGGGCTCCTCCCACACGCACAGAGTTTGTTTTCTCGTTTTTGCCCCGGACAGATCCCAGCGCCCATCAAGAAGGAAATGATGCGCGCTGGCAAACGCGACTGAACGAAAAGGCTTGGCCGTTCGGCTTCGGATGCTGGCTTTCTAGGAAATCGTGTGGAGATAGATAGAAGCATAAGAGCTCAGTTGTGAGCGCGGATGCAGCCGAGCCCACTGTCCGCTGTAGACAGAGCAATATATACGGCTCTGGCAGAAAGCATGCATCGGTTTCCACTTTCTCCGCTGTCTCCTGTACAAAGTAAAGGATCTGAGGTGGGTGGAGCAGCTCCTGTGACGATGTTTAAGGTGGCGCCGTGTGATCCCTTGAAGGGATTCATGCTCACTGGCTAGGTACGACCTTAAACAGCAGAATTATGGAATAATATGAATTATGATTTTAGGACGTCCACAGACGTCCTTGGCACTCCTCGTTACTTTTTTTTAGGACGTCCACAGACGTCCTTGGCACTGAATGTGTTAAGATGAATCGTAATCGAATCGTGAGGCCAGTGAAGATTCACAGCCCTATGCTACACACACGTCTGACCCCCTCCTGTGCTACACACACGTCTGACCCCCTCCTATGCTACACACACGTCTGACCCCCTCCTATGCTACACACACGTCTGACCCCCTCCTGTGCCGTTAGGACCCCGAGCAGCTGCAGGATAACGCCAACCAGATCCTGACGGCCATCATCCAGGGCATGAGGAAGGAGGAGCCCAGCAACAACGTCAAGCTGGCCGCCACCAATGCCCTCCTCAACTCACTGGAGTTCACCAAAGCCAACTTCGACAAGGAGGTACGGAGTTAGGCCTCTTCCCCTGCTCCACTCTCTCTCCTGTTCTTCTTCTCTTCTCTTTTATCCTGCTCCGCTCTCTCTCCTGTTCTTCTTCTCTTCTCTTTTATCCTGCTCCGCTCTCTCTCTTCTGTTCTTCTTCTCTTCTCTTTTATCCTGCTCCGCTCTCTCTCCTGTTCTTCTTCTCTTCTCTTTTATCCTGCTCCGCTCTCTCTCCTGTTCTTCTTCTCTTCTATCTTATCCTGCTCCGCTCTCTCTCCTGTTCTTCTTCTCTTCTCTTTTACCCTGCTCCGCTCTCTCTCCTGTTCTTCTTCTCTTCTCTTTTACCCTGCTCCGCTCTCTCTCCTGTTCTTCTTCTCTTTTACCCTGCTCCGCTCTCTCTCCTGTTCTTCTTCTCTTCTCTTTTATCCTGCTCCGCTCTCTCTTCTGTTCTTCTTCTCTTCTCTTTTATCCTGCTCCGCTCTCTCTCCTGTTCTTCTTCTCTTCTCTTTTATCCTGCTCCGCTCTCTCTCCTGTTCTTCTTCTCTTCTCTTTTACCCTGCTCCGCTCTCTCTCCTGTTCTTCTTCTCTTCTCTTTTATCCTGCTCCGCTCTCTCTTCTGTTCTTCTTCTCTTCTCTTTTATCCTGCTCCGCTCTCTCTCCTGTTCTTCTTCTCTTCTCTTTTATCCTGCTCCGCTCTCTCTCCTGTTCTTCTTCTCTTCTCTTTTATCCTGCTCCGCTCTCTCTCCTGTTCTTCTTCTCTTCTCTTTTATCCTGTCTGGAAAGAAGGGACAGGAAGGAAGTGGAGTTCACCTTGTTTAACTTCATCTCTCCTTTCTGTTCAGGCAGCTGAGACCAGAACTGACTTATTACAAAAAGCCATATTCCGTAAAGATAAATAATGAGCTGAAGTAGTCCGTGTTGTAGTCCTTGACTCTGACTCAAGTCGGTCCTGGACTCATTTTCAGGACTCCTGGCTTGACTTTGGACTTGAGCACTGATGACTCGGACCCTATCATTTATGCATTCGGACTCGTGAGTTGGAGACTGGGACTCGGACTTGTTAATTGTTTTGTTTGTTTTTGTAATCGGCCCTAATAATTTGTCATTGATATGTATGTTAATATCGTGTTATTATTCAGTTTCATGCAGGGCAGGCACATGTGCTCCACCTACATGTGGATTCACGCTCGTGCTCAGTAACAGACAGTTAGTGCTGAGATGCCAGAGTGGAGCACTGGAGCCCATCTTAGAACTCCACACTTCGTGTCTGTGACTCAAGTAACGGGGACTTGATTCTGATTCCTCTTTGGTGACTTGGATTTGGACTCGTACTCCAGAACTTTTTTTTTTAGTAGTTTTGTGTGTCTGTGTGTGTGTGTTTGTATGTATGTATGTGTGTGTGTGTGTGTGTGTGTTGCAGACCGAGAGGCACTTCATCATGCAGGTGGTGTGTGAGGCAACCCAGTGTCCCGACACCAGAGTGAGTAGCGTCGACGCTCTGCAGAAAGCAAGTACTGCGTTTACCTTTTGGAACCAATGTCAATGCAATGATTTGAATACAGGAGAGATACGCCTAGAGGACGTTCTTTAATTACCGGGACTGAAGGCCCAGTAATAATCCTGACGGTAAAGAACAACCTCTAGGGTATTACTGCATTTATACAACAGTTACCAATATGTGGAACAAGAATTTACTATTGCAACTACTTAAAAGTTTGATAACGCACAGCTAGCATCCTCTAAAGTTTATATGCACACTTTTGAATTGCAGACAAGATTGCCTGGCTAAAAATTTCCTTTTGTATAATTTACATTGTTGACATCCTGTGAAAGCTTTCTTCCAGTTCTATTCCTTTCCCATGCCGTGTTCCGTTCTGACTGTGGTCTGTTGGGCTGTAGGTGCGGGTGGCGGCGCTACAGAACCTGGTGAAGATCATGTCGCTGTATTATCAGTACATGGAGACCTATATGGGCCCTGCTCTGTTCGCGGTAAGGCACACGGCTCGCATCTATCTGTGTTTTCCTAGCATGTAGAACCCCGAGGGAACCTCAAAGTCCTACATATTCACATTCACAAAGTATATAAGGAAAATGTCATCGAGCAGAGGTTTTCAAAGTCTGATACTGCTGGCCTCCCCTCGGCCTTCGGACAAGCCTGGAAGCCCACAACACAGTTTACTTGTTTAGTTTTGATTCATTCCTAGATGCCCACAGGATCATGATTATGTTATTTGATCCCATAGACACTCAATAATTGAGCCAAGATAGCCTGATATTGCTGTTTGACTTCAGACTACATAAATAATATATATAGATATAAATATAAATAAAAAGGTCTGCTGAAGGGATTAATTTGTTTCTGACTGTGATTCAAACATTTCAGCTATTCTATCTCATCTCCTTTTGTAATCACTAAAGTAATATTTATTCACTTCTATTCACTGAGCCTCCCCTGAAACTGTTTGGAGCCCCCCTGGGGAGGCCTGCCTCCCACTTTGAAAACCTCTGTCATAGAAGGATTTGTCCATGTATTGTTTGCAGTTGGGCCTGAAGATTAATTACTTTCTGAAGGAATAATAACCCAAATAACTAATTTACTCATTGCAGAAGTCTCGCTTGACAGTTTCAGCTTTTCAAACTATGGCCATTAGGGACGTCCAAATTAATCGTTTAATCGATGCATCACGATGCCGACGTGTGACTGTGAATCGAATTGACAGATGAATCGTTGAAATGTATGTTGACATTCAGATTTTAAAGCACTTTCTAAGTAAAAAAGGGACTTGATATTTATCTGAGTACTTGTATTAATTGATGTATAAAGTAGCCATGTGCAGTAATAATATAGAAAATCCAGACTGTGATACTTGGAGCTGCGATACTTTGAGCTGTATCGAGATGCATCGTCCAATCGAATCGTAGACAGATGAATCGTAATTGAATCGTGAGGCCAGTGAAGATTCACAGCCCTAATGGCCATGGGCATTTAAATCGTCTGTTCAACAAAACTCTGAATATTTGAACCTAGATCCTTACAAATATTCGCCCCAAAAATTGCTCTTTGACTTCTTATAGAGATGAATTTTATTAAATGTTTCTCATCTGGTCTCCTTTTATCCTTTATCCTCTCCCTTCGTCCACTTCATCCCTCCATTCCTTTGTCCTTTTTCTGCCTTTTCTCTCCTGCTCCCTCCCTCTCTCTCCTCTCTCCTGTCGTCCTCTGTGACTCCAGATCACTATAGAAGCCATGAAGAGTGACATCGACGAGGTGGCGTTACAGGGAATCGAGTTTTGGTCCAACGTCTGTGACGAGGAGATGGACCTGGCCATTGAAGCCTCTGAGGTGCGCGTCTCTCTGCAATTTGTGAAAGTGTGCCGAGAGCGTGTTTGGAAAATGAGCTTCACTCTGAACACACTTGGGCCCAATCCCAATTCCTATCTTAACCCTCAATCTTAACCCTCAGTCTCAAAAATGCGCACTCCCGCGAAGTGCTAGTGCTGTCCCGATTCTCACTGTGTTAAATTAAGGGTCGAGTTTGAGGGCTTTACGGCCCTCAGTTTTAAGATTTTCCAGGACCACCCTTGGCGGTGAGTGCGATCCCAGAATCCCTTGCGTGTCATCAGCTAGATCCATTCAGATGGAAGATGGCGGCGAAGGAGGAAAAAAGGAGCCCTACAAAGTTAAGTATTTCCTTGTTAATAGCGATGTAAAAATTACGATAACCATTGTATTAGCTTAGTTTAATGTCATTTTATGGATTTCCGTTTTGGAATCCTAACAACAATTGTTGTTGCTAACGAGTGGGGGCTAGAATGACCGTGCTTTCCGACGTGAGGGCTGGCTTGACTGCAGTGTTTAACTGCAGTCAAGCCAGCCCTCACGTCGGAAAGCACGGTCATTCTAGCCCCCACTTGTTTTGTGGTGCGTAGCATTACACGTAGGCTGTATCTTGATAAAAACAACTCAACGACATTACCACCGAGAATTATGGCATTTCGTAACAACGTTAACAATGTTATAATATAATAATAATAATATGGCTTGACCAGCACGGCTACTGACTATCGATAGTTAGCAACAACAAATGTGTTAGGCTCCAAAACGGAAATCCATAAAATGACATTTAAACTAAGATAATACATTGGTTATCGTAATTTCTACATCTATATTATCAAGGAAATATTTGTAGGGATGCTTTTTTCCTCTCCTTTTGAATTGACAGACTGGACGGAGCTTTGGCATATTGCTGCCCCCCACAGTCTGAAGACGTATCTGCCTTTAAGGGCTGTCCCATTTTAAAGTCGCAAGATAGCCCTTAACACTTAGTTTTGAGGGCTACTAAGATTGAGGGTTGAGCTTGAGGGTTAAGAAAATAATTGGGATTGGGCCTTGGTCTCTCCACCAGCCTTCACTGGAAGTGCTGAGCACCCTGTTTTCCCCTTCATTAAGTGTGATTTAATTATCAGCATGATTGTTTAAAAAAAACACCCCTGTGATTGTGCATGTGGTCTGTCCCTTTCTGCCCTCGTCCAATGGCAGGCTTCGGAACAGGGACGCCCCCCGGAGCATACCAGTAAATTCTATGCCAAAGGGGCCTTGCAGTACCTGGTTCCTATCCTCACACAGACCCTCACCAAACAGGTAGGACAGTGTGACCATGTGCTCTGACTCTACTTCATCTTTTCTTCTTCTCTGCTTTTTCTCGTTTTTCCCGTCTCTTTTCGGTTCTCTCTTCAGTTGAATATATTTCACGTGGTTTTCTCTATTAAACCAGTACTGTATTAACTGTATTTTACAGACGGGGTTTTCATTATTCACCTGTTCTTGTCTTAAGTTAAATAGTCAAGCTTATGTTTGTATTAAACTGCATGGTAATATGAAGTATAATAATCCCTCATCTGTTTCACATCTCATTTTGTGATAATTGAATCAACATTTGCAGATGGCTGTAACTCATTTCAACATGATTATTTTTGATAGAGGATAAACTATAATATTGACTTATTGCCTCACCCTACTGTAAAGTGTTCTCCAAATAAAATACTAAAGGGGCAGTGTGCACTGTGCACCATTTAAGGCTCAGTCCAGTGCACTGACCCGGGTTCCATTAAGGCTTGGGGTCATTTGCGGCCTCTCTCTCCCCCATAGCTCCCCATCTCTCTCTTACTGTCTGTCAAATAAAGCATGAAGTGCCAAAAAGTCTATTTGCTCAGAGTCTAACCTGCTGCTTGTCTCCTCTCCTCCGTCTCTGCTGCTTGTCTCCTCTCCTCCCTCTCTGCTGCTTGTCTCCTCTCCTCCCTCTCTGCTGCTTGTCTCCTCTCCTCCCTCTCTGCTGCTTGTCTCCTCTCCTCCGTCTCTGCTGCTTGTCTCCTCTCCTCTGTCTCTGCTGCTTGTCTCCTCTCCTCCCTCTCTGCTGCTTGTCTCCTCTCCTCCCTCTCTGCTGCTTGTCTCCTCTCCTCCCTCTCTGCTGCTTGTCTCCTCTCCTCCCTCTCTGCTGCTTGTCTCCTCTCCTCTCTCTCTGCTGCTTGTCTCCTCTCCTCTGTCTCTGCTGCTTGTCTCCTCTCCTCCCTCTCTGCTGCTTGTCTCCTCTCCTCCCTCTCTGCTGCTTGTCTCCTCTCCTCCCTCTCTGCTGCTTGTCTCCTCTCCTCTCTCCCTGCTGCTTGTCTCCTCTCCTCTGTCTCCGCTGCTTGTCTCCTCTCCTCCCTCTCTGCTGCTTGTCTCCTCTCCTCTCTCTCTGCTGCTTGTCTCCTCTCCTCCCTCTCTGCTGCTTGTCTCCTCTCCTCCCTCTCTGCTGCTTGTCTCCTCTCCTCCCTCTAACCTGCTGCTTGTCTCCTCTCCTCCCTCTCTGCTGCTTGTCTCCTCTCCTCCCTCTCTGCTGCTTGTCTCCTCTCCTCCCTCTCTGCTGCTTGTCTCCTCTCCTCTCTCTCTGCTGCTTGTCTCCTCTCCTCCGTCTCTGCTGCTTGTCTCCTCTCCTCCCTCTCTGCTGCTTGTCTCCTCTCCTCCCTCTCGGCTGCTTGTCTCCTCTCCTCCCTCTCTGCTGCTTGTCTCCTCTCCTCCCTCTCTGCTGCTTGTCTCCTCTCCTCCGTCTCTGCTGCTTGTCTCCTCTCCTCTGTCTCTGCTGCTTGTCTCCTCTCCTCCCTCTCTGCTGCTTGTCTCCTCTCCTCCCTCTCTGCTGCTTGTCTCCTCTCCTCCCTCTCTTCTGCTTGTCTCCTCTCCTCCCTCTCTGCTGCTTGTCTCCTCTCTTCCCTCTCTGCTGCTTGTCTCCTCTCCTCTCTCTCTGCTGCTTGTCTCCTCTCCTCCCTCTCTGCTGCTTGTCTCCTCTCCTCTCTCTCTGCTGCTTGTCTCCTCTCCTCCCTCTCTGCTGCTTGTCTCCTCTCCTCCCTCTCTGCTGCTTGTCTCCTCTCCTCCCTCTCTGCTGCTTGTCTCCTCTCCTCCCTCTCTGCTGCTTGTCTCCTCTCCTCCCTCTCTGCTGCTTGTCTCCTCTCCTCTCTCTCTGCTGCTTGTCTCCTCTCCTCCGTCTCTGCTGCTTGTCTCCTCTCCTCCCTCTCTGCTGCTTGTCTCCTCTCCTCCCTCTCTGCTGCTTGTCTCCTCTCCTCTCTCTCTGCTGCTTGTCTCCTCTCCTCTCTCTCTGCTGCTTGTCTCCTCTCCTCCCTCTCTGCTGCTTGTCTCCTCTCCTCCCTCTCTGCTGCTTGTCTCCTCTCCTCCCTCTCTCCTCTCCTCCCTCTCTGCTGCTTGTCTCCTCTCCTCCCTCTCTGCTGCTTGTCTCCTCTCCTCCCTCTCTCCTCTCCTCCCTCTCTGCTGCTTGTCTCCTCTCCTCCCTCTCTGCTGCTTGTCTCTTCTCCTCCCTCTCTGTCTCTGCTGCTTGTCTCCTCTCCTCCCTCTCTGCTGCTTGTCTCCTCCCTCTCTGCTGCTTGTCTCCTCTCCTCCGTCTCTGCTGCTTGTCTCCTCTCCTCCCTCTCTGCTGCTTGTCTCCTCTCCTCTCTGCTGCTTGTCTCCTCTCCTCCCTCTCTCTCCTCTCTGCTGCTTGTCTCCTCTCCTCCCTCTCTCTCCTCTCTGCTGCTTGTCTCCTCTCTCTCCCTCTCTCCTCCCTCTCTCTCGCAGGACGAGAATGACGATGACGATGACTGGAACCCGTGCAAGGCGGCCGGCGTGTGTTTGATGCTGCTGGCCACCTGCTGTGAGGACGACGTGGTCCCACACGTCCTGCCCTTCATCAAAGAGCACATCAAGCACCCCGACTGGCGCTACCGGGACGCCTCCGTCATGGCCTTCGGCTCCATCCTGGAGGGGCCCGAACTCAACCAGCTCAAACCCCTCGTCATACAGGTGAGTCAAACGAACCATCTCAAACCCCTCGTCATACAGGTGAGTCAAACCAGCTCAAACCCCTCGTCATACAGGTGAGTCAAACCAGCTCAAACCCCTCGTCATACAGGTGAGTCAAACCAGCTCAAATTCCTCGTCATACAGGTGAGTCAAACCAGCTCAAACCCCTCGTCATACAGGTGAGTCAAACCAGCTCAAACCCCTCGTCATACAGGTGAGTCAAACCAGCTCAAACCCCTCGTCATACAGGTGAGTCAAACCAGCTCAAACCCCTCGTCATACAGGTGAGTCAAACGAACCAGCTCAAACCCCTCGTCATACAGGTGAGTCAAACGAACCAGCTCAAACCCCTCGTCATACAGGTGAGTCAAACGAACCAGCTCAAACCCCTCGTCATACAGGTGAGTCAAACGGAATGTTTAACATTGAAAAGCCCCCTCCAGTCAACTTTCCCTACCTGCATAACCGTTGGGTGTTCTATGAAAACGTTCTAATATTATATTTGTTCAGGCTGGGTATCGTTAAACAATTTCAATACCTTTTCTCCCCTGGCTCTTGCATAATTGACCTCTCTACATAATCACACCCAGGTGTTGAAGTAAGCCGTGCAGGTTTGCGCAGGTCGGACCCTACTCCCGCTCTGGCACTGTGCATGTGTGCGTGTTTCACCGGCTTTGAGCCGCTTTCTTTCTGTACTCTAGCTTCCTTGTAGAGCCAGGGGGAGGGGCCTAGTAGAGCCAGGGGGAGGGGCCTAGTCGACATCTCGTGCGCACGGCACAGACAGACGGACACGTGTCACTTTTGGAAGCGGCTGCACTGGCATCTTTAGTCGTGTGCTCTCTGCTGTAGCAGTAGTGCACTCCTCACCACTGTGCTGTGGCAGTAGTGCACTCCTCACCACTGTGCTGTGGCAGTAGTGCACTCCTCACCACTGTGCTGTGGCAGTAGTGCACTCCTCACCACTGTGCTGTGGCAGTAGTGCACTCCTCACCACTGTGCTGTGGCAGTAGTGCACTCCTCACCACTGTGCTGTGGCAGTAGTGCACTCCTCACCACTGTGCTGTAGCAGTAGTGCACTCCTCACCGCTGTGCTGTAGTAGTAGTGCACTCCTCACCACTGTGCTGTAGCAGTAGTGCACTCCTCACCACTGTGCTGTAGTAGTAGTGCACTCCTCACCACTGTGCTGTAGCAGTAGTGCACTCCTCACCACTGTGCTGTAGTAGTAGTGCACTCCTCACCGCTGTGCTGTAGCAGTAGTGCACTCCTCACCACTGTGCTGTAGCAGTAGTGCACTCCTCACCGCTGTGCTGTAGTAGTAGTGCACTCCTCACCACTGTGCTGTAGTAGTAGTGCACTCCTCACCACTGTGCTGTAGCAGTAGTGCACTCCTCACCACTGTGCTGTAGCAGTAGTGCACTCCTCACCACTGTGCTGTAGCAGTAGTGCACTCCTCACCACTGTGCTGTAGTAGTAGTGCACTCCTCACCACTGTGCTGTAGCAGTAGTGCACTCCTCACCACTGTGCTGTAGTAGTAGTGCACTCCTCACCACTGTGCTGTAGCAGTAGTGCACTCCTCACCACTGTGCTGTAGCAGTAGTGCACTCCTCACCACTGTGCTGTAGCAGTAGTGCACTCCTCACCACTGTGCTGTAGCAGTAGTGCACTCCTCACCACTGTGCTGTAGTAGTAGTGCACTCCTCACCACTGTGCTGTAGCAGTAGTGCACTCCTCACCACTGTGCTGTAGTAGTAGTGCACTCCTCACCACTGTGCTGTAGTAGTAGTGCACTCCTCACCACTGTGCTGTAGCAGTAGTGCACTCCTCACCACTGTGCTGTAGCAGTAGTGCACTCCTCACCACTGTGCTGTAGTAGTAGTGCACTCCTCACCACTGGTTGCTTGTATCATTGGTGATCTATGAATTGAAGCTTAATCTGTTCTTGACCTCAGCTAAATGTCTGACCTCCCTCCCCAGGCTATGCCCACCCTGATAGAGTTAATGAAGGACCCCAGTGTGGTGGTGAGGGACACCACAGCCTGGACCGTGGGGAGGATCTGTGAGCTGCTGCCAGAGGCGGCCATCAATGAGGTTTACCTGGCTCCACTGCTGCAGTGTCTGATAGAGGGGCTGGGGGCAGAGCCCAGGGTGGCCTCCAACGTCTGCTGGGTAAGATCAATGATTATTTTCAGGTTTTGAATGATTTGGGATTCATGTAGAGTCTGGAATAATAAAAGGTTGTATCTTCACATTGTTATACATAGCTGGAGACCCACTGAGCGATTGTAGATGTACACTAATAATCCGATTGGCTGGGAATAATCAGGTTATGGCGATAATGAGATCATTACTTCCTCACTTCTAAATATGAAAAGTCACACCAGGAGCACCTGGTGCACCATGGACACAATCACCCTTAAGATGTGTGTCTGGTCTGTGATGATAAATCATGCACCACGCTGAATATGTGATGCATAACCCTACCACATTATCTGAGACCTCAAACACAAATACAGGATATAAGGAATAAATAATAATAATAAGGAATACAGGAATAAAGGATGGAAATTATTCTGTAAGTTCTCTGAATAATTATGGAATTAATTTAGTGAGCCATGGGGGGGGAAGGGGAGTGGTGTGTTGGTGGTGGATGTTGCATGTTCCCGGTCCTTCAGATAGAAGCCCAGAGCTGCATCAGAACAAACAGAAGTTATGGAAGTCATGTCTCTCCTCTCTGTCTCTCATGGAAGTCATGTCTCTCCTCTCTGTCTCTCTCATGGAAGTCATGTCTCTCCTCTTTGTCTCTCTCATGGAAGTCATGTCTCTCCTCTCTGTCTCTCTCATGGAAGTCATGTCTCTCCTCTCTGTGTCTCATGGAAGGCATGTCTCTCCTCTGTCTCTCTCATGAAAGTCATGTCTCTCCTCTGTCTCTCTCATGGAAGTCATGTCTCCTCTCTGTCTCTCTCATGGAAGGCATGTCTCTCCTCTCTGTCTCTCTCATTGAAGTCATGTCTCTCCTCTCTGTCTCTCTCATGGAAGTCATGTCTCCTGTCTCTCTCATGGAAGTCATGTCTCTCCTCTGTCTCATGGAAGTCATGTCTCTCCTCTCTGTCTCTCTCATGGAAGTCATGTCTCTCCTCTGTCTCTCTCATGGAAGTCATGTCTCTCCTCTGTCTCTCTCATGGAAGTCATGTCTCTCTCCTCTGTCTCTCTCATGGAAGTCATGTCTCTCCTCTGTCTCTCTCATGGAAGTCATGTCTCCTCTCTGTCTCTCTGATGGAAGTCATGTCTCCTGTCTCTCTCATGGAAGTCATGTCTCCTCTCTGTCTCATGGAAGTCATGTCTCTCCTCTCTGTCTCATGGAAGTCATGTCTCTCCTCTCTGTCTCTCTCATGGAAGTCATGTCTCTGTCTCTCTCATGGAAGTCATGTCTCTCCTCTCTGTCTCTCTCATGGAATCTCTGTCTCTCTCATGGAAATCATGTCTCTCCTCTCTGTCTCTCTCATGGAAGTCATGTCTCTCCTCTCTGTCTCTCATTGAAGTCATGTCTCTCCTCTGTCTCTCTCATGGAAGTCATGTCTCTCTCATTGAAGTCATGTCTCTCCTCTCTTGTCTCTCATGGAAGTCATGTCTCTCCTCTCTTGTCTCTCTCATGGAAGTCATGTCTCTCTCTTGTCTCTCATGGAAGTCATGTCTCTCCTCTGTCTCTCTCATGGAAGTCATGTCTCTCCTCTGTCTCTCTCATGGAAGTCATGTCTCTCCTCCGTCTCTCTCATGGAAGTCATGTCTCTCCTCTCTGTCTCTCTCATGGAAGTCATGTCTCTCCTCTCTTGTCTCTCTCATGGAAGTCATGTCTCTCCTCTGTCTTTTTCATGGAAGTCATGTCTCTCCTCTGTCTCTCTCATGGAAGTCATGTCTCTCCTCTTTGTCTCTCTCATGGAAGTCATGTCTCTCCTCTGTCTCTCTCATGGAAGTCATGTCTCTCCTATGTCTCTCTCATGGAAGTCATGTCTCTCCTATGTCTCTCTCATGGAAGTCATGTCTCTCCTCTCTGTCTCTCTCCTCCCAGGCGTTCTCCAGCCTGGCGGAGGCTGCCTACGAGGCGACAGACGCAGCAGAGGACCAGGAGGAGCCCAGCACCTACTGCCTCTCCTCCTCCTTCGAAATCATCGTCCAGAAACTCCTGGAGACCACAGACAGGTGGATGAGAAAACGCACTCTGTCACACACACGCTTTAAGATGCGTACGCACTAGGGCTGTGAATCTTCACTGGCCTCACGATTCGATTCGATTACGATTCATCTGTGTTCGATTCGATTAAACGATGCATCACGATGCATCTTAAATCGATGCATCACTTTTTCCGCAATACATGATTTATTTTTTCTCACTTTCTTTTTTCTCACTGTGTGGCTACTTTTAAAATAAAAGTGCATTTGGAATTGCATTGTATTATGATCCATAATTAAAATATACAACTGCATGTACTTACATTCTATTTTATTTGATTATAATTATTATTATTATTATTATTTTTTATAATCGATTTTTGATATTTGTTAATCGATGCAGAATTGTGCACGTCCGCATCGCGATGCATCTTATAATCGATTATTTTTGACACCCCTAGTGCTAATATTCAAAACATTCAGTATTATAATGGTATCAAATCATGGTATTTGGCTTTTCCAGAACTTGTGCTGTCGACAAAATGGAACACAATTGGTACTTTCTGTTACTACTTCAAAAATCAATGGCTCAAAACAAACAAAGACTAAAAGTATTGGTACTGGTTCTGTATTGTGACAAGACGTCTGTATATCTCTGTATCATACACACTCTCACTCACAGTGGTGTGTGAGGCTGTTTCCTGTTGAAGGGAGGGACTTCCTGTGTGAGGCTGTTTCCTGTTGAAGGGAGGGACTTCTTGTGTGAGGCTGTTTCCTGTTGAAGGGAGGGACTTCCTGTGTGAGGCTGTTTCCTGTTGAAGGGAGGGACTTCTTGTGTGAGGCTGTTTCCTGTTGAAGGGAGGGACTTCTTGTGTGAGGCTGTTTCCTGTTGAAGGGAGGGACTTCCTGTGTGAGGCTGTTTCCTGTTGAAGGGAGGGACTTCTTGTGTGAGGCTGTTTCCTGTTGAAGGGAGGGACTTCTTGTGTGAGGCTGTTTCCTGTTGAAGGGAGGGACTTCTTGTGTGAGGCTGTTTCCTGTTGAAGGGAGGGACTTCCTGTGTGAGGCTGTTTCCTGTTGAAGGGAGGGACTTCTTGTGTGAGGCTGTTTCCTGTTGAAGGGAGGGACTTCTTGTGTGAGGCTGTTTCCTGTTGAAGGGAGGAACTTCCTGTGTGAGGCTGTTTCCTGTTGAAGGGAGGAACTTCCTGTGTGAGGCTGTTTCCTGTTGAAGGGAGGGACTTCTTGTGTGAGGCTGTTTCCTGTTGAAGGGAGGAACTTCCTGTGTGAGGCTGTTTCCTGTTGAAGGGAGGAACTTCCTGTGTGAGGCTGTTTCCTGTTGAAGGGAGGGACTTCTTGTGTGAGGCTGTTTCCTGTTGAAGGGAGGAACTTCCTGTGTGAGGCTGTTTCCTGTTGAAGGGAGGGACTTCTTGTGTGAGGCTGTTTCCTGTTGAAGGGAGGGACTTCTTGTGTGAGGCTGTTTCCTGTTGAAGGGAGGAACTTCCTGTGTGAGGCTGTTTC
Organism: Poromitra crassiceps; assembly: GCF_964638095.1. NCBI lineage: Eukaryota > Metazoa > Chordata > Actinopteri > Beryciformes > Melamphaidae > Poromitra > Poromitra crassiceps. The sequence goes on from NC_139644.1 coordinate 6,256,544, forward strand.
CTGTTGAAGGGAGGGTCTTCTTGTGTGAGGCTGTTTCCTGTTAAAGGGAGGGACTTCCTGTGTGAGGCTGTTTCCTGTTAAAGGGAGGGACTTCTTGTGTGAGGCTGTTTCCTGTTAAAGGGAGGGACTTCCTGTGTGAGGCTGTTTCCTGTTGAAGGGAGGGTCTTCTTGTGTGAGGCTGTTTCCTGTTAAAGGGAGGGACTTCCTGTGTGAGGCTGTTTCCTGTTGAAGGGAGGGACTTCTTGTGTGAGGCTGTTTCCTGTTGAAGGGAGGGACTTCCTGTGTGAGGCTGTTTCCTGTTGAAGGGAGGAACTTCTTGTGTGAGGCTGTTTCCTGTTGAAGGGAGGGACTTCTTGTGTGAGGCTGTTTCCTGTTGAAGGGAGGGACTTCTTGTGTGAGGCTGTTTCCTGTTGAAGGGAGGGACTTCCTGTGTGAGGCTGTTTCCTGTTGAAGGGAGGGACTTCATGGTTATAGTGTGTAACGAGGAACCTTGTTTGACAAGGTGCAGCAATATTTTATTTTCTTCGATATTTTATTTTCAATTTTTTTTATAGAATGCACAGTGAAACCACCTCGGAGGCAAGATGTAACGTACTTGGCTGCAGCCGCATATAAACAACACACAACCACACAACTCACCTCCTCTCTCTGGGAAATTGGTCATGATGTTCTTTGTGATTTTCATGAAGTCATACATCAAGGACAGGCTGATACACGTTCATTCATTTCAATCGATCGAAAACCAAAACAAGGAAGTAAAGCGCGTGCCGTCTATATAGCCAATCAGACTTGCGCAATACTATGACATAGTCAGCGACACTAGACATTTCCCTAGGTAGCAGACACTGCTCGCCGACACTTGAAAGTGTCGAGTCAAGTCCTCATTTCTGTCGGCGAACGTTTCAAAAGTGTCTGCAGACAAAGCATAAATTGGGCTTTACTTACTTCCTCACTTCTAAATATGAAAACTCACACCAGGAGCACCTGGTGCACCATGGACACAATCACCCTTAAGATGTGTGTCTGGTCTGTGATGATAAATCATGCACCACGCTGAATATGTGATGCATAACCCTACCACATTATCTGAGACCTCAAACACAAATACACTTGATACGTTTTAGGATTATTCGCCTCAACTTGTCTCTGCTTAAGAGTTCCTACACTCAAAGTGCTTGGCAGAAACTCAAAGAAAGAAAAGGATGTAAATTATTCGACGGCCTGAACACTGCTGTTTTATTTTCAATTTTTTTATAGAACAGTACCCAAACAAGACAAAACAAACCAGCTCAGACACAGGAAAATAAAAAAGTGCAGCAATGTTTGACTCGCTAGGCAACAGAGGAAAATATTAAAATCACCAGCTGCTGTTGGAACGTTGTAAAGGAGTCTATTTTCATTCTGAATCGCAATGATTTCTTTGCCAAATTGAATGAGTACACGTGGTTAATCTGGTTATACAATCACTTTGAATGAGTACACGTGGTTAATCTGGTTATACAAACACTTACCACTCCACACATCATGTCAAGGTGCAGTGTCAAATGGGCTCTGTATATAATTCTATATATAGTCAGAAGAACCTTGAGAAGGGTGGTTGAATGCTTGAACATGCAGGAAGCTATTGCTTTGTACCAGATTACATCTATTGCTGTTGGGGCTTGATGTCATTAGATTTTTTTCTTTCTTCTCTGTCTTAATTCTAATCAAATAAATTGTTGCACTATGACTTGGTTAAATGAAGACACATGTAGCTATGCAGTAGAGAGTAGAGTTATATTGTGTAACATTTGCACATTCCTTTTTGATTTTCCAAATGGAATTGTTGCTCAGATTATTTCTGTAAAATGATCAAAATTCTGCTAGTCTAGTAGAAGAAACTTCTACACTGAGGCCATGTCCACACGGAGACGACTTTAGGTGTATCCGCTAAAGTTTTTTGTCATATAGCCGTTTCGTCCAGATGGAACCGCGTTCTGGGACTATACGTTCTGGCCGTATACGCTAATTTTTCAAAACGGGTCCCAGAGTGATTAAATCTGAAGACGCCACCCTTGCATTTCCGTGTTTACAACCCATACGCATCTTTCCTGAAACGATGACGCCATAGCCCCACCTCTCTCCACCAGCAACAATAACAATCATGGCAGTAACGTTCGTGCTACAGCAGTGGGGATCTTGCAGCAAAATATAATGCTCCTCTATTACCACCGTCAGCAACAAGTGGACACGGAGAACAGCGTGTAGCCTACAACATCCTCAGGGCTCCACACAGCTGACTCTACCCATCCACCCCTCCCCTCCCTTCATCGGATATTTCCCAGAAGGCTTAGCGGCGGCTACATTTTTACAATAACACAAACAAAATCAGGCTTAACGTGTTAGATAGAAATTATATTTATTTTTAATACAACATGCAATTCTGGAATATTTTAATATTGGACAAAATGAAATGAAGTGAAATCTAAACCCTGAGTGTAACCAACATACTCTCTTGCCCTATATATAGCCCTCGTAAATACAACGTGAATAGGGAAGTGAGAGGTTTGAGGAACACGCGGTTGCACTGTGATGTCTGTGATATCCGCTCGTGTCCACTTCAACAAGACTTTAGCTTACTTGACGCGACTTTTTCCAATAAAAACACATTTATGCCATGAGTTTATATAATGTATATTTATGTTGCATCATTTAGCCTGTGCTGTGATGTGCAGGAGCGGCCAATACGCTGGGATGTGTTTGCAACATGTCTAAAGATCATGGAAGTGGATGATATCAGGAATGTCACCGATAGTTAACGTTCTATATTGTAGGCTACAGGGAGACCATCAGCCCTGCTGAACAGCTCTGCATTTGCCTGTATACTGTAGGTTTCATCATTTTATTCATCGACATGGCAAACCTCCCCGCAAAGCCAAGGGTTTAAGCTGCTGCTACAGTGAGATACACATTATAGACTGTGCGCCCCTAGAGGTTGTATGCCATTATTGACGAGATTGTCTTATTCTCTGTTATTCTACAGCGGTTTCAGTGGTTTCATGTGGATACACACATTTCTTGAAACGTTTCCATGTTTATGGAAAACTTTTCTGAAACGAAAAAAAAAAAGATAGCTTCCGTCTCCGTGTGGACATGGCCTGAGTTTAACATTTTGAAATGCTTTGATGAATGTTTTTCAAATCACAATAATTGCTGTCATGGGACCTATTTGGGCATCGAGAGGCGACGCCTCTGTATTTGTTTGATCTGTAATTGTTGTAATATTCCGCGTCTCGTGTTGTCCAGGCCCGACGGCCACCAGAATAACCTGCGCTCAGCCGCCTACGAGGCTCTGATGGAGATTGTCAAGAACAGCGCCAAGGACTGCTACCCTGCTGTCCAGAAAACCACCCTGGTCATCATGGAGCGACTGCAGCAGGTCTTACAGATGGAGGTGAGAGAGAGGATGGAAGCATAGAGGCATGGAGTCAAAGGAACATTCCGCTGATTTTCAACCAGCTTTGTATCATTACAAAATCAGTATTAGTATATCAGTTTTACACGCATTAATTTAGTTATTAAGAGTTGATTTGAGTCAGGTTGTGGACCAGTGATTTAATTTGTGCATGAATGACATCACTGGTCCACAACAAGATGTGTCTGGTCTGTGATGATAAACATGCACCACGCTGAACATGTGATGTATAACCCTACCACATTATCTGAGACCTTCACTCAAATACACTTTTTATATATATTTTTATATGACAGTTTTAACATTATTCACCTCAACTCGAATTTGCTAGTAAAACTAGTCATTGTGATGTCAGTGTCTGCCAAAATACTTTGGCTCAACATTTTAGATGTAGTGGTGCAGCAGTTGAGTTGTAGTTTATTCTGGGGTTTATATTGGCATTCTGAATTAATTGAATTGAAAGTCTTTTGCTGTCAGCCATGAAACACGTTAACTCATTCACCGCCAATGACGTGTTATCAGAAATAGCCCTCCCCGCCAATGACGTGTTTGACGTGTTTTTGTTTTTATGAGTGCAGCGCATAGTTGAAACACTTACCCAGCCTGTGACATAGTTTCGGGTCCCTAACCTCAAAGTCAAGCCGACAGCAGGTTATCAAACACATACCGCAGCTGTTGTTTGAAATTAGGAAGAAGGTGGAAAGGAGGAGAAACGCGCTTCCTTGTTGCAGAGGAGAAACGCCATTGAAATGCCCCCTCGCCGCGCTGCAGAGCTGATCGACTTGCTGCAGAGCAGCGGACATCGAAACCGCGGTAGTCAAACCCGTGACCAACATGATCGATCCTGGTCCCTGGACCCCGTTCCTATGTGCCAGCCTTGCTGCAGGGCGAACCTGGATTGCCTAGTCAAACCCGTGACGAACATGATCGATCCGGTTCCAGCAGCGCCTGGTCCCAAAGCCAAGCCGCGGACCCGTTCCTGTCGCAGCATTCGTCCCAGCGAGAGGAGGGAAACGAGCAGCAGAGGAGGCAAAACGCTGATGGGGAAGGAGGGGGAAGGAGGTGCGATCTAGCAGCAGCTGTGGAGAGAACTCTCTCTCTCTGTGTGTGTGTGTCTGTGTCTGTGTCTGTGTGTGTGTCTGTCTGTCTGTGTGTCTGTCTGTACACTCACTCACACTGAGCAAACTGTATTGTTGAATGTAAAAAAAGCACTTCATATATATATATATATATTTTTTTTTTTGTCATTTGTGTCATAATGAATAATATTTACATGTCTGATGTCAATACAGTTCAAAATAAAAGAATTGAGAGCGAGTTCTGCCTGATATTGTGTGCTGTGTACATAAATGCCATTTTCTGCAATTTCTTTTCTCAGAGAGACCTTTTGGGAGAAAACAGGGTGTATATAAATGGCTATAAGTAGAGTACAGAACATGCTAAAAGCTCACTTTTTTTTTCTCCTGGTGAACCCAGAGACGTACATCTTCATTTTGAGGTATTGCAAATCACTCTGGTGCTAATAGATAATTTACTGTGGGTCTTGAAAGATGACCAACAATTATGAAAATCTTTGGCCTGTGCTAAATATTGGCAGTCCTAAACTGGCGGTGAATGAGTTAAGGGACACCACTGAAACACGTTAAGGGACACCACTGGAAAAAAAGTGCTGATTTAGTTTGCACATAACTTCACACATGTGAACACTGTAAACTGTTTTGCAGGCATTCATTTAGTTTTGACAGTTATTGAGAGTTGAGTTGTGGACCAGTCATGTCATTTGTACATGAATGACATCACTAAATGAATGCCTGCAAAACAGCTTACAGTTTTCAGATATGTGTGAGAGATTATATGCAAAATAAATGATAGTTTTTCGGTGGAGAGCTCTCTCCAAAATTAGCAGAATTTCATACAGAAGCGATCCGGTTCTCCACCCAGTCGACATCTGCTGCTATTGATCGTTGTATTTCCTGTTTAATGATGTCATTTCCTGTCTGTCCTCAGTCTCACATCCAGAGCACCTCAGACAGAATCCAGTTCAACGACCTGCAGTCGCTACTGTGTGCCACTCTACAGGTGAGAACACACACTGTACTGTATCTGCCTGTACTGTTCAGGCTGTGTGCCTGTTCACCAACATCCTGGTAACTGTTCCAAGAAGGTCCGGAAACAAAATGGACAATGCTTAGATGGGAGGAGTTGTTTAATTATGTTGTCTCTTACCCCAAATGTACCACAGCTTAACCTAACTGCAGACATAGTGACCCAGCACCCTCAAACACTAACCTTTAAATGTCCCCTTGTTCCTTATAAGGACCCAAATCTCCAAAACTCACATCAACAACACTTCAACACATTGTGCATCGACACAGTCACTCTAAGATGTGTGTCTGGTCTGTGATGATAAATCATGCACCACGCTGAACATGTGATGTATAACCCTACCACATTATCTGAGACCTTCACTCAAATACACTTTATATATCACACACTTAAGCTGATTATCCTCAGTTTGTTTAGGGTTGCTGTCAGTTCCCACTCTCCTGGCAAACTTGGGAAAAGTCAGGGAATTTTAAAATGGTGTTTAATTTCCACGCCAACTTATGGAAAATGCTAAAATGGAGAAAATGTCTATAAACATGAAATTGTATTTTTAAACTTGTTAATTTGGCATTTAGTGAGCCCAGTATCTCAAATTTCCCCCCAGCATTGAAATCGCGCTCTAGATTAAGCTAATGTGGCTAACATTGTAAACCTGCTACTGCGACATCAGCTCATTATTATATTCCCAACTGACTGTCTACTTTAGAGAAGCAAGTGCAACATACAGCACATTTAAAATGGCTTCCGTCAACACATCATGTGGGCTACGTTCCAAACATGTAGTTGTTTGTATTGTAGTTCACCAACACACTTTTAAGTGCTTGACAATATTAAATCTTATACTTTGAAAAGTTCACCAATGGAAAAAGTGCAAGTTTTGAACACCAGCTTAGTTTATCACCTTCCCCAAAATGTAACTAAAACACATTTTCTTGGGTGGCTGTTCATTCAATGTCAAAAATATTTCAGCTTTTAACAGAAGTGCATGAATAAGAGTAGTCGCTTGGCAACAGCAGCCATTACCAGCAACTCCCACACACATCTGTTGAGTGCTGTAAAAATAAAGCGTTTGGAATAGCGGCTAACTAACCTGTTCAAAGTGTTGGGACCCAGCCGCTAGCTAACCTGTTCAAAGTGGTTGGACCCACCGGCTAGCTAACCCGTTGCACTGCTCATCCTGCAGGAACCTGCTAGCTAACCTGTTGCACTGCTCATCCTGCAGAACGTGCCCTGCAAGGTGCAGCAATAAGCGTTAGGTCTGGACCCAGCAGCTAGCTAACCTGTTGCACTGCTCACCCTGCAGAACGTGCCCTGCAAGGTGCAGCAATAAGTGTTAGGTCTGGACCCAGCAGCTAGCTAACCTGTTGCACTGCTCACCCTGCAGAACGTGCCCTGCAAGGTGCAGCAATAAGTGTTAGGTCTGGACCCAGCAGCTAGCTAACCTGTTGCACTGCTCACCCTGCAGAACGTGCCCTGCAAGGTGCAGCAATAAGCGTTAGGTCTGGACCCAGCAGCTAGCTAACCCGTTGCACTGCTCATCCTGCAGAACGTGCTTCGCAAGGTGCAGCATCAGGACGCCCTGCAGATCTCTGACGTGGTCATGGCCTCGCTGCTCCGCATGTTCCAGAGCACCGCCGGCTCCGGAGGCGTGCAGGAGGACGCACTCATGGCCGTCTCCACACTGGTGGAAGGTACACACACACACATACATACACTTTATATATCACACACTTAAGCTGATTCTCCTCGGGTACCCACACTCCTGGCAAACTTGGGAAAAGTCAGGGAACTTTAAAATGATGTTTTCCACGCCAATGCTAAAAAGGAGAAAATGTCTATAAACATGAAATTGTATTTTTAAATTTGTTAATTTGGCATTTAGTGAGTCCAGTATCTCAAATTTCCCCCCAGCACTAAAATCTCGCTCTAGATTAAGCTTATGTGGCTATTGGCTAACATTGTAAACCTGCCACTGTCTGCAACATCAGCTAATTATTATATTCCCAACTGACTCTACTTTAGAGAAGCAAGTGCAACATACAGCACATTTAAAATGTCTTCCGTCAACACATCATGTGGGCTGCGTTCCAAACATGGCCTCTCTGAGAACAACAGAAGTGACAAAAACTGAACAAAGGTGCTGTCAGACGGGCAAAGAATGATGGTCATTGTAGTTCACCAACACATGTATGATGGTCATTGTAGTTCACCAACACATGTATGATGGTCATTGTAGTTCACCAACACATGGCTGCAGGTATCTTCCCTCCCGTTCTGAGGTGGTTCTGGAGGCGTAACCAGGGCCGTTGTCCAGAGTTGAATCAAAACATTTAAAAAGTTGTATTGCAGGTCAAGACATGATCCCTGATGAAATGTCCCTCCTCCATGAAGGATGTAGCTTTGAGACAGTTGAGACATGGACTGCAAAACAAGAGCTGCTGCTGTCTGTTTCCACAGTCTCTGTAGTAGAGATCAGCTGAAAGAAGAGAAGCACTAAATACAGCTGTTTGTTTCTATGTGTTTTTCTCTTCTCAGTGCTGGGGGGTGACTTCCAGAAATATATGGATGCCTTCAAGCCTTTCTTGGGTATTGGACTCAAGAACTATGCTGAATATCAGGTGGGGAACACACTCAACTTTCAGTCTTCTACTATCCACACTTTGAATGTAGGTTGTTTTCACCGCGAGGCGTGGAGTAGACGGTAGATCTAGAAAAGGTTTCAACTTGACTGCCTCACACACACACACACACACACACACACACACACACACACACACACACACACACTCACTCTGACTGTAAAGTTGTGTGTGTGTTGCAGGTGTGTCTTGCAGCAGTGGGTCTGGTGTGTGACCTGTGCAGAGCGCTGATGTCCAACATCCTGCCTTACTGTGATGAGATCATGCAGCTTCTTCTGGAGAACCTGGGGGTGAGAAGGACTCTTGTGTTGCCTGCTTGGAATTGTCACCTCTCCGTGAAGTTTGACTGGCAGCTGTCATGTCATATCATTGGCAGAGGATGGAGTAGTAGAGAATGGAGATTGCGATTACAAACTCGGCATGTCTTTAGACTGTGGGAGGAAGCCCACACAAACGGGGAGAACGTGCAAACTCCACACAGAAAGGACCCGCGGTGGAGATTCAAACCTACGACCTCGCTGTGAGGTGACCACCTCGCTGTGAGGTGACCACCTCGCTGTGAGGTGACGCTGCTAACCACTGAGCCTGTTCTCTTGCCGTCTCGCCATTCTTCACTCATCACTTCTTCATTCTATACTTTGTTCCCTTATTCTGTCCTTCCCTCGTCTCCTTCCTCCTGTCCTTCCCTCGTCTCCTTCCTCCAAACCCGTCTGTTACTCATCGTTCTACGAAATGTCAATGTTTTTAATTAAGGGTGCACCGATCACGTTTTTTGCCACCGATCACCGATTGCTGATCGCCTATGGGAAATATCTGCCCAACCGATCATCGACCGATCACCGATATATAAACTCCTCAAAAAAAGTTTGGAAAGGTTATTTCGGTCGATTATTTCTCCCCTTTAATAATACCAATTGGCATTGTATTTTATATCTTTGGAAAGCCTGATTAGTGATGGGGCTTTTTTTTATATTAAAAAATATATATATACCGTATATAAAAAAATATCTGCAATCAGCCGAAATATCGGCAATCAGCCGATCGCATATTTGAGGTCAAAATCGCCCGATACAGATTGCTTGCCGATCGATCGGTGCACCCCTATTTTTAATAATTATTCAATACCGCAGGAAATATCAATTATCGCGAAATGTCAAAGTATTACCAAATATCAGCCCAAGCTTAACACTGACCTACACACAAAAAACTTGATTCATAAACTCGCTCAACCCGGGTTTTCAGAGATGATTTACTCTTGTACTCAGTCTTTCATAAATCGCACACGCACACACACATACACACACACACACACACACACACACGCACACGCACACACACAGTAGCGACGTCAGTTCCTCCGCCTGCCGTGAGTCCAGGCAGTGTGGATTTTATGACGTCGCAGAGTGAAGCGGGTCTGTTTCACCCAGGAGGCTCCGGGCTGCAGGGCGGCCGCTCCGCCCTCCTGGTTTTGCAAGGCCCCACAAACCCTCTCATCACTTCTTCACTCCATACTCTGTTCCCTCATTTTGTGCTCCCCTCGTCTGCTTTCTGCAAACCCTGGTCTGTCCTCCCCTCCTCGTTCTTATTAGGATGGCATGTTAAGTCATTTCAATATTTGAGTAATTGTAGTACCGTACTTGCAAAAAATCTAATGTAAGATTATGGTCTGAAATTAACACCCAAGTCCGACTGAAAATGCAAGCGGAACCAACGTTTGGTTAATGCTAAACAGTTAGTTTTATCGGCTATAGGCCTGTAAGAATATAGTAACTAATACTTGGCCATCAACAGAAAACAAGTGCAATTTGAAATTTGTGAATGTTAGATCCTGTAACGATGCGTATGCAGATCTATCATTTTTGCTTTTTGCTAGCAGTCCTGTCCAAAAATTTAAACTTTTATATATTATATGTATATGTATATTTAGGTTCATATTTATTATGTACATTATGTTTTTTTACAAAGCAAAAAAAAGTATTTTATACGTTGAACCGTTTAACGAATACTGACGTCCAAATTGAGTACCCGTGCCCATCCATATGACTTATCCTGCCCTCTTTCTGTATTCTCGTGTGTGTGTGTGTGTGTGTGTGTGTGTGTGTGTGTGTGTCTGTCTGTGTCTGTGTAGAATGAGAACGTGCACCGGTCTGTGAAGCCTCAGATCTTGTCTGCGTTCGGTGACATCGCTCTGGCCATCGGAGGAGAGTTCAAGAAATACCTGGAGATCGTCCTGGACACCCTCCAGCAGGCGTCCCAGGCCCAGGTCGACAAGGTAACAGAAAACACACACACACACACACACACACACACACACACACACACACACAGAGTAACAGGCCTCACATCGTCAGTTTGATGAGGTGAGAAATATCCACACACTAACACGCCTGGTGTCCGGAATTAACTTGACTCCCCTGCCAAGAATCACTTTTTTCCAGATGGACTCCAGCACCCACAAAACCTAACAACCAACCTTTAAACCCTTTGCCCCACATAAGAACTGAGCAAAATGACTTGGAAGTGATTCACGTGTGCAACACATTCTGCAACACATTCTGCAACACAGTCACTCTTAAGATCTGTCTATGGTCTGTGATGATAAATCATGCACCACGCTGAACACGTGATGTATAACCCTACCACATTATCTGAGACCTCAAACACAAATACGCTTTATATATATATATATTTTTTTATATTTATATTTTGAAGATGATTTGCCTCACCTTGTCTTGACCTTCACTCGGGAGTTCTCACACTCCTGGAAAACTTGGGAAGTCAGAGTTTTAAAATAGTGTTTTCCAGGCCTGGAGAATTTATGAAAAATGATAAAAGGGAGAAACAACTTGAAAACAGACAGGAAATGTTCTTTGAAGTTAGCCAAAAATCATGACTACTGTGAAATGGGGATGGGGCAATATGCTTATTTCACAGTATGTTTGATACACAATATACACATTCCTACTGTCTGATGGCAACATCTTAAAATGTCCTCTGTGAAAAGCTGAAAGGTTCTTTTGTTGTAGTCTGACCCTGTTTTGTTGCTGCACATTACTTTGTCACAGAATTCTTCATCTATATTTTATTTTGCTCAATGTTAAGTGAATTGATGTAATGTCTGCACAAGTATCATAAAGCGTGTGTGTGTGTGTGTGTGTGTGTGTTGCAGTCGGACTATGACATGGTGGACTATCTGAATGAGCTGAGGGAGGGCTGTCTAGAGGCTTACACTGGGATCATCCAGGGCCTGAAGGGAGACCAGGAGAACGTTCACCGTAAGATACTCACACACACACACACACACACAGCCTGATCAGCATGGACCACACACTGACGAGGCGTGGCTGATATGATATCATCACAATGCAATGATCGTTTTGATGTCTCTGCCGGCGGAAGCTGTGGCCGGAGGCACATTATGTTTTCGGGTTGTCCGTCCGAGGTTTGTTGACGCCGTATCTCAGGAACGCCTTCATGGAATTGCTTCAAATTTGGCTCAAACGTCCACTTGAAGTCAAGGATGAAGTGATTCATACACACACACACACACACACACACACACACACAGTAGCGACGTCAGTTCCTCCGCCTGCCGTGAGTCCAGGCAGTGTGGATTTTATGACGTCGCAGAGTGAAGCGGGTCTGTTTCACCCAGGAGGCTCCGGGCTGCAGGGCGGCCGCTCCGCCCTCCTGGTTTTGCAAGGCCCCACAAACCCTACCCTAGTTCCTCTACTCTGAAATCCATTTAAAATTGTACTGTTACGGGAGGTACGGTGGTGCAGTGGTAAGCACTATCGCCTCACAGCTCGAAGGTTGTGGGTTCGATTCCCACCCGGGACGATGTGAACGCTGAAGGAGTGCGTGCCCGTCCGCATTTCCTCGAGTGCCCACCGCCCGGGTGGGGTTGGCAAAAGGGTCTTTCTGTGTGGAGTTTGCATGTTCTCCCCGTGCCTCCCGGGGGTTTCCTTCAGGAACCCCCTTCACCAAAACATGCAATATCCTGGTTGCTAATGTGGTTCCTCCTCTGGTCGTTAAGGGCGCCTGTTCAGAGGGGGGGGAACTGGTTGGAATAGCGTGAACCTCCCACGTGCTATGTCCTACCGGTGAAGCTTCCTCTGTCAGGTGAAAAGAAGCGGCTGGCTAACTGCCCATGTCTCGGAGGAAGCATGGAGCCAGTCTCGGCTCTCCCCAGATCGGCAGAGGATGGAGTAGCAACCAGGATTGAGAAATCAAATGAGCACTAATGGGGGATAAAATGGGATAAAAAACTCGGGGGGGGGGGGGGGGGGATTGTGCTGTTATTTCCACTCGCCATCTCTCTCTATTGTCTTATCCATTTAGTCAATGTTTCCACTGATGGAATCAATGTCTCAGAAGCATTTAGTACATTTAGTCTTAACCTGATGGCTAGAAATGTTGCACCACCTGTCAAAACTGCAAATACTTTTTTTATTTTTATTTGCCTTCAAGCGAAGGCGTTCTGCAGTTTGAAAACGTACCATTTTTTTTGTTGTCATTTGTATTTCTTTACCTTCCTCTTTTGCCTCTTCTGTCTTCCTCTTCCTCCTTCGCTCTCTCTCCTCTTTTCCCCTCTTCCTTTCACTTGCTCCATCCATTGACCCTCCTCTCCCCTCTTCCCTTCTCCATCTCTCTCTCTCCTCCTCTAGCCGACGTGATGCTGGTCCAGCCTCGGGTAGAGTTCATCCTGTCCTTCATCCACCACATAGCGGAGGATGATGACCACTCTGATGGAGTGGTGGCCAACGCTGCCGGACTCATAGGGTAAGAAACCAGGTGTGGTGGCTGCTGGGACTCATAGGGTAAGAAACCAGGTGTGGTGGCTGCTGGGACTCATAGGGTAAGAAACCAGGTGTGGTGGCTGGTGGGACTCATAGGGTAAGAAACCAGGTGTGGTGGCTGCTGGGTTGGAGAGCCAACAAATGACCTGTTAACCCATTGATACCTCATACAGCATTTGTGTGTGTATCCCTTTAAGACCGTGAACCTTGTCACGCGGTTCGCGGTCTTAAAGGGATACACACACAAATGAGGGATATACACGCAAATGCTGCATCAGGTATCAATGGGTTAAAGGAGGACTTCACCAAAAAGGAATACCCACATGATATACATCTTTTTGACCTGTCATCTGTACAATTATACAAAACGCAAATGTGTGTTTTTAAACGTGGGAGACAGAGGGAGAAAAGGAGGCGGGTTGATACGTGAAGAAACAAATGCGTGGAATAACTCAGACTTCCAGTCCCTACTGGTGTAGTAATACAAACATGAATATATTCCTAAGATGTGTGTCTGGTCTATGATGAGAAATCATGCACCACGCTGAGTATGTGATGTATAACTTAACCTTAGTATCTGAGACTGGAACACACTTAGGATTGTTTTATTTCACGTGTTCTGCCTCTAGAACATCTCTGGTACTGAGGAGCATTCTAGAATCTGATTTCCAGGGTTTGTTTTCTTTTTAATTGCAGTTGCTGTTGAGGTCTTATAACTACGGTACTAGGGCTGTCACTAACAAAAAGCCTAATTTTGCAGAAATGTAGCTTAATTCAAAATTAATTTGTTTACCTGGTCTGGAACTAGAACTATGAACTCCTACTCCTGCCCGTGCACTGTCAAATTAAGAATATGCTATGGTGCACCTTTTTATTATGCCTCCACCGGCGATAGCCAGGCCGGAGGCATTATGGATTCGGGTTGTCTGTACGTACGTACGTCCGATGTTTGTTAACGCGATATCTGATGAATGCCTTGATGGAATTTCATCAAATTTGTCTCAAATGTCAACTTAGACTCAAGGATGAACTGATTATATTTTGGTGGTCAAAGTTCAACGTCACTGACCTCACGGCCGCTCGTTAACGTGATATCTCAGGAACGCCTTGACGGAATTTCATCTGATTTGCCTCAAACGTCCACTTGGACTGAAAGATGAACTGATTACATTTTGGTGGTCAAAGGTCAAGGTCACTGTGACCTCACGACCAGCAAGCTCGTAACACCGTATCTCAGTAACTTGACAAAATGTCTTCACATTTGGTTCAAATGTCAAAGTCTGGACAGACATGGATGTCGACTGCTCACTTGTTGGCGGAGGCATATATCCGCGGTGTGGTCGTTATAGTTTGTTTTTGTTTGTATGTTTGTTTTTTGTGATGTGTTTGTGATTTTGGTTTTGTTCCGTCTATGGTTATTTTTGGGTTTGTTTTTCTGTGGATATTTGTGACTCGAGATAATTGTATACTGATGTCGTCAGTATCTGATAAATGAAAAAGTTATAAATAAAGTGTTAAAAAAATTGTCAATGTCAAAAATGCCGTTTTTTAAGGCCAAATATCGAAAGGCTGATAATCGGTTATCTCGCATGTTTTTTCCCCCGGCCACCAGAGGGCATCATCAGGGCATAAGCAGAGAGACTTGCATGCACCACATTTGCATTTAACCCATTGATACCTGATGCAGCATTTGCATGTATATCCCTCATTTGTGTGTGTATCCCTTTAAGACCGCGTCACGCAGTCTTAACGCGGTCTTAAAGGGATACACACACACAAACGCTGCATCAGGTATCAATGGGTTAAGACACATTTTAATGCCTGGAGTAAATGCACCCAAGAAGCACTGGAGACAGATTAAAGTCTGATTTCTTAACCCAGTGTCAGTTGGCGCAGCCTGGCCACAGAAACACAGCAAAGATGCTTTTCTTTGTCTGTTTATTTATTATTTATTTATTTATTGTGTTGATATGCAAATGTGAATCTGACTTTAGTATTTAAAGTGACAAGCTAATGCCAGATTTTGGTGATTTTTACTGTTGTTGCTCAGATACTTCATATTCTTCAAATGGAATGATTAGAAACTGCCTGGAAAACATGTTCAACTATCTACAGATACTTAATCCTTGTGAAAACTATGAAAGTGTCTCTTAGAGGGACTTGTGGCTAAATTGTATTCTTTTGTTTGGTAGCACTGGTAGTTTCCTGCTATAGTGCAGTCAGATCGCTGCTGAACAAAAGATAAAGTGCTAAGTGTGTGTTTGTTCCCGTCCTCAGTGACCTGTGCGCTGCGTTCGGTAAGGACGTCATGAAGCTGGTGGAAGTACGTCCTCTCATCAACGACTTGCTCACGGAGGGCCGGCGCTCCAAGACCACCAAAACCAAGACGCTGGCCACCTGGGCCACCAAGGAGCTCCGCAAGCTAAAGAGCCAGGCCTGGTCAGTCTGTCACACACCCTCACTGTGTGCACACATCTGGGCTCTCACAGGCCCACTTGTGCCAATATCCAATCAAACTTTAACATTTCATTCTCTTTTTTTTGTTAATTTCTTCCTCCTCTAGATATATATAGATATGTGTAGATGTATGTGTATATATATATATATATACACACACACACACACAGAGACAGATCCTTTCCAACAAATATGAATATCATGGAAATATCATGGCATCGAGGCAGTAATTAAAGCAAAATAATTCCCGACCAAGTAGTGAGTGCAGGCATGAACATAACTTTTCAGAAGATCGACATTTCTGTTTTGAAAATACCGGTTTTTGATTGGTTTTATGTGATATTTAATTTCTTGAAATACTCTTTTGTGGGGTTTTATGAGCTGGAAGCCAGACTTATGCAAAGTTAAACAAAGAAATACTTGAAATACTTTGTGTGTAATGTATCTATAATCTATGAAAGTTTCACTTTTTGAAAGGAATTATGGAAAAAAACTAACTTTTCCATGATATTCAAATTTTTTGGAAAGGATCTGTTCATGTGCACACTTTTGTAGAGTTTAAGCAAGGTAAAGGTCATTAGGATCCAGGTTAAAGTGCTTCCCATAGACAACTGTATGGTATTGATCGATTACACAATAAATGTAATCAATCTGCATCATGTCCATATTATCGGAGATGGGCAACACTGATTTTAACATTTTAAATAAAATGTTAAACTTTAACTAATACATGGATGGACTGAATCTAATGAGCAAAATGTCCAACACTGTAGCATTAGTCATGAGGTTCTATAAGGTGTGTGTCTGGTCTGTGATGATAAATCATGCACCACGCTGAACACGTGATGTATAACCCTACCACATTATCTGAGACCTCAAACACAAATACAATTTATATTCCCTGCTAAAGCTGCGTTCACACAGACCTATTAAAGTGTTTCGCTGGCATCGAGTTTACATACAAAGTCAATGCAAACGAGCGATTGAGCGTATATTTGCCCGGGAGAAAAATCGCTGGGCGTCCAAGCGACAGAGACAGAGCGATAGGGAGAAAATTCGCTCGTCGCCCGAGATGAAATATCCCAACTCGAGCGAAATTACGCTGGCATCAGTCGCTCGCTGTTCAACGCCGATTGGCTGCTGTGTGAGAGTGAGTCAAGGATCACACTGGCTTGGAACAAACCGCTGGTTTATTGTGTGGCAACAAACCGCATTGACAGCTGATTGACAGGCTGACAGCTGACATGAAGTGAAGTCTGTACTACCGGTATAGAGCTCGCGTTAGGAGCACGCTGATAGGCTTTGCTTGTAAACAACTACGGTGGCTCGTAGTGGACAAATATCATGACATTGTGTAACGTTATAACCCCCAGATGTCCGTCAATTCGTGTGCCTGTTGATGAGCGATTTAAACACAGCGACAGAGCGATTCCAAAGGGTTGAATCAAGCAACAGAGAGAAAAGTAAATATCTCGGTGTGAACGCAGCTTGAATGGTAAAGGTTCACTGTTCCATGTCTGTTGTAAAAAAAGTCAAATTTCCAGGTACGGCTGACTTTAAGGTTTAAATCTCTGTTACTTCCTCTTCTCTGTATCGTGCTGAGTGACACTGATGATGTGTGTCGTTTCTGTCTGTCTCCCTCTTTCAGATGTGCTGCTGGTCGGGGAAGAGAGAGCGAGAGAGATAGAGAGAGATCAACATCAGTGAACAATGAGGATAAATTGCCCCACTGGAATTAAATCTTCTGTCTTTCGCACGTGCAGCCGGGTCGAAGCAGAAGTGAAGTGAAGTGTGCGCTGAGATGAGTGTCTGTGTGTGAGCGAGCGAGAGAGAGAGAGAGAGCACGAGAGAGAGAAACGTGTGAGCGAGCGAGAGTGACATCACACCACCTTCTGAGTACAATTCCAGCAGTCGCCGGCAGACTAGCAGCGACTCCCCAAGCCCCTGCCCCTCCCACCCCCCCCAAGCCCCTCCCACCTCCCCTTGATCTTTGACCTTACCTCCTTTCTTTCGACGGCCTGTGGACTGTACTGTATCTGGACTAGGACAAGGACTCGGAACCCCGCCCCTCCTCACCCCGCCCCCTTTCCGAAAAAGAAAGACTTTTGGAGCCGCACCTGATCCCGGACGTTCCTCCCGACCCCCCTCCTCCCACAACCCTGGTCTCTCGCTGTAGCCGCTGGGCTCGCCAAGCCAACTAACATTTTAGTAGTCTGCCTACGATACGACACGGCGCCCCCTCCCGCAGGCAAATGGACCCGCAAGAAACCAACTGCCAACGACGACACACACAAAAAACACACAGGAGAGGTGGGAGGGCTTTCTTCTTCTTTTCTTTTTTTCAAATGTAAAAAAATGACATGAGAAAAAAGTAAAGACTCTTGGCATCAAAGCAACACAATGAAAAACACACACAATTTCAAAAAAGGACTTTTGGGACTTCAGTTGCTCTTTGACCGATCTGTGGAATACTTACACTTTAATTTTGTTGCTCTTATTTTTTATTTTATTTTTTATTTTTTCTTATCAGCTCTTCTTCCAAGCACTCTGTGGTTACGGACTTTTTGAGTAATAAACCCCCAATACAGCGAAGATGATCTGAATGGGACTGTGAGTAGGACTGTGTAGATAGTTTAAAAAAAAGAAAACAGCAGATGGGAGTTGACGCACGGTGTGTGTGTGTGTACATGATGGTTACAACTACCCCTCTTCCTCTCCAGGAGCCTCTCCCTGTAGGGGCGGAGTTTCACAGGGACAATTGTCCCAATGAGTTTTGTCTGTATTTTCGGGGTGCGGTTGGGCAGGGTTTGGGGTGTCTGTCATTCCTCCCCAAGTGAAACCCAATAAATAAACGAATGAATAATTTAATGATCTATACAATAAACTAGTGGGGCAGGAGAGCGTCTTGGCTGCTGTTCTAGCCAGGGGAGAGAGAGAGAGAGACCATCACACCACCAAAAACACCATGTTCACCTGCTTTGGTTGTTTTCATTTTCAACTGCGTCATCGGTCGCTTCTCTCGGCTTCAAGTGTGCAGCCTTCATAGAGCCAATGAGTCTTTGGCCCGGGAGTAAAAGCGCCGATTTCAAGAATCAAAGGGGAAATGCTCTTATTAACAAAACAACAAAAGATGATAAGCACTAAATTTGTACAAAATTCAAATTGGATGTGTAACACTTAAAGGAAGGTGTGACACTTAAATTAAAACCTCCTTCCTTGTGAAGTGGGGCCCGAGGCGAGCGGCTCCCAACAGGAGCCAGTGCCAAATGAAAAGGTGCAGCTGGCTGTTTCGGGAGGCCACCAGGCGGCGGCTTCGGGCCGCTCCCTTTCACGTCCCCCTGCTGGTCGTTTTTATTTTGTTTTGTTTAGTTTCTTCTTTTTCCTCCGCTGCACTTGGTTTGGGAAAGGGTCACTCACCATTTTTGCTTGTTTAAAAAAAATAAAATTCAAAGAATCGAAGACGTTTGTATAAGGTTATATTTTTCCATTGCTATGAAAAATAAAGAAAAAAAAACAATAAAATTATATGAAACATTCCCCAAGCAGTTCTGGTGATTTGGTCTGATTTTATCAAATTTTATTTTATTTCAATATTTTTATTTTATTATCGAAGCAGTTAAACACAAAGGTCTTTGTGTCCGGTGTGTTGAACTGTTCTGGATTGTTGAGCTTCTGGACTTGATGGGTGAAGCAAGGGGGAGGCAGATATCGTTCCCCCCTTTTTCATCTGATGCTGAACATTCACTTTGGTGGCCATCTCCCACTTCTTGGTTTATTTTGTTTACTGAATGCCAGACAAACAACCGTGTGTGTATTTTGTTTTATTTCCATTTTTGGACTATTTCCTTGCTTATCCGCTCACTTAGCAGTTGGCGCCTGCCAGACGGGCGTCTGTTGGGACCGTTGGCTAGAGAGGGTGTGTAAATTGAAACAAAGTGTACTGACCGCACAACTAGAAACCCCAGAGCACGCACATGGTTGTCTGTCTGCCTCGTTTTCCAGGTTGGGCGACAATTCACTTTCAGTTGCCAGTTCATAAGGAATTCTCCTCAAATATTGGATGAAATAAAACATGTCCGTTAAAAGGCTGTTGGGTTGTGCCCCGTCCGCAATGAGGAAACCGGGGAAACCTACTTGGGCCTTATTCTCTAATGGACACGGGCCAGGGGAAATGCTTTCAGTTGATGCAGTTTACATGAACCTGACTTGGACTTTTTGAAAGTGAACTGAATCCAACCTTGGAAGCTTCCGGGGCCTGTCCCGCCATGGAAAACATACCTGCTGTGTTGACATGATGAACCTGGCAACTCCATTATTACTGAATTGTGAATCATTTAAAAGCCAATCTGCTTTTTATTTCCTGTTCGACTTTAGTGAACTAATAAAGTCTATATTGTACTGAACCGTGCTGCTGCTCACTTCTCCTTCTGACCTCATGTTGAGTAACGTGAAAGTTGTTTGTATATTAGTGGATGAAAAATGGTCAAATATCACTTCAATGTGGTCTTAGGCACCAACTGTTTTTAGTGCAGAGCCATGATTTAGCAGCAAACATGGGCAGTGGGTATAACATGAAAGACTGAACATAGTTTCCAAGTTGTGTTGGTCCACTGGTGCATATAACGCATACGCATGTACGACCCACCAAGCAGCCTGCATTTCAATAGAACATCTCCATTGAAGGGCTCTGCTGGGGCCGGTCCAGGACTGATGCAGATGCCCATTACTCTGTTGTAGGGATTTGTCTCCCTCTAGTGGCCATAGGTTATAATTGCAGGAGTACCCCCCCCCCACCCCACCACCACTAGAATAGCTTAAACATCAATTGTCCTCATCGAAACAAGCAAAATAAATAACATCCACTGGAGTTGAAGAGGCCTCTTGTATTAGTAGTCCAATGGATTTTTTTAAAAACATCTTAGATGACTGAAGTGACGACACAAAAATAACCATCAGCTTCTCTGCTGCTGCACCAGACTTTCTCTGTTAATGTATGAGATACAATTTAATTCTTTATTGTCGTGTGATGGCTAAGTGGTTTAAGGCGATATTTTCCTCCTTTACATGTTTGTTCTATAGATGGTTTTAACTTGACAACATAAACGACCCTAGCTTACTTCCTGTTGCAGTGACAGGAAATAAACTAGGTTTCAAATGAAGCAAGAGGCCACGGTGTTATAGTGATTTACAGCCTCAAACAGTCGATACGGCCACAGGGAGATAACAACACTTCAACCTTTGCACACCTTTGTTTGACTGCTTGTCATTTTAGTGACAGAGGAAATTAAGCTCATTGTATCAGTAGAGTCAGAAATCTAATATAATGTAACAAGGGGAGATGGGAAGTAACTAAGTACAAATACTTTGTTGCTGTATTTAAGTAGGATTTTCAGGTATCTGTACTTTACCGAGTATTCATTTTTCGTACGACTCTTTACTTCCTACATTCTAACAACTAATATCTACTTGGTTACTTAAGGGTTAATGCACGACGAGGTGTCCATTATCACTTTTTAAGGGATGACGCGAGAAGCGTGAACCGGTCCGAGGCACCAGCCAAGGAGCGGTTGCTTCCGCGAAGTCCCTTAGAAAGTGATAATGGACACCTCGAAGTGCATTAACCCGCTTATACCATGGTCACTTGCCAACAAAACAGACCATTTATATTTTCATGTGTTTTGCAATCAACATTTAGTTTTTATAACCTTGGAGGAGATGATTTAAGAACCGCAGAGAAAATAGTCCCCTCGCTCAGACCGCAACATGGGACATGATGCTACACGTGTTCAGAGGGCAGTTTTGTTACAGTCAGGATTCTGCCTTGCCTGATTCTGCGCAGCTCGCCCCCGCTCAGCTTGCAGAGGCACACGCGTCACTTAATGGCTCAGAGCCGGCTTCTGTCAGGAGGGAAATCTCCGAAACGAAAATCAAAATTGTAAATAAGAGTTATTTTTGATAAACTGAGCACACAGGGGTGATTTAAATACTTACTTTGACCGACTAATTTTTTTCTCAACTAACAAAAGTGCCATATTAACCCTTAACAGGGGTATAGAGCTCAAACAGCTCTCTTGATACCACTGTTGAAACTATGGCGCATTGATATGAATGGTGAACAGACCATTTGGCTGAACGACTTTACCAACTGTACATTATCACTTTTTAATGGACACTCTGCAGCCAATCAGAATCGAGTATTCACCCAGACCATGGTATAATATACCAAGCAATATAGCATGAGAGCTAGTGTGTTGTGGCAAATATATGCGGCCTCGTGGGATAACAGCTGATCAGCGGGATATATGCCACAACACACGCTGCTCGAGTCCTATATTGCTTTTATAAAACGGTTTCCAAGTATGATAATATAAATATAATAATAATACTATAAGTCCGACTGGCATGGTATTCTGATAGAGTCAGTTGAAACACTACTGTAAGGCGGGACCTCTAGCAAGAAGATAGACGTGCGGGTGATTTGATTGGATCGTTCTGGAGACTGAAGTTGACATTGGCCAATCCTGGCGCTTGCTGAGAAGCTGAGAGCTTTCTGGAAACCCCGACAGGCAGTTCGAGCGCAGCGCTGCATTCTCAGCGCTTGCTGAGAAGCTGAGTGCTTTCTGCAAAGCCCCCTCACCAACTAACGTTACAGGGTTAAATGCGGGGTTAACAGCCTTTTTTTTGCAAAGAAGACATTAGCCCGCATCTATTCTTGTACAAAACATAATTTTCTGCGAAGTATTAGTAAAGTTATAAGCGAAGATCGATTCACAAGGATCTGACAGCTGTCTCCGCCATTTGTTTTTTTTGAGGTAACCAAAGGCTTTTAGTAAGAGAGTTGCCATGGCAACCAATAACCCATGGCCATGGGTTATTGGAGTGGGTTATTGGATTTATACAATGGCTGTGAACCAAACAGATTGCTTGATTTGAGAGAGCCGTTTTATAATTAGTGTTAATGCATGACAGACAAAAATTATGTAACTACGTTTGTCTCTCTCGTCTCGCGCGCTCCAACCCAGCTTTCACACATTTCAGGGATGTATTAGCGAACGGGCCTACTGGGCCCAGGCCCAGGGGCCCAAGAGCTCAGGGGGCTCATAACCCAGAGCCTCTTCACAGGGCCACCGTGTCTCTTGCCCAGGCCTGGGATGAACTGATCCTTTACACCACTGATATGGTTTTCCAAATAGTTGTCCAAGTCTAGATGAGGATAAAAACCCACCTATCTTGTCTCCATACTTTGTATCTCTCTCATGATTAAAGTCCTACATTCCCACATCGCCCTGCTGTAAATGACCCATGTTTAATACATTTTGAAAGCTGTGGTGCAAAAGAAAAGGTGAGAGGAGGAAGGAAGGAGAGGCTGGTAGCAAAGGCAAGTATGAACAGACGGGGGAGAGTTTCAAGCAGAAGAGTTGAAATTAAAAAGAGGAAGGGTGGATGAGAAGAAGTAACAAAGAAAGGAGATAATTTGGTAAATGAGTTGTGACACTTTGGGGCCTCTTCTCCTTCCTCTATCTACTTCTCATCACCCCCAGGATATTATGACACACACTGCCTGCCTGCGTGCACAGATAGCACATGGAGACACAGACACCCTCAGTCTCAAGAGTTTCCATATCGTAGTTTCAGTTGGCTAGGTCTCACCCTGGCACACAACCAGTTAGTAAGACAAATCAACCCAGAAACTGTCTGACTGTGCCTTAATGGTCACCTTGTATACAGTAGGAAGTTGAATGGTTAAATAAGATGCTTTATGTAGGAGAGAGCAGGGCGTGTGGTCACACTTTTCACTCATCAGTGTATTTAACTACTGAGAAACAATATTTTTCAGGAACACTTTATAATAACTGTATGCTACGAAACTACAGTAAATAGGCTACTTAGTTATTCAATATACTGATGCGGACATTTTACTTTCTTTACTTTGAGTCTCTTTTAGTCCAGCACCAGTTTTTTCAAATGGTGGCGGGATGTGTGGGGATGTTACAGTATTTAGGGTCAGCGCTATATTTTAGACAAAATGTTCCAGAAGTTTATGGACAATTAGAGGGTTATTGTGCTTTTGGCTTTAATTGAGTGTGTCTGTGCTGTAAATCCTGTGTTAGATACAGGTGAGTTTATTCCTTGTTATTGTGCTGTTGGCTTTGAGTGTTCAGGTGGCTGTGCTGTAAATCCTGTTGAGATGCAGGTGTGTGTATATCTTAGTTATTATTCTGGCCTTAATTGTGCGTATATGTATGTGCACTGTGAGGGGGGCCCATTATGTATCCAGGCCCAGGGGCCTGTCATGTCATAATCCGCCTATGCCCATTATGTGCACCTTTTTTGTGAAAAAACCATATCGCACAAATTATTAATCAAAGTATAGCCTTTATACATCTTAAAACATGTTGGGAGGGGATCTTGGCCAGGTCTACCATAGTGATGTCATAAATCACTGATGATGTCACAGATGATGTCAACAGTGATGTCACTCGAGCAATTGTGATGTCATCAGTTATGTCACTAGGGTTGACGTCATCAGTGATGTAAGTTGAGCGATAGTGGTGCCATCAGTGTGTCATGTCATCAGTGAGTGATGTCATCAGTGATGTCACTCAAGTAATTGTGATCCTCGAACAATTTGTCCCTACATAAAGCCTAATCGGTGATGTACTCTGACAGACCTGAAGGAATGGCTGCTCGAGCAGGGCGTGATGACAGGCAGCTCCACAATGCCGCAGAGGCAGGAGACCTGGACAAACTGAGGAGCCTCCTGCAGGAAGAGCAGAGGCAGGAGACCTGGACAAACTGAGGAGCCTCCTGCAGGAAGAGCAGAGGCAGGAGACCTGGACAAACTGAGGACATGTTCTGGCCTCGCAGTCTGGCCCACGTGTGTCGGATCCGGATCCGCCAAGCGCTGGGCACACATCGCCTGAACCAAGTCCACTCCCTACCACTAACGCAAGTGATGAAGGACTTCGTGCTCCACCAAAACTGACTTGAAGGACTGTCAGTTTATATATTCTCATTTCCGAGATTTAGTTATTCAGTGACTGTTTCAAACAAATGACTGTGTTTCAAACAAATCCAGGAACAGAAATTAAACACCATCAGCATACACCACCTGTAGCCAATCCTCCTACTATAATTGGAGAGCGGTGTGTCGGTGTGTGCGCTTGGTTCATCGTCATCGTCTCCAGAGTCCCCACCCTAGAATTGAGCATGTGAAAATTCTGTATCTTAATGTGAGGGTCAGTTAGCACAGAAACAGCCGGTAGAAATACTTTTTACTTTTATACTTGTGGTATCAAAATACTTGATTACATTTCAGAGCCTGTATTTTTTTTAACCTGTGCACAGTGTGTGTTTGATAAGGCATTTTGGGGTGAGTCAGTCTCAGGAATGGATCATCAGTGATGATGTCATAGATGTCATCAGTGCCGAACTTGGGCTGTTTGTCTTTTGATCCCAAAATAGGGTTTACTTCATAAAGGATTTTGAGTGGTTTTGTGTCTGCATTCCTGTGTAAACAAGGTTTCTCTGTCATGTCTGCCAATAGCATCATGTTGAAATGGGTTTGTTACATTGAGGAAATATATAGATGTGTTTTGTTTGTTATCGAGAGTGACACGCACGCACACGCGCAGACGCACACCCACACACACCATCAGCACACACGGACGTGTGTGAGTGCGTGCAGCGGGTGGGGTTTTGGGGGTACTCGCGGCAGGCAGTCCGTGTGTGCACGAGCCTCTACGTGCACGAGCCTCCGTTATCAATCAGCACAAACCGATTATTGATGTCGCCGTTGCGCAGCCGCCCCGCGCGCCTCCCGTCACATCCATGTTAACGGAGCGGAGGAGGACTCGGTAACGGCTAGCGTTTAGCTCACGGCGGGGCGGATTTCTCACGCGTTTTCCATGTTTTGACGTCGCAGCTCGCGCACCGTTGAGCGGATTTAAACTAACGGGATTGGAACTTTAAATGGCTGTCCTCGCGCAAGCAGTTCGCCGCTGGGCTACCTAGCTAGGTTAGCTAGCTTGCTAACCGTTAGCTATAGGAGGAGGACGAGGATGTGCTTGCAGCTAGCTAGCTCCCCAACTGTTTATTTATATCAATGTTATGTAAGAGCAGAGCCCGCTGTAGCCTAGCTAGCTATAGGCAGTCATAATGAATGACGCTCTGCAGCAAGACAACATGTCTCCAGACTTCGTCTTGATGCGCCTGGTGTCCGCGGCCGAGTACGACCGCCTGGCCGAGCCCGAGGAGCGGAGGTTAAACCCGGGTAAGCCCCTGCTGGGGCACCACGGGAGCAGCATCAGCAGCACCGGCTTTGATTTGGACCCGAGCTGCAGCCCCGCCGGCTCCACGGGCCTGGGCTCGGCCTCCCCGCACTACAGCTCCCCGCTCCCCGGGAAAGGCGAGCTGGACGGCGGGGTGATGTTGACACAGGCCCCGCTGCCGCCGGGGGGCTCCGAGGCGCCTCTGTCCCCTCCTGCCGGCCCGGGCACGGCTCAGCTGATGGTGTTCCAGAACCTACTCCGGTCCGGCGGGCTGGAGCAGCCGCTGTCCCCGGGCTGCCTGCACGGGGAGGCGGACAGACAGCTGGACGCTCCCGGTAACAACACCACAGCCTCCACCGGGCCTCACGGCGGTAAGGACGACAACCCGCACTGCGATACAATACAATGACAATAAAGCATCACATCACACTGGTTGTCAACCCTTTTCATAGCATGGAGCCCTGCTTAGGACGCGCTTTGCCCCCATTTGATGACATGTTGTCTCTCGGATCCAAATGTGAAAGTGCTTCTTGTATTGTGACTGTCTGTATTGTGACTGTCTGTATTGTTGATATATAGAGCAGTGAAACTATACAGTCATTCTTCTACATTCTCTAATTGTGTTAACGTTGTGTAAATTCAATGATATTGACGTTGAGAACCACTGCAAGATAACAACACATATACAAAGCTATACAGATAACACAAAGCATATTTGCAGATCAGTAGAAACAGGAACACTCTACTGTTACCATGTCCTTCAATAAATGATTCAAATGATTGAGTTAGTTTCAGGACTTGGTGCAGGCTTTTCACTTGTCAGATGCACAACTAAAAGCTCCTCTCCTCTGCAGGAGACAGCATGCAGCAGCAGCAACAACAGCCGCAGCACCTCCAGTGGCACCCGGTGCTGAAGCTGTCCAAGGTGGTGTCTGACAGCTCCCACAATGCACAGCAGCAGGGGGCGTTAGATTCCGACGCCGGCTCGGTTCTGTGCCACCGACACCGCCTGCTGACAGACCGGCTGGCCAAATGGCCTCCGGGCCTGTTGGAGCAAGCCTTGCATCTGGGCCTCCTGGAGCCCAGGAAGAACTGCCCCTCCTCTGGGGCAGAAGACCCCGTGCTCGCCCTGGCCCGGAGGCTGGGGCAGCTGGGGCACATTGCTGAGCTGAGGGAGGGAGGGGAGGAGGAGATGGTGCTCCCTCTGCCCCGCTGCTCCTGCCACGGCGTCCTGGCCTCGGGCGCGGGCGGCATGGGGCCCGGCGAGGACCCGAGCGAGACCAGCGATGCTCTCTTGGTTCTAGAGGGCCTGGGGTCCGAAGAGGTGGGAGGCCTGCGGGAGGGAGGAGGCGACGGCGATGCGGGGGAGATGGGGGATACAGAGAAGGGAGAGTGGGCAGGGGGAGGAGGGGGGATGCCTGGAGGAGCGGGGCCCATCTTCTCCAGCGGGACTCTGAGCGGTTTGATGCGGCAGGTCCACAGGCTGGCCGAGGAGGCTGGGGTCTGCACCGACCAGAGCTGTCGTCCCTCGCTGGCCGTCCTGGGCGCTGCCATGTCATTACCGCCGTGTGCTATTCCCCTCGCAGACCCCCACCCCGCCATCTCCAACGCCTCCACGCCCGGCCCCTATCCTGCTGCCCAGGCTACGGCGGCCCTCGCTGCACTACAGCTCTTGCCGGACGCCCTCCTGTCCTCCGGCCCACGGCCCCAGCATCAGCACCAGTCCCGCTCACAGCCCCAGAGCCGAGCCACCACCCCCAAGTTCGGCGTGGCCTCCGGGGGGGCGGGGCGGTCGGCCTCGCCCCTGGTCGTCCTGGAAGGGGAGGTCGGAGGAAGAGGAGGAGGGGAAGGAGAGAAACCGGCCCGGGGGAAGTCGAGGAAAGGGGGCTCTCTGAAGGTGCGACTCAGCAAGTTGTTCCGAACCAAGAGCTCCAGCGGGGGTTCGGGGGGCCTGCTGGACAAGCGGCCCTCCCTGGCATCCTCCACCTCCTCTGGGGGGAGTCTACTCGACGTGTGGGGGTCCACCTCCAGCAACACAGAACCGGACAGCGCCAGGTAAGGCGATGAAGGAGTAATAATGATATTTACAGTATACTTTAACATGGTAACAGAGTACTAGACTTTAACATGGTAACAGAGTACTAGACTTTAACATGGTAACAGAGTACTAGACTGTTCCAATAAGAAAGAAGATTGAACTGTCATACAAATGTGGTGATAAGAGCAGTGAAAGACAGTTTTGTTTACCCATCTAATTCTCTGGGCTTTTAAGAGTGAAAGCTGCTGGAGGGTGCGGCCACAGACAGTATATATATATATATGCATGTACAGCAGGCCTATACGTTCACAGACAGTATATATATATGCATGCACAGCAGGCCTATACGTTCACAGACAGTATATATATATATGCATGTACAGCAGGCCTATACGTTTACAGACAGTATATATATATATATGCATGCACAGCAGGCCTATACGTTCACAGACAGTATATATATATATGCATGCACAGCAGGCCTATACGTTCACAGACAGTATATATATATATGCATGTACAGCAGGCCTATACGTTCACAGACAGTATATATATATATGCATGTACAGCCTATACGTTCACAGACAGTATATATATATATGCATGCACAGCAAGCCTATACGTTCACAGACAGTATATATATATATATGCATGTACAGCAGGCCTATACGTTCACAGACAGTATATATATATATGCATGTACAGCCTATACGTTCACAGACAGTATATATATATATATGCATGCACAGCAGGCCTATACGTTCACAGACAGTATATATATATATATGCATGTACAGCCTATACGTTCACAGACAGTATATATATATATGCATGCACAGCAGGCCTATACGTTCACAGACAGTATATATATATATATGCATGTACAGCAGGCCTATACGTTCACAGACAGTATATATATATATATATATGCATGCACAGCAGGCCTATACGTTCACAGACAGTATATATATATATGTATGCATGTACAGCAGGCCTATACGTTCACAGACAGTATATATATATATGTATGCATGCACAGCAGGCCTATACATTCACAGACAGTATATATATATATATATGCATGTACAGCAGGCCTATACGTTCACAGACAGTATATATATGCATGTACACCAGGCCTATACATTTACAGACAGTATATATATATATATGCATGTACAGCAGGCCTATACGTTCACAGACAGTATATATATATATGCATGTACAGCAGGCCTATACGTTCACAGACAGTATATATGTGCATGTACAGCAGGCCTATACGTTCACAGACAGTATATATATATATATGCATGTACAGCAGGCCTATACGTTCACAGACAGTATATATATATATGCATGTACAGCAGGCCTATACGTTCACAGACAGTATATATATATATGCATGTACAGCAGGCCTATACGTTCACAGACAGTATATATATATATATTAGGGATGCACGATATATCGGCAATCATATCGGTATCGGCCGATGTTAGTCATTTTTTTACATATCGGTCATATCGGTATCGGTCAGATGTTGCAATGTTAATATCGGTTATCATTATCAGCCAAATTCTTCACATTGATATGAAATAATGCAGTAAATCTATGATTTATGGGCTTTTCCAAAGGCTTTGCAAATAAAGAAATGCATAACTTTTGTGTTTTTCAGTATGTACAAAATGTGATGATCATAAAAATGTGGTTTTATACAGATCATATCGACATCGGTAAATATCGGTTATCGGCCATAACAGCAATGTTAATATCGGTTATCGGCATCGGCCAAAATTTTCATATCGGTGCATCCCTAATATATATGCATGTACAGCAGGCCTATACGTTCACAGACAGTATATATATATATGCATGCACAGCAGAACTATACATTCACAGACAGTATATATATATACCGTATATGCATGTACAGCAGGCCTATATGTTCACAGACAGTATCTTTATATATATATGCATGTACAGCAGGCCTATACGTTCACAGACAGTATATATATATATATATGCATGTACAGCAGGCCTATACGTTCACAGACAGTATATATATATATATGCATGCACAGCAGGCCTATACGTTCACAGACAGTGTATATATATATATATATATATATATATATATATATATATATATGCATGTACAGCAGGCCTATACGTTCACAGACAGTATATATATATATATATATATGCATGTACAGCAGGCCTATACGTTCACACCACAAGCAACTTGAGAAACTAGACGCTCGTATTCCTTGCATCATCGACACTCAGAGAATGTTGGTCTGCTGATGATCGCAGTCACCTTGCCTCGCTTCCTCTTTTGTCGGCACAGAGAAGTTGTCTGTAGCTGAACTCCTGTTCATGTTGTAGCACCGCCCACATCATCATGTCCCGCCTCCTGTTCATGTTGTAGCACCGCCCACATCATCATGTCCCGCCTCCTGTTCATGTTGTAGCACCGCCCACATCATCATGTCCCGCCTCCTGTTCATGTTGTAGCACCGCCCACATCATCATGTCCCGCCTCCTGCAGCCTGCAGCACTGAGCGTAAGAGAGTCATGCTATGATGATGATGATCAGATGCTGGTGGGAGGCTCAGGACATCTGCTGAACAGTGTTGCAATCATGTGATGTTTTGTGAGAAAAAGACCAACAACAAAAACAACCAACAAACACAGACGTCCTGCGGTTTAACAAACTTCATTCAAACAAATGTTAGGTTAGTCTGGCTAACAACAAGGTGCAGCATGTGTTCTGTACAGTCATGTAACTTGAGTTTAACTTGGAACCTCGTTACTGTAGCTGGGTATTACTATCACCACTGATTTCCTGAATCGATTCTGATTTACGTTTCGATTTGATTTTCAATTTGATAGGGATATTTCAGTTACAATACAGTTTTTTTCCATTGGTTATAAAAGAGATTCTCAGAGAACTGATGCTGTAAATTATACAAAGAACCCTCTAACATGGTGAATTATAAAAAAATATTACCGTAATTTACATTTGACCCCAAAATAGTAACATGAACACACTACAGCAGTCAAAACAATATAGAATAGCAAAAGTCATATATTAAAGATTGATCTTGGAATTTTATGAATCAATATCGAATCATTAAAATGAAGATCGACTTGAAACCTTTTTTTAACCCAGTCATAAAATCTTTCCTCTGAGTTCTAAAATGTTTTGGTCTTGCTTGCAACAATGCCAACTTTAATGCTCGCATTGTAAGTAGCCTTGAATACGTGTGCGAGCCAAATGTCTAAAATCTATTTTTAGCACGCTCCTAGAGATTGCGGTATGTTTAGTATTTCAGTGAGTCGCAGATATTTTTTTATTGTTGTCATTGCGAAAATCATCATTCCTGTGAAGGAGACTGAGGCGTTACCGTGACAAAGGCATCGCCTGGCTACAACATTTCCAACTTCCTGTATTATGCTCTGTCCCCAAGAGATGCAACCAACAAACAATTATCCATTTAATAACCGTGATACAATTCTTGATGGTTAGTAGTATTACTGTTCATTTTTTTAAAATGATCATTAAAACCGCGAAGGTTTGATTACCGCGATTATGGCTGCTACCTGCTGCACAGAGCGCTATTTGCTTGTTTATTATTGGCTGTGTTATTATTTTAATGTTTAAGCAAAGAAAAAGCCCATAGTGCTAGATTTAGATTAGATTTAATTTGAGGAAATCACGCTGTCTTTAGTATTTTTGTTGTATATTCAAAGAAGCAACGTGAGACAAACTGTGAACTGATCAACTCTATTTAATAGTGTAGCAACTTGTCAACTCTCTCTGTCTGTAGGAAGTAATGAACCATAATAACCCCCCAGACTCATCCTATAGGCTCTCTTCCGGGCAGGATGAAGCTAGCAACAATTTTAGCCAGCAACAACTTTTGGGTTAGGTTGTTTTAGGCTTAGGGTTAGGTTTAGGGTCAGGGTTACTAGGGTTTATGGTTAAAATCGCTAAACCAGAAGTCAGATTGTGGGAGATTGTTGCTCAGTTCATGGAGATTCCTCTTCCACAGCTTCCTGTTAGTCACCACATGTGAATGAAACAACATAGAAGATTCAACGTAGAAATAGAATCCAAAATTTTCTGCCATAGGCATTTTGTGTACCGTAATTTTATATATATATATATATATATATATATATATATATATATTAACGATAATTGATCGTTAATTTTCCAAAATTTTGATTATGGACATTTATTCAAATGCCCATCCCTAGTTTCTAACTTTGCCTGTCTCTAATACACCCTTCTCACGGGGGCCATTTTGTGTCGAAAAGGCAGGGTTAACACAGGTGTAACCAAAACACTAATGAGGGTTTCCAACTTCCATGATTGGAATGTGGAAACCCTCATTAGTGTTTTGCTCGCACCTGTGTTTATTCTGGCCTTTTCGACACAAAATGGCCCCCGTGAGAAGGGTCTATTGTGAGGGAGAGAGGTCTTTTTCACTGCACTTTCCCTGCTGGCCATTGAATCTGAGCTTGTTAGGCAGCTACATTTGGAGGACATTATGCCAGTTTGCACTGTCGCCAATGTAATGTGTTCAAGTAGCAATGCTGTTGACGCCATGTGTTTTCTGTTGTTGTTGTGCCTTGTGTCCTTTTTATATATTTAAATATATTTTTAGATATATAAAAAAATTGCTGATGCCGCAACTGAAGCGTGTTATTCTGTTGCACTCACTAAAAAGTCATTGTGGAGAAGTTGTCTGTCTTTTTAAATGTCTTTACCTTCTCTGTGTGTCTGCTAGGCTGCAGCTCTCCAGGCCCCAGAGTGCCTTCTCACCCCTGCCCTTCACTCCCGCATTCACCGGTAAGTGTAACTCTGTGTGTGTGTGTGTGTGTGTGTGTGTGTGTGTGTGTGTGTGTGTGTGGGTGTGTGTGTGTGTGCGTGTGCGCGCGTGTGTGTGCGTGTGTGTGTGTGTGTGCATGCACGATGTGTCTGTGTGTCGTGTGTTTGGATTATGGCATGACACACAGACACATCGTGCGCGCGCGCGTCAGTGGCACAAACCACCCCGGGGGTGGTTTGTGCCACTGACATGCGCGTGTGCGTGTGTGCGCGCGTGTGTGCGTGTGCGTGTGCGTGTGCGTGTGCGTGTGCGTGTGCGTGTGCGTGTGCGTGTGTGTGTGTGCGTGTGCGTGGGGTATTTTTACCTGACATTGTGTGACCGTTGTCGGCGAGCGGTGCGATGCATCGCTCCCGTTCAGTGATGTATTACTGAACGGGCCTACCGGGGCCTACCCAGGGGCCCAAGAGCTCAGGGGGCCCATAACCCTATATATATATATATATATATATAAGGGCTATATTATGGATTTACTTGTACGTCTGCATATGACACTAAAAGTTATAGAACACATTTAGGAGCAGCATCAACAGGCATGAGTGAAACAGCTCAAGGGTACATAAGACAAAAAAGGTTGGCAACCACTGGCTTTACACCACTGATGTTATTCAAAATAGTTGTCCAAGTCTAAATGAGGATAAAACCCCACCTATCTTGTCTCCATACTTTGTATCTCTCTCATGATTAAAGTCCTACATTCCCACATCGCCCTGCTGTAAATGACCCATGTTTAATACATTTTGAAAGCTGTGGTGCAAAAGAAAAGGTGAGAGGAGGAAGGAAGGAGAGGCTGGTAGCAAAGGCAAGTATGAACAGACGGGGGAGAGTTTCAAGCAGAAGAGTTTTAATTAAAAAGAGGAAGGGTGGATGAGAAGAAGTAACAAAGAAAGGAGATAATTTGGTAAATGAGTTGTGACACTTTGAGGCCTCTTCCCCTTCCTCTATCTACTTCTCATCATCCCCAGGATATTATGACACACACTGCCTGCCTGCATGCACAGATAGCACATGGAGACACACACACTCCAAGAGTTTCCATATCGTAGTTTCAGTTGGTTAGGTCTCACCCTGACACACAACCAGGCAGTAAGACAAATCAACCCAGAAACTGTGTCTGACTGTCTTAATGGTCACCTTGTATACAGTAGTGACCAGGCCTTACACAGGAAGTTGAATGGTTAAATAAGATGCTTTATATAGGAGAGAGCAGGGCATGTGGTCACACTGTTCACTCATCAGTGTATTTCTCACTAGTGCCTTACTACTGAGAAACAATATTTTTCAGGAACACTTTATAATAACTGTATGCTATGAAACTACAGTAAATAGGATACTTAGTTATTCAATATAGTGATGCGGACATTCCTTTCTTTACTTTGAGTCTCTTTTAGTCCAGCACCAGTTTTTTCAACTGGTGGGGCGATGTGTGGGGATGTTACAGTATTTAGGGTCAGCGCTATATTTTTTACAGAATGTTCCAGAAGTTTATGGACAATTAGAGGGTTATTGTGCTTTTGGCTTTAATTGAGTGTACCTGCACTGTAAATCCTGTGTTAGATACAGGTGAGTTTATTTCTTGTTATTGTGCTGTTGGCTTTGAGTGTTCAGGTGGCTGTGGTGTAAATCCTGTTGAGATGCAGGTGAGTGCATGTCTTAGTTATTATTCTGGCCTTAATCGTGCCTATGTGCACTGTGAGGGGGGGCCTTTATGCATCCAGGCCCAGGGGCCCGTCATGTCATAATCTGCCTATGCTCCCGCTCGTATCTGCTGGACATTCATGTTTGTTCTGCTTTTTGCTGTGCAGAAAATTAATTGAATCTAGTATTAGCATGGTGGAAATCAATATCACGATAATAGGATTTTTCAGTATATATCACGATATATTTCATATATGCTTAATCACATTAAGTAATCAAATTGATGGCTCATTGAGCCGAATGGTAATGTTAGGTGTGATGTCAAATGAAACAGAAATATTCAAATAATATTTGGACCATATCTCTCTCTCTTTTTAGAGTTTCTAAGTACAATTTGCTTGTCATCATAATTTTAGACCGTAGAAATTATAATACAATTGGACGGACAAACCCCGTCTTTCTTTTTTCTTTTTTCTTTTTTACCTTTATTTATCCATGTTAGCCTCATTGAGATTAAGAATCTCTTTTTCAAGAGGGACCTGGCCAAGAAAAGCAGCATACAATTACACAAGTTGCAGACGCCACAACAAACATCTCATAACATTACAACACTACATGGTACACACACATTCAGTGATTCATAAAAGCAAGTTAAACTATGTTATTGGTCACAGACACACATCAATGCAGAGACGCCATGAAATGTGTCCTCCGTGTTTGACCCATCCTGGCTCGTCCTCCTCCATGGTTCAGGCCAGGAGCGGTGAAGCACCCGGGGACCAACTTCTTCCAACCGCCACTGGTCAGATGACAATCTTCTGCATGCTTTTAGTGGGGGGGTTATATATATGGAGGAAACCCTCGGGGAGCACAGGGAGAACATGCAAATGTGTCGTGATATCAAAATATGTTCATATCATCATGACATGATTCCACTCAAAGACAGTAAACGATAATATTGAATTATCGCACAGCCCTCATCAAGTAAGCAAGTGACTCCTGCAGGAAACTGCTTGTGTTGTACTGGATCTTATTTCTAGTAGATTTATCAGCCGTTTCCTTTCCTAAACTCCTTCAAAAGATTCTTCTTCTTCTTCTTCTTCTTCTTCTTCTTCTTCTTCTTCTTCTTCTTCTTCTTCTTCTTCTTCTTCTTCTTCTTCTTCTTCTTCTTCTTCTTCTTCTTTTTCTTTTTCTTCTTCTTCTTCTTCTCATCAGCTCTTCTTCTTATCATCAGCTGTTCTGCTGCACACTAACCTCCTTCACACTTCTACTTTAACATTTCTATCTCTCCTCTGTGTGTGTGTGTGTGTGTGTGTGTGTGTGTGTGTGTGTGTGTGCAGGTGAGACGGTGTCTCTAGTTGATGTGGATATTTCTCGGAGGGGGGTCAACTCTCTGCACCCCCCGACCCCGCCTCCCCCGCCCAGACGGAGCCTCAGTCTGCTTGGTACTCTTTCTTTCTTTCTTTCTTTCTTTCTTTCTTTCTTTAGTTTCTCTTTTCCTTTCTTCCTGTCTTTTTCCTCCCTCACACTGTAAAGGCTTCAATCTACTTCTGCGTCCTGCGGCTGACTGCCGGCGAGAGCGAGACATACATACTCAAACGTCACTCAGCACGTTGGCTGCAGTAACACCTCCGAGACACTAGGTGGCAATTGTGGCACACTCCGGTGCACTCCTGTCCATTACATATGATGTAATCGTGTTGTTTACTAAGTTGCAATCATGGCGGCAAAGCTGTATGCTATGGAGGAGGCTTTGCTAGATGAGGAGCAAGCAATGTTCAGTCATCAAATGGCATTGTTAGATCAGGAAGAAGAGTTAGTTGTGTTAGCGTTATTGCATCAGGAAAGACAGAAAAGAAGGAAGAAAAGCGGATATACGTACGCGGCCCTTGGCCCACCTCCGAGGTGGCCCAAGGCAACAGCCAATCACAGCTCTTGTGCTGGTCACGTCACGTCACGTCCGCGTCAACACTGCCGAGTCACATTTTTACTAGCCAAAACATGAACCAAATGTGGCTGCTGGCTGATAGTTTGCTGTTGATGACTACAGTCACAATTTGGATGTGCCATATTTTCTTTATTTTTACTCTATTTTCCACAATTTAGAACAGTTAATTTAGAACAGTTAATTTAGAACAGTTAATTTAGAACAGTTAATTTAGAACAGTTAATTTAGAACAGTTAATTTAGAACAGTTAATACATCAGATTCAGAACTATGAAACAACACAAATGGGATTATGCAGCGACCAAAAAAGAGTTAGAAATGAGTAACACAGAAGATTCAGTCAGGTGGGTCCAGACTATTGATTGGTAGTTTATGAGTAAATAAAGTCAGACAAAACTAAACATGGATGGATGATGCGTACGTAAACAGGTAGATAAATAGATACATATATAAATATCATAGATTCAGTATAAGATAACTGTGCAACATAAACTGTAGATAGACAGATGGGTGTGTAGATAAAATGCTAAAATATTGACGCTGTTTGCTGTTCCAGATGACTTTGGCGGGGCTCCACAGCAGCAGGGGCCGTTCGTGGAGCGCAGTGTGGGGGCTTCCATGCAGTCTCTTCCCCCGCGGCCGCTGGCCCTGCCCCCCTCCCTGAGCACCATCCAGCACAGCCTCAGCCTCAACGGTGAGACACGGCAGTATCAGGCCCTACGAAGAAGAAAAATAAATATATATAAAAAAAAATATATATATATATATATATATATATATATATATATATATATATATATATATATTTATATATAATCGGTCGTCGGTCTCTTCTGATTCTAGACTTTGTTGAATCTAGTTATAGCTGAATCGCTTGGTTTGGCCAAGTACAACTATCTTTATAAGCATTTTACAAAAATGTCTACGGAAAAGTAAATGGCGGAAAATCCCTTGGTTCGTATGCCTAACGCGGAAGATGGCGTGACTTTGGCACTTTATACCCAGAAATCCTGTACGGTGAGGTCAGTAAAGGTCACACAGCTCAGAGGTCAGTAAAGGTCACACAGCTCACTCATGTTACTCAGCCCAGCTGGTCTGTGATGATCAAAGTGGGGCCTGGGCACCACCCGGGGTCCTTGAGGGGGCTCCAGGGGGTCCCCAGGAAATGCATCAATTGTTAACTTGTTTGAGGGAAAACCCAATCCGAGGACGAGGAATGAAAACCACTGAGTAAACAAGCCACTGTACAGTAGTTGAAAATGGTAAAGAAGGTAAATCACAATGAAAAATCATAGTAATAAAAAAAATCTGAATTGTCATTTAAGACTTAATCTTGTGTGTGTGTGTGTGTGTGTGTGTGTGTGGATCCAGACACCTTCCTGCGGGGTTTGCCGAGGCCGGTGCCCTTACGTCCTGACGGCCAGCCCGCCCCTCCCAGGCTGGGGCCCCGCCCCCTCCTCTGCCCGCTCAGCCGGCCCGACGCCAACAGCTTCGCCACCAGCCTCCGGGAGCTGGAAAAGGTTGCGACCTTTCT
>NC_139644.1:6299316-6446816 GCF_964638095.1 Poromitra crassiceps
AATCGACACTTTTCTACAAGATTCTACAAAGTACTTCCTCATTGAAGACAGCAGTGCGCGAGGTGCTAAAACGCAGGAGCTTATGACGTCATAAGCTCTATATAACCTTTGTACACGCGCGCAATCTGCCCTTCTCCTTTTGTCTGTTCTTTGCCCCCAGTGACAGCGCTCCCTCAGTCTGTCCGTCTGCCTCCCACTCTGTGCCGAGCGCTATGCTGCTCTCTCTCTCTCTCTCTCTCTCTCTCTCTCTCTCTCTCTCTCCTCTCCTCTCCTCTCCTCTCTCTCTCTCTCTCGGGACTAGTGTGAGAGAGAGCACAGAGAGAGACACACAGCCTGGTGACGCGAGGTTACTCACACATACACACACACACTGCGCTGTGCAGTCGCAGCAACATCTCTCCCTCTCCGAGCAACGAACACACGCACACGCACACACACACACACACACACACACACACACACCGTGTGTGTGTGTGTGTGTGTTCGACACACGCACTGGATCTCTCTTTCTCCGTTTCCCTCCCCCCCTCTCTCTCGCGCTCTCTCTCTCGGAGGAGAGAAATGTCCCTGCTGCAGACGGGACACGCCCACACAGTCCGCGGGAGAAAATGCACTCTAAAAAGTAATTCATTCTCATGACTTTTGCCAGACTGTCAAACCTAAATTTATATACTTTGCGACGTTCATCATCGTTCAAATTTGGCTGGTGGCTTATTAACATAGGGTCCTGTGATGTGATGAACTCAAAATGCTAAATAATAAAGAAATATTTCTGGTTTCCAGGGACTTTAAGCTAAGTCGGTCGTAACTTTACGACCTAACAGCTACGCCG
Organism: Poromitra crassiceps; assembly: GCF_964638095.1. Classification (NCBI taxonomy): domain Eukaryota; kingdom Metazoa; phylum Chordata; class Actinopteri; order Beryciformes; family Melamphaidae; genus Poromitra; species Poromitra crassiceps. The sequence goes on from NC_139644.1 coordinate 6,300,149, forward strand.
GTTGCACCAACAGGGCTTAAGCCTTCTTCTCACTAAGACCGGGCGTAAATATTACGCCTGGTCCAGAGCAGGCATAAGGTGCAGTCATGGGTACAGTATAGACGGTTTTCACCTGTCTGTTGTGCAATAGCTACAACCCCTCAGCACTCTGGCTGTATTCAGACGGGAGTACGTTATACTGTAAATATAGTCACGTTCTAAATAGGGATGGGCATCGAATTTCGAATTTTCGAATAATCGTTGTTATTATCAAGGTCGACTTTTATTATTGAAATTCGAAATTCGAAAAAAAAAATTTTTTTTTTTTTTTTTTTTTTTTTGAGTGAAATGTTGCATTGTCTCCCCTGATTCTAAGTACCGGTATAGTCAAATCGCTATAAGCATTTTAAGCAAGGTTTATGGAAAAATGAATGGCGTATGAAATCCCATGAAGAGGGAGAGGGGGTGACTTTGGCACCCCTTTGGCACTCAGACCTGAGCCTACTAAATATTTAATGAACCACAACCACTCATGATTGTCAAAACTGTTTTTTATTTTCGAAAATGTCAATGTAAAAAAAAAAAATTTTTTTTTTTTTTTTTTTTTTTTTTTTTTTTTTTTTTAATTTTTTTTTTTTTTTTCGAAATTCGAATTAAATTCGAATTTGGCCAGCGAATTTCGAATAGTGTTTTTGCTAGAAATGCCCATCCCTTCTAAATAACTAACCAACGGTGGGGGTCCGTATGGAAACAGTGTTACTCGAAAGGATTAAAAGTTAAATCAATTTGGTCATTCAGTCGCGTTTTACTGCCATGTAAAGTAACTAACTAGCCGTGTGTGTGTGTGTGTGTGTGTGTGTGTGTGTGTGTGTGTGTGGTGCAGGCCTGCCTCCGACTCCGGTCCAGCTCCTGTACCCAGTGTCCCGGTTCAGCAGTGTCAAGTCCCTGCAGCACCTCTGCCGCTTCTGCATCCGACAGTTGGTCCGCATCGACCACATCCAAGAGCTGCCCCTGCCCACGTACGTGTACACACACACACACACACACACACACACACACACACACAGCTGGTCCGCATCGACCACATCCAAGAGCTGCCCCTGCCCACGTACGTGTACCGTGTACTAGAGCGGAACAAATCACTGGATTTAGGGTTGAATATGAACTACAATTTTCAAATTGCAGAGGCTACAATTAATTAATGATTTGCTTAGGTTCATGGACTTGTAAAGAAGTTATTTTAGTGTTGCAGGTCATCTTTGGTCTATTATATCGCAAATCAAATCACAATATCTGTCAGTACAATCGCAATTAGATATTTTCCCCAAATCGTTCAGCTGTAACGTATACACACACACACACACACACACACACATATGCACGCACACACATACACACACACGCACACAGCTGGTCCGCAACGGCCACATTCAAGAGCTGCCCCAGATTAGATCTGTTTCATATTGTAATAACAAAAATGAGAATGTAACTAATACTTTATCTCTCTCTCTCTCCCCCCCCCCTCTCTCTAGGCCTCTGATCATCTATCTGAGGAAGTTCTACTACTATGACCCCGAGGAGGAGATGTACCTGTCAATCAAGGAGAGGGGGCAGGACCAGAACACCCAGCCGGGGGTGGAGTCTCAAACGTAGCGCTGGAGCCTGATTGGATAAAGTGAGTGATTATAATTTTTGGATTATTACAATTACACAATTGACGTCACCTCCAGATATTTCCAGCAGACTGATTATGAATAGAGATGTAAGAGCATCCAAAGGTTCAAGTTGACCTTTAAAGATGCAGAAACTTTATACATTGGCGCCTCCAAATGGCAGCAAAAGGCAACTGTTGAATGATGAACTTTAAAAGACAGAAATCAGTAAACTGAACACAGTACTTTGATGTTTACCAGTTTCCATAAAATGACTATAAAGCTTTTGAAGTATAATCCAGCCTTTTGATGCCTGGCGATCGTTCTACGAGGAGGAGCATTTTAATGATACTACAATGTTAATGTTTCCTTTCTTCTGTCCCTTTCCAGGTGTTTTTTTGTTGTTTTTGTTTTGTTTTTGATACCTGAACAGCTGACCTGAGGACTGACACACACATGCAATTGGATACAGTCTTCCTCCAGAGACGAGGCTGGGCCAGTCAGCTCCCTCAGCTCGGGTCTGTATCCGGGCGGAGTTTCAGATGATCCGCCCTCCCCAAGCTCTCCGATTGGCTCGCGGGGAGTGGGGGAGGGACAGGGGATGTGGGGACTCCGCCTCTCTGTTGATGTCATCGCTGAGCAGCTGAACTTGAGGAAAAGTGACTGTTAGCGAAGATGCTAACTCGCTAAAAAACAACAACAATGTAGTAAAATATTTTGTCGCCTCTAGAATTCTTTTGCTTCCAAACTTTAACCTGAAATGAAAAGGCACTTCATCATTAACACTTGACTTTACAATGACCTTATTCCTACATATGAACCTGTGTATTAACATATGGAAAAATATCAGAAGTACAGAGTAACACTGTCAGTACTGAGAGGCGATAATCCTGCACACCTAAAAACAAACATGGCATTTTCGTAAGTAGGCATCTCGTTGTTGTAACACAGTGCTAACACAGTGGTACTGTGTATTTACAATATTTCCCATAGGTTAATACACAGATTAAAACACTATATAGTGAGGTAAATGTAAAGAAAAGTGCCGCTCTTCCTGATGCTCACTGGCTCCTTTAATTGATAACCTCCTGTAATCCAGACATCAGACAGTAAAAAGAAAAGAAAGTTCCTGTTAGATATTTGCATCTTGACTTCTCAGCACTAGAATTAACACCACAAACATCCAGGAGAAGACAGTCATTCAGAATGAGGAGAGAAAACAGTCATTCAGAATGAGGAGAGAAAACAGTCATTCAGAATGAGAAGAGAAAACAGTCATTCAGAATGAGAAGAGAAAACAGTCATTCAGAATGAGAAGAGAAAACAGTCATTCAGAATGAGAAGAGAAAACAGTCATTCAGAATGAGAAGGGAAAACAGTCATTCAGAATGGTCATGTTGAATTTTGGAGGGTACAATGCAGACTATCAGACATTAATTAAAAATGGGGATGAAGAGAGTTTTGATTTTCCAATGAGTCAATGCAATAGTAAAAACAATCTCCTTTGTTAATATTTATGCCATTTCCTCATTCATAGTATTTGAGTGGGCTATATGGACAGGCGGTGACATTGGCCAATGAGCAGCTTGCACAGCAATAGGCCCAGGGAATCTGTAATTGTCACACTGGGAAGCATTAGGATCCTAAAGGCGACTTGACCGGCAATCTAAAAAAACTGAAGAAAAGGCTTACCATGACTACTACCATACTGCGATGTTACCTTGATGACGTTACAACCGGAACAATGAAGTTGAAAAAACATTGAACATTTTGTGAGTGAAATGTCGCTTTGGGTGAGTTTCGAGGTCCGCGCCCCCGCCGGGAAACTCCCAAGATGTCAAAGCGGGGGGGCCAGGCCTCAGAAGAGTCGAGGTGAAGGAACGCTATCAGGAAGAAAGCAACAAGACAAACAGGAAGTGTTATACCGCACACTGACAGGCAGGGGTCACCTGCTGTTGATCAAGGAGTCATCTGTCAGATCCCTCTTTTCTTTAGTCCCCATCTTTGTCCGGTGGCATTGAAAAAGGACTACTCAGTGCGTTAACAAGGGACACCAAGGAGGGTCCTGACCACATGTCAGGATTTGATGAGTCAAATGCATCACTTCCTGTGCAGAGCGACTGGACACTGGCTGTTTGGAACAGAGGAGAAGCTTTATGTACTGGATCTAGTCACTGTTGTGTTATAGCAGTCGGTGATAGAAAGTTGCAAAATGGACATTTATTTATTTATTTGAAAAGGTTGCAGATTATTACCATACTTTAAAGCACTGGTTCTCAACATGGGGTCCGGGGATCGCCAGGGGTCGTTGAGTCCTACAATACAGACAGTCATGGAATTCTGGACAAAATACTTTATAGTAATAAAAAGATTCTCATATTTGGGTCCAAGAGACAAAACGTCATCAAATTGGGGTTCGAGGCCATAATGTGGAGGACTAAATTATGGGTCCTTGATATGAAAAAGTTTGACAATCTCGATTTTTTATTTTATTATTTATGTAATTTTTTTTTGCCTTTATGGGAAAGGACTAGATAGATAGGAAAGGTGGGTCAGATTCGAACCCAGGTCGGCCGTGTGAAGAACTAACTCTTAGTGGTACGCATTTTACCAGGTGAGCCACTGGTACGCCCAAAGGTTGAGAATCTCTGCTTTAAAGGTCAGAAGTGGAGCAACTCTGAGGTCTTTCAGTGTGTGGTAGAATCCTCTCTTCCTGTATGGGGGGTTGTTCATGCCCTGACTGGCTGCTCGCTGTAGCCTTGAGAGACCTGCAGGGGGCACTCCAACACATCTCTGCTGCCTGGTCCACGAAAAGCCCACATGACCTGCACCTTCCAGACTGTCTGTATGTACTGAGAGAGTGTGTGTGCGTGTGATTGTCCCCGAGTGCACGTTTCTGTATATATTTGTATGTGTGTGTAAATATTGTATGATGGATATATTTGTAGCAGACCAGAATTACTAGGTGGAAAAAGTGTCATTGGCATTGTGTGTGTGTGTGTGTGTGTGTGAGAGAGAGCGAGAGTACGCGAGTGTGCGTGAATGTGTGTCGCTGAGGTATGGTCTGCTCAGAGCTGAACTGGATCCTCTTGCTAGACGTCTTTTACGGGACAAAACTGCGTTACCAGAACAAATAAAAAATAAAAACTGTCAGTGGAAATAAAGAAAGATGCCCCGCCTCTTTCTTTCTTTGAGTAACGCACACACACCGAGGGAAGGTCACCTGACCCTTGGCCTTGACTACTTCACAGGGTTCCCACCGTCATGGAAAACCTGGAGAAGTCATGGAATTTCGAAATCTTCTTTTCCAGGCCTGGAAAAGTAATCAAATGAGTAAAATCCTGGAAAGTTTTGGAAAAGTCATGTAATTTTGTCAGCCAGGGAAGTGGACTATGAAAGCCCTCTGAGGAGAGAGAGGAGGCATGCTAACTCACTGAGCGAGGCCAGACTAAATGGCCAGTGATTGTGCTGTAACGGATGTGACACAGGGACGGCTATTCCACTAGTTTAGAGAATTGGATCAAAGAGTGTAATGAACATGGAACTGATTGTAGAAGTGGTCTCATTGTCCCCCACCACAGGGAGGACTATGGATCGGTCTCTGTCCCTTAGCTATTATGTTAGTCACACTGTAACATTGACTTTGTGCCGCTAGGGGGCGGCATTGACAAGGAATGGGACTGACCTAGGATGGAACTACTGGGGGACTATTTTGCTTGTTCCAATATGAATATCCTATATAAATAAGCATTAAGCATAAATAATAACAATAATTTAAACAATGTTTTATGTATTATTATTAATAATACTAGATGTTAAGGTAACAAAAATTAAATAGACAATACAAAATATAAAATAAAATGCCTCAAAGTTGCAGCGGTAATTTCTAAAATCTTTTCTGTTTTGTAATTAGGATATTTTGTTTATTACCTTCAAAGAACTGTAAAAAGTGTTACAGTATCCACCATTAATTGCAATCAATTAGGCTACAAACAAAAGACTGTAAAAAAAATCTAAGATAATTAGATCAACATAGCCTATAGTTTGATGAGTGTTGAAGGTCCCATATGGTCTAGCGGTCAGGATTCCTGGTTTTCACCCAGGCGGCCCGGGTTCAACTCCCGGTATGGGAAGGGCTGTTCAAGAAAACAATGAAAGAAACACTGACAGAGTTTATTAATATGCTCTACTCCAGTGTGTTGATCCAAGTGAAAGAATAACTTATACAGTACAGACAACAAGCCTTGGCGAGGACATGAAAATACAGACTGAAAATTTATTTGTGTACATTTTCATTATATAAATGCTGGAAGAAAAGATGTGTGAAACAAGTGAGCATCTAGTTTCACACAACAGACAAATGTAGCAGCAGCTGGGGAAGGAACTGCTGATAGACACCCACAATACTCCAACATTACACATTAATATATACTTTTCAGATCAGTTTCATTTAGCCACTATGCTACAAATAGCCTAAACAAACAGCTTTTAGCCTAATATGCACGCAGCTTGATATGATAATCTGCATGGGAAGGTGCTGCTGACTGCTTTGAACTGGTGTAGTGTGTTGTTGAAGGTCCCATATGGTCTAGCGGTCACGATTCCTGGTTTTCACCCAGGCGGCCCGGGTTCGACTCCCGGTATGGGAATTTATTGTTTAACCAAACGGAAGTTGTTTGACATTGAGGGAACGTCACCATGTTGCAGACAAACATCTACTTATGTATTTAGAGAATTCGATCGATGAGTAGAACATGGAACTGATTCTAACAGTGGTTTCATTCCAATATGAATATGCTATACAAATTAACAATATGCTATAATAATAAATAAACAATAATATCAATAATGCCTTTTGTGATTAGTAGTTTTTGTGACGGCAACAACAAATTTATAATAAAATAAAATAAATGGCAATAAAATGCCTCAAAAAACAAGAGTAGTGGTATGTTCTAAAATTATTTATTGTTACAGTTCTGTAATTATTTGACAGACATGAGTCTGTAACATGAAAACATTTCCTTAAGGGGCTCCCAACCCTTTTTTGGCTCATGACCCCACTTTGACGTCACAAAACTCTAGTGACCCCAGACTTTCAAAATACAGACAATTATTTTGCTCCAACTAATTTGTTCGAGCCCCACACTGAGTTCTGCTTTTCTCACAACCTTTAATCTCCCACCTAACCTTATCCCAATGACCCATTAACCCCAACCAAGTGGCCGATCTTTGCCTAACCCAAACCCCAGGGCAGCAGGGTACCTCACCCCAACTGTGTGCATCCAATTACAAAGTGCACGGGTACCGTCCAAATCCAAAGGTACATGACAAAGCGTCAGGTTTTGCCTACTGACACAGAGATACTCTGGAACCAAACCACCCAAACCCAAACCTAAACCCAGGGTAGAGGGGTTCAGTGAATGTGGATTGGAAGGTGTGGAGGTGGATCAGTATGTCAGAGGAGACGCTATAGAAGGACAGAGTGCCAGCAGGCCAGTCCAGATACACTGCTACTCTGCCAGAGTTACAGGAGGATGGGGTGATTTGTATGTCTGTTGATGTGTTATCGTGACAGCCTGAGTAATGGTTATTATAGCACAACAAACTCCAGGACTTGTCATTCCCTCCAACACTGCAGTCAAGACCATATCCTGTCCTTCTGATTCCTCTGTATGTCACTCCTATATAAGCGCCTCCTTTCCAATCAACCTCCCAGTAACAGCGCCCAGTCAGACCATTTCTACACAGCACCTGTTCCCTGCAGTCAAATCTCTCTGGGTGATCAGGATATGGCTGCTTCTCTTTCACCTCTGTCACCTTTCTGTTGTCCTCAGACAGAGAGAGCTTTATGTTTGCTGTGTTTGGGTCCAGTGTGAGTTCACAGGCATCTGATGGGAAGAACAAGACACAGATTGGAATATACAGAAGGAAACACAGAGCTGCACAATAAAATAGTTGAATGTGTGCTGATCTGTTTTCATGAATAAACTAAACACCTTACATTTAATCAGACCGGATTTCAACCTGCTCAGTCTATCATGGTCCAGCCTGGGAGTAGAGGGATGAACAGTCATACCACCATATTCTCTTTGATCATGGAAACATGGACATTAAATAAACAATATGCCTCTCCATACCTGAGCGTGTCCAGTCCGCAGCGTGGATCCTGCAGTCCAGCAGACAACAGCTTCACTGCTGAGTCTCCTGGATGATTGTGGCTCAGGTCCAGCTCTCTCAGATGGGAGGGGTTGGAGCTCAGAGCTGAGGCCAGAGAAGCACAGCCTTCCTCTGTGACCAGACAGCCCGACAGCCTACACACACACACACACACACACGCAGGCACGCGCACGCACACACACACACACACACACACACACACACACACACACACACACACCAATGTATTTGTCTCATCAGATTGTATATAGTGGAGTGAGAGCAAATACAAGTAGTTGACACGATGTGATTTGTGTTTTCATTTGTTGCAGTTTGTTGTTGAGTTGTCCCTGAATGTGACAGAAACATACCATATTAGCCCTTTCTGCTATTTTAGGTCTCAGGAACAGAGGCAACAAGTAGGGGATATATCTAAATAGAATCAAGGAAAGCTAGATGTGCTAAATGTACTGCTAAATGTTGGTATCACAGCTGGGTTGAAAATCACACGAGAAGGAAAGTCCCATGTGTTTATTTGAACCTGTATGAAGCATTTGTTTTTATTTTGGTTGAACAGGTTGAAGAATACTGACCTGAGAGTTTCCAGTCTACAGTGTGGACTCTCTAGTCCACCAGACAGCAGTTTCAGTCCTGAATCTTGAAGGGGGTTGTTACTCAGGTCCAGCTCTCTCAGACTAGATGACTGGGAGCTGAGAACTGAGGCCAGAGCTTCACAGCTTCTCTCTGACAGTTTACAGCCGCTCAGCCTCAATGGACATAAAAAGATATGAAAGCAAGTATAAACAAAGTGTTCACTGGCTTCATCCAAGCTAAACGTGTATGCACACATGAGGTGATCTGGAAAAATAATCCACTAAATGGCATTATGCTATGTTATGCTTTACAGAAAACCACAAACAATTACTTACAATAATTACATCAAATGATGGGAAGCAATAGAAACATGTAACGGCGTTGTGTAGGTGGTACTTGCAGCAACCCATGTTAAGGGCTTGGGTACGAACCGCCGACCTTCGGCTTGGGAGTCTGACATGTTAACGGCAACGCCAAGAGAGCTAGCTCCCTTGGCGAAGCTGATTAACATGCCTTTATACTGGGGAGTGAGTTTAACCAATCCACTCGCTACTACTCAGGACTCACGAGGAATCAACGCTGATTGACCTCGGTTACAAGCACATACATACATACATACATACATACATACATACATACATACATACATACATACATAAATAAATACATAAATACATAAATACCTGAGACTTTCCAGTCTACAGTGTGGACTCTCCAGTCCAGCAGAAAGAAGCCTCACTCTAGAATTTTCCAGGTCATTGTCACTCAGGTCCAGCTCTCTCAGAGTAGAGGACCGGGAGCGGAGTACTGAGGCCAGAGCTTCACAGTTTCTCTCGGACAGCTTACAGCCACTTAGCCTAAAGAAGCATTAGTGATAGATAAATAAATAAATAAATAAATAAATAAATAAATATATATATATATATATATATATATATATATATATATATATATATATATATATATATATATATATATATATATATATTATTAATAAATATATTATTATTAAATATTATATATATATATATTGCCAATATATAGATATTATTCCAATATGTTTTTCCTTTCATGTAGAACACATGACAGTTGATGTTTAGAATAAATCCAGTTAACTGTGCACCTACAGAGCTTTATTGGAGGCTTTGACCACTGGCAGCAGCCTCAGAAGAGCCTCCTCTGAAGTAGAGTATTTCTTCTGGTCAAACACGTCCAGCTTCTCTTCTGATGACAGTAAGATGAAGACCAGAGCTGACCACTGAGCAGAGGAGAGTTTTTCTGTTGAGAGACTTCCTGATCTCAGGTTCTGTTGGATCTCCTCCACTAGAGAACGGTCATTCAGCTCATTCAGACAATGGAACAGATTGATGCTTCTCTCTGGAGAAGGATTCTCTCTGATCTTCTTCTTGATGTAGTGGACTGTTTTGGTCTGTGAGAGACTTCCTGTCTGGTTCAGCAGGCCTCGTAGGAGAGTCTGATTGGTCTGCAGTGAAAGACCCAGGAGGAAGCGGAGGAACAAGTCCAGGTGTCCATTTGGACTCTGTAAGGCCTTGTTCACAGCACTCTCGTAGAAGAGTTTTACTTTAGATTTGTTTCCTTTTCCCTTTGGCCTGGATGGTGGGGCAGTTACCTGTTTATCTCTGAGTAGATTGTGGCCGGTGTGGATGAATGACAGAAAGACATAAACAGCAGCCAGAAACTCCTGGATGCTCAGATGGACAAAGGAGAAGACCTTTTCCTGGTACAGCCCACGCTCCTCTTTAAAGATCTCTGTGAACACTCCAGAGTACACTGAGGCTGCTCTGATATCAATGTCACACTCTGTCAGGTCGGCTTCATAGAAGATCAGGTTGCCTTTCTCCAGCTGCTCAAAAGCCAGTTTTCCCAGAGTTTTAACCATCTTCCTGCTCTCTGGAGTCCAGAGTGGATCTCTCTCAGCTCTCCCATGATACTTGGCGTTCCTCTGTTTGGACTGAACCACCAGGAAGTGGATGTACATCTCAGTCAGGGTCGTGGGCATCACTCCTCTCTCACTGGTTTTCAACAGATCCTTCAGAACTGTAGCAGTGATCCAGCAGAATACTGGGATGTGGCACATGATGCGGAGGCTTCGTGAAGAAGTCTTGATGTGGTAGATGATTCTGCTGGCCTGCTCCTCATCTGTGAATATCTTCCTGAAGTACTCCTCCTTCTGTAGGTCAGTGAAGCCTCTCACCTCTGTCACCATGTCAACACACTCAGGAGGGATCTGGTTGGCTGCTGCAGGTCGTGTGGTTATCCATCGGCGAGCAAGGGGGAGCAGTTTCCCATTGATGAGGTTTGTCAGCAGTACATCCACTGAGGTTGACTCTGTAACATCAGTCAGGATCGCGTTGTTCTGGAAGTCTAGAGGAAATCGACACTCATCCAGACCGTCAAAGATGAACAGAACCTGGAACTCGTCAAAACTGCAGATTCCTGCTTCTTTGGTCACAGGAAAGAAGTGATGAAGAAGTTCCACCAAGTTGTACTTTTTTCCTTTCAGCACATTCAGCTCTCGGAAAGTGAATGGAAATGTGAACTGTATATCCTGGTTGGCTTTGTCTTCAGCCCAGTCCAGAGTGAACTTCTGCGTTAAGACTGTTTTCCCAATGCCAGCCACCCCCATTGTCATCACTGTTCTGTTTGGTTTGTCTCTTCCAGGTAAGGGTTTAAAGATGTCTTCACATTTGATTGTTGTTTCTGGTCTCGCTGGTTTCCTGGATGCTGCTTCAATCTGTCTGATCTCATGTTCATCATTGACCTCTCCACTCCCTCCCTCTGTGATGTCAAGCTCTGTGTAGATCTGATTCAGAAGTGTTGGGTTTCCTGCTCTGGCAATCCAATCAAACATACACTGAAACTTCTGCTTCAGATTTGACTTGTGTTCACGCTGGCACTGGCACACTGAATGAACAAACATCAAATAACATCAATGAGTAGATGTTAGTTACACTGAATATGACAAATGTAATTGTAATGTAAATCACTGAGTTCAGCAATGTATGCCCACATTAACCTAACCAGTTAATCATTTTACCAGATTATCCATTGAGATTGTATGTAGACAATTACAATGGTTTGGAAATGAGAGGAAGAAAGAAAAGAAAGAAAGAAAGAAAGAAAGAAAGAAAGAAAGAAAGAAAGAAAGAAAGAAAGAAAGAAAGAAAGAAAGAAAGAAAGAAAGAAAGAAAGAAAGAAAGAAATTAGTGGAGGTTAAATTAAAAGCTTCTTACTGCTGTGCAGATAGTCAGCCAGCTCCTCCTGCGTCATTCTTCTCCTGGAGTCCACGTCTGTTTGATGCACTGGGGCAGACTGACCACTGAGAACCTCTGACATCTCCTGGTCATCTCTGAGGGGGAAATATAGTGTATTGTCATACTCTCTCTCTCTCTCTCTCTCTCTCTCTCTCTCTCTCTCTCTCTCTCTGCCTCTGTCTCTCTCTCTCTCTCTCTCTCTCTCCTCTGGATCCTGGTACCAACACAAGGTGAAATGTGCTATAAATGCTGTTATTACTCTGATGTTTTGAAAGAGGACCGGACCAAATCTATCAGTCATCACTGATACTCCGATAACAACAAGCCCGTCTGTTTGATCACACATTTATTACCTTTGATCATCAGAATTGTGTCCATCTTTGAAATAAACATATTCATCCTTTGAGTGGTCACTCGTCATGGACACACTGCTGGGCTCGGTGGAGTCTGCTGTCTCCTGCTGGAACCTGATAGAAATGCACGATGCACAAAATGATGATAGTGAACAGGTTAGAGAGGCAGCTTTTCATCAGCAGGTTATGAGGGCCTGACTTGGTGTGAGGAGAGTAAATGAGTCAAACTCTTCCCTCCTCCAGCTGCCTCCAAACTATCTGTATTGCTTTGGTGGAGGTCATGGTGTCAACAGTAGATCGGTCATATGGGAAGCCTCTCACATGTGAATGCATAGCTGAATATACTGTATGTGAGGAAGAAGAGCAACTGAAAAAAGCATGCATGCTCAGCAAACCTTTACCAGAAACAATTCAAGTCTTGCCTTTGCTCAGAAGAAAGGCATCCATCTTTGAAATCATTATGTTCATCCTTTGAGCGGTCACTCGTCAGGGACACACAGCTGTGTTCATGGAGGTCTGGCCTCTCCTGCTGGATCCTAGACAGAGAAGAAGATTTGAGCCAACCAGCCACAGTAGCAGGTGGATCCTCATTCCTCAGAAATGACCAGGTAAAAAAAGTATTATGGCTTCTGTGAAGACCTTTACTCTCTGTTATGGAGCTGAAGGAAAGCTGTGTGACAGCAGCACACACGGTGTGAAGCTGCTCTGGGTTTGTGCTGTTTAACACTAGGCCTCAAGAAGCTGTAAACATAATGTACCACTAGAGGGTGCTTTAATCCAACCCTAATGTAATTAAAGATGGTCATATTACCTCTATTACCAAATCTCTCTGGCCAATTCAAAGTCTGTGGCAGAGAGTTTTACAACAAATAATAAACACTGATAGAGACGTTGTATAATGTTTTGAACCTAAACAGTGAGTTTCTTCACATACCTGCACCCCTCCTATCTTCTGTATGATTGTCTTATTACAGTTAAATCAATCAACAGGACACATTAATGTGTTGAACAATAATACACGACAAACTGTAAGGTAAAATGTCGGCTACAATACCTTTTCATGTTGGAAATAACCTGCTACCACACCATTAAGCCATAAGTGAAAGTAAACTGAGAGAGAGAGAGAGAGAGAGAGAGAGAGAGAGAGAGAGGGGGGGGGGGGGGTAGATGGAGAGAGAGAGAGAGAGAGAGAGAGAGGGAGGGGGGTAAGGTTAATCATTAATCTGCACAGATTAATCAGTAATCTTTAATTAATCTATCCACAGAATGACGTGTCAAACAGCTGTGTGGGGCAATAAAACAGCAAAGGGGAACTACAGTAGCCTATGCAGACTTGATTTCTTAGATTTAATTTTTTATTTTTATGTAAGGTAGCCTACACTGCAACATTTGAGACTGACTAAGATTTAAACATCGTTCAGTGTGTTATTTGGACACATTGTAAAAAATAAATAACATTGTTGGACTGAGCCAAAGACAACAGATCAGATAAATGAGTGATTCAATTATTAGCTTGTTTTTGTTACACAAAGAATTAGTTGGTTCCTATTAAGAGACATTTGATTATCAAATGAAGATAATTTCCCAATTCTGCTGTTTGTTTGTATAAAGATAAATGGTCTGTCGACCTATGTATAAACCAAAATTATAATAACTTATCGTCTTGTAAAAGACAGTTACGGTGTAGAACTTGAAGTTTGATTTGAACAGAGGAAAAAGATCTCTGTGTGCTCAGTTGCTCTCTGGAACTCTTCTCTTAGCATTAGAAACTGGTAGGTTTAAAGCTACACCTGAAGATGATAGACTCTGTTTACTTTGTGAATTCTGTGAAATTGAAAAGGACATTCATTTCTTGTTCTACTGCTTATGTTGACGCAAGGAGGGACGTACTCTTTAGTAAAATGTCATCTATTTATGTGGACTTTTATGAGCTGGACGATTATGAGAAACTTGAGTTGTGTTTTAAAAAAGGAACCTTCCTCACAGCAGATTTTATCTGTCAGGCATGGGAGCAAAGACAGAACTTTTTGTTTAAAATGATGTACTGCTGTCTGAGCAGCACGCTGACCTGCCACCTGTTTTGTTTAAATGTACCATTGTAACAATTTTGTATTTTATTGTGTGTCTTGAAAATCCATGTGGGACGATGAGTCCATGACACTTTAATGAATAAATCAAATCAATCTGCACTGCGCTGGCTCAGTGGTTAGCGCCGCTGCCTCACAGCTACTGTACAAGGTCCCGGTTTCGAACCCCGGTCCATCCTGGGTGGGTTTCCTCCCACCATCAAAATACACGGATGTTGGAGTTAATACTCCTGTCAGTGTGTTTGAGGCACTGGCAATTCTAACTGGAGTTCCAAGGGACAGCGGTTGAAAAGTAGCCATCTGGCACTTAGTAACAGTAACTCTTAGTAACAGTAATGTTCATTCATGTGAATTGATTAGGTTCATTTTGTCTTCTTTTAAATTATGTTTTTAGTTTTCTTATTTCCAGACAATTAGTGATGTTATTTTACCTGCTGATGGTTTCAGCTGTAACTACAGCCTTCTTCAGAGCTGTCATCTGACTTCCTGGTGATGACGTGTCTTATCAGCTGGTTGGGCTGGGAAACCTGTCAACATAGGGTTCCAGGCCCAACCCAACCAGCTGATAAGACACATCATTCACACAGCTCTGAAGAAGGCTGTAGTTACAGCCGAAACCATCAGCAGGTAAAATAACATCATGTTCATTTCTTGTGCATTGTCCCTCAAATAAATAAAGTAAAAAAGTAACTGATGCACAGTTACACTTACTCAAGTTGTTCCCATGGATGATGTCAGTTAGTCCAGCAGGTCTCTGGTGTCTTGACCGGGTCTCTGTAGAAGAAGAGCTTTGTTGTCATCTCAGTTACCTGCTTAAATTAAACTTAGCTCCATAACAAATATCCAGTGAAGTCTCACAGACGCTGCCTCTTCTCCCTCCTCAGTCCTGTGTGTGACGCTGTGTATGTATGTGTGCGTGTGTGTGTGTGCGCGTCTGTGTGTGTGTGTGTGTATGTATGTGTGTGTGTGTGTGTGTGCGTGCGTACGTGTGTGTATGTGTGTGTGTGTGTGTGTGTATGTGTGTGTGTATTAGGGGTGTCACGATACACTCAGTTCACGATACGATACGATACGATACGATACACGATATTGGGTTCACGATAACGATACGATACGATATTCGAACAATATTTTTTTGCGATCGATTTGTAAGTTGAGGGGGCATCCTCCACGCTAATTTGAGTAATTTCCCCATTTTCATCCTCCGTGTCTGTAACGTCCCTCGTCTGTCAAAGCAATGAAAAGGAGAGCGAGCATGCAATCAGATGCAGATCAGTGCCACCATGTTCAGCTTCTTTTTCTCGTGATATGAGATTTCATCTCAACGATACATATTGTCACGTTTTGACATCCCTAGTGTGTATGTATGTGTGTGTATGTGTGTATGTATGTATGTGTGTGTGTGTGTGTGTGTGTGTGTGTGTGTGTGTGTGTGTGTGTGTGTGTGTGTGTGTGTGTGTGTGTGCAGGCTGCGGTGCTGTCATGTCCTCATCACGTCAGTATCAAAGTCTAAATCAGTCTGAACACATTGGCAGAAATCTTTGGCAGAGAGATGACAGATCAGATGGTGCTGTTTTATTACGCATCTATCAAATGTTGACATCTAACCACATCATCTACAGTGACCCTGAACTGACTGAACAAGGCGAGAACGTTTGACAGTAAATAAACATCTTGTTGACTTTAATAACACTGATGCATTAAAAAAAAGAAGAGAGAAGCGTTTTGTAATATTTTGAATCTATAAACAGCCTATATACCTTCACCCCTCTAATCACAAATGGAGGCTTATTCTGTATGATTGCCTTATTCTTACAGTTAAATCAATCAACAGTCAGTGTTTGGGGGGTGGTAGCGTTCTTAATCCACACTCTCACCTCACAGCAAGAAGGTCCTGGGTTCGACCCTCGCCTGGCACTGCAGGGGCTATGTTGTAGTGCCCAGGTGGGCTATCTCGTCGAAAGGGCCTTTCTGTGTGGAGTTTGAATGTTCTCCCCTGGGGTTTCCTCCTTATAACATCAATCTGGACGCCCACTAAAAACATGCAGAAGATGGTCGTCTGACCAGCGGTGGTTGGAAGAAGTTGGTCCCCAGGTGCTTCAGTGCAGCTGCCCACCTCTCCTGGCCTGCAGTAATGTGTTGAAGAAGAATAAACTGTAAAGTAAAATGTCAGCAAAACATTTTCAAGTTGGAAATAACCTGCTGCCACTGCGGTAAGTTATAAGTGAAAGTAGACTTGCAGATAGAGAGAGAGAGAGAGAGAGAGAGAGAGAGAGAGAGAGAGAGATCTACAGCTCAGAGCAAAACATAGATTAATCATTGATCTTTATTTCCTCATTCTGTGGTGCAGTAAAGCAGTAAAATGTAGCCTATTCAGACTTTCGTTCTGATTTGTTTTTATGTCAGATATCCTACAACATCAAATGTTCGGCCAATTTGCAGGTCCTGTTTTCGACTAAGATTAAACATTATTCTGGTGTTGTTTTATTCGGACATGTAAAAATCTCCAAGAAAAATAACCTTGCTGCACCAAGCCACTATTAAAGACAACAGTGAGAAATGATTAAACTATGATTATGAGGTTGTTGTTATGAATGCTAATATACCAATAGGTCTACACACAAACAATAGGCTGGTGCTTATTAAGAGATATTTATCACATGAAGAGAATTTCCCAAATGAGGCAGAGTTACACTTACTCAAGTTATTTCCATGATGTCAGTTAGTCCAGCAGGTCTCTGGTGTCTTGGTATGGTCTCTGTAGGAGAGGAGCTTTGTTGTCATCTCAGTTAATCTCAGTGGGATTATTACCTTCTTAAATTAAGATGAGCTCCATAATGAATAAACAGTGAAGTCTCACAGACGCTGCTTCTTCTCCCTCCTCAGTCCTCGGTCTGTGTGTGTGTGTGTGTGTGTGTGTGTGTGTGTGTGTGTGTGTGTGTGTGTGTGTGTGTGTGTGTGTGTGTGCGTGTGTGTGTGTGTGTGTGTGTGTGTGTGTGTGTGTGTGTGTGCAGGCTGCAGTGTGGTCACGCCCTCATGACTTAAGTATCAAAGTTTAAAGTTTAATTCTTTGGCAGAGAGATGACAGATCACATGGTGTGTTATAGAGAGGCAAAGTGACCGCCTACTTCCTGCTTCAGCACTGTACCAGAGATTTTCATCCGCCATTGAAAAGAAATGGCACGTAGAGTATAATTGGGCCTTTAGGGGGCGGTCCTTAGCCACCCTTCGAGAGTTCTGCTCCAGACGTAAATCTATCTACGTAACGTCCATACTGCTTGACTAGCACTGGGAGCATGTCTCCCCTCCCTGCATTCGGTGCCTAGTGCCAAAGTGGGCTATCTCACGAAAAGTTCTCCATGTGCTCCCCTGGGGTTTCCTCCATATAACATCATTATGGAAACGTGTAGGTGTGTGTGTGTGTGTGTGTGTGTGTGTGTGTGTCTCTGTGTGTGTGTGTGTGTGTGTGTGTGTGTGTGTGTGTGTGTGTGTGTGTGTGTGTGTGTGTGTGAATTTGCTCTGATGGCTATCTATCTATCTATCTATCTGTTATCTCTGACATTATTTATTTGTTTGTTTATGTTATGTCATGCTGTTACGTTACGTCCTGTCATGTCTGAAGTTTGTAGCTCACTGTGAGCTTTTGAAGGTGTTGGGTAGGCTGTGAAACTGAATTGCCCTTCTGGGATAAATAAAGTTGTCTGAATCTGAATCAATATGTCAATACAAACAAAAGAAAACAAAGGATGACAAACAACATAGCATAACACATGATATGTGTGTTGACTCAAACACGATGAATAGGCCGTCACCACTCAGGAAATCTAGTGCAATGTATTGAATATTGAAGCAAAGAGCCTCAATGCAAACATCATGTGGTGACAAGTGTGGATTTCATACAAGATGCTTAAGACAATAGCTTAACTGTACATAGATACAGTCAGTCTGTGTGGGAATGCCACCAAATGTTACTATGGCTGGCACGCGAGACAAGACGGTGGGGGGGGGGGGGGGGGGGGAACCCATATATCTCAATGGGCTGACTAACCAAAGGACGGTGCTGGGGATTCTAGAGCAGGTAGACGTCTGTTCAGATGTGTGTTTACTATGGGGGTTAAATCACCGATCCTGTCTGCCTGGGTTGAGCTAGCAGCTAATGCTAGCTATGCTGAATGGGGAGAACGGGAGGATTTCCCCCATGCTGACTCATTGACGACGTGTCTATGATGAGACACCGCCTGAATGTATAGGCTACCGGTATTGAAAGAGGGTCTTTTTAAATTATAATCTAACGGTATTATGTTCATTTAAAGTGAAACTCGAAGCAGCATGTTTTCAGAAGTAGCATTGTTATAGATGACCATTCTAAAACTGTGATGTGACAATAACACCTAGTTTGAGTTTGAGCCTTTGTCCAACAAATATTTTGACAGATTCGCACTTCCCGGATCAGAAACATGGATAGCGCACCGACACTCCTTATAGTGTCTCAGAACTTGACCGCCTGTCTCCTTACTCACACTGAAGGTGGTGCAATGCAAATAATATGTTTATCAATGTTTTTGCATCCAACTTATACAAATGAAGAAGCACAAATACAAACCGAGGGAGGCGTTCAAGGACACTGAGGTCAAACATCTCTTAGGTTGTGTGGAAATCAACATGGAAATGAACACTAGTCAGTCCTACGCTCGCTTATATGACAGTGACCCATCCATCCTGTCAAGTCAGTGTCAGACTACAGGTGAGGAGGGACACGCAGAAAGACGGAGTGACACTTTCACTCAAAAGGGTAAGGCTTCCCCCCTCCCTTTTTGGAAAGAATATTTCTGTCAGATATTTGATAAAGAGCATTTTACATTTAATTCAATCAGGTAATGGTCATGCTGATAATCATTCTGGGTTAGAGTTTGTTGTGAATGCAAATGTGTGACAAAAACTCTTTTGATGTTACACGCAGGTGCTTGAGACACAAGCTTGGATTTAGGTGAAAATTGACGATGCTATGATTAACAGTCACACGTACATTTTTGTTACATTTAAATAGGTAGTGCACACCACATAGGCCAGGGCCTACAGTAGTGACTGAATGCATTTTTGTTTTTTGTAGAGTGAAATGCATGGTCAATTAAATTGTTCATAGTATGTCTTTTATGCATTCCTCTAAAATGCAGCATATATATATATATATATATATATATATATATATATATATATATATATATATATATATATACATACATATATATACAGTATATACATATATATACAGTATATACATGTATATATATATAATTCATATGGGTTAAATGTTGGTGCATTCACTCATCTACTATTACTCCACAATTAAGTGGGAATGGATCTACATTTTGGGCTTAAACACGCCTATATGGGCAACACGCCCACAATTAGCGCTGCGCAAGGTGCTGTTCGGGCGCTAACGTAAAATTACCACCTTTGCGACGATAGAGCCCATGATCTCTTTCCTCTCGAATTTCCCTGCAGCAGCTTCAAACATTAATATAATGTCTCAGCTCTCCTCTTATCTTATCTTATTCTGATGGCATTAAAATAATATCAGCTGCTCTCACAGTAATCATCTTATTGTGATGACAGCAAGGTGCAGCAGCTGTGGCATCGTACATCATGGAAGGGCAGGCGTTTATTATCATGGTCTTATCAGGTGAGTGTCCTTTGATGGTCATATTTTCTTCTAAGCAATTCTGATCAAAAACAATAAAGTCAAATGTATCATACAGAATTTACTTCATAGACAAATCAAGAATATAAAAAAGAAATTGATTCTGATTCTGATTTGAGAATGAGAATGTGCTTTTTATGTATGTTTGTGTGTGTGAGATATAGTGTAAATGGTCTGTTCTTGTATCTCTTGGCCATGCCATATCTAAGTAATAAATATCATATTTGATGAGTCAGTGTTACGCAGTATTCACACAGGAATTGCTTTCTATGCAGGAGTCATTGTACAAACTGATTTGACTAAATGCTTTGATTGTGGTCACAGGACTGTGCGCCCTCCCCTCATGTTTTCCTCGTCAGTACCACCTTGTTGAAGAACCTAAGACCTGGACTGAAGCCCAGAGCTACTGCAGGGAGAAGTTCACTGACCTGGCTACTGTAGACAACGGAGGAGATCTAGCTACGTTGAATGACATCATAGGCAGATATAGTAATGTCTGGATTGGACTGTATGATGACATTAACAGTTGGAGGTGGTCTCTGGAAAAGGAGGGTTACTATGGTGACGGAGAGGCTGAGTTCAGGAGGTGGAACCATGATCAACCCACTAACTATTTCAGTGAGAAGTGTGTGTTTATGCAACAATCATCTGGAACATGGTTCGATGTCTCTTGCAGTTCCATATATCCATTCATCTGCTACAATGGTAAGAAGAAAAGTAAACATAGCAATAATCATCTTCATAATCATCAACATCATCAATAAATCATTCATTTAGATAGATCAATACCGTCTTCTGATGATATGCGTAGCCAATAACAACATTGTCCCTGAGGTGACTGTAAAAGACACATAACATTAACTCTTGAACTACCTGGTTGAATTAAGTTAGTTCTGGGTCTTTTACATGAAAAAAGAACGCTACTTCTTTCTTGTTGTGTGAGATGTTCATCCTCGTTGGCTCTCCCTCAAGCGAAACATTGTCTTCATATTTACAACACATAAGCTCTCTCGCAAAACAAACCAACCAACCACTTGGTAAATTTCTAAAAAGTGAAAATAAAGGATATTTTATTTTGGCCATCAACCTGTCATCCCTTAACTGTCTTTGAGCGTAGAGGCTACACAGTGTTGGCTAGCTTTAGGCCTATGTTGTGTTGAGTTAGTGGACAGCCTGTAAACCAGCATCACTGGAGAGAACAGCAGCTTCATGACTTCTGCTAATTAATATTTTCAGACACCACTGAAGCCAACGACTCTTCCGGATTCATCTTTGTGAATGAAAGAAAGACCTGGACCGATGCTCAGCGTTACTGCAGGGAACATTACACAGACCTGGCCAGTGTGAGGAACCAGGCTGAGAACAACCAGATCAAGAAGATGCTACCTGGATACAGTGCTGTGTGGATCGGCCTCTTCAGAGACTCTTTGAAGTGGTCAGATGGGAGCGCCCTGTCATTCACCAGCTGGAATACTCGTGAACCAACCGACATCTCGGAATCTACTTGTGTGGCTGCAATTTTTGGTACATGGCAGACTTGGCCTTGTAGTGGGAGACTCTACTTTGCCTGCTACAGTGGTGAGTTCTGATCTAATTAAGTCTTTTTGAAATTCAGTCAATATTCACAAAAACCTTCTGGCTTGAATTTTTACTTTTTAATGGATTGAGAGTCTATTTTATTAAAATAAAATACCTATTCTTCTTTCACAGTTCCTGTGACAAAGCAGGTGGTGAGGATGAAGCTCACTAAGACAGACTCCTCAGTGGACCTGGAGGACCAAAAGGAAGCCATCTTGCAGCAGGTAATGATATGAGCACGATACAGAAATATTGTAATAATCATAATAATCATAATAATCGATTGGATTTATAGAGCGCTCAAAGTGCTTCCCACCTGTGTGTGTGATGCACTGCAGCCAGTTTGCACCAGAATGCTCACCACACATCGAGGACTGAATGTGCCAATTAAGTAACGAGGGATGATTAGGTGACCATGACTGAGGAAAGCCTGTGTGAGAACTTAGCCAGGGCACCAGGGTTGCACCCCCCAGGGCACCAGGGTTACACCCCCAGGGCACCAGGGTTACACCCCCCAGGGCACCAGGGTTACACCCCACAGGGCACCAGGGTTACACCCCCCAGGGCACCAGGGTTGCACCCCCCAGGGCACCAGGGTTGCACCCCCCAGGGCACCAGGGTTACACCCCCCAGGGCACCAGGGTTACACCCCTACTCTTGCGAAGAGTGCCGGTGGGATCTTTTAATGACCACAGACAGACAGGACCTCAGTTTAACGTCTCATCGAAAGGACGGTGCTCAGTCACAGGACTAGTCTCTTAAAACAGACGGTTGGCTCTCGCAATTTCTAAATGCTTCCGCCTAAACGTCTGTAATTCGAGCACGGAAAACTTGGTCAAAACGTAAAGGGAAGTTTGAAAATAATGAGCGATGATAGGGGGATGTCCCGGATGTCCTGCCTAAAGGCAGTTGATTGGATAAATACGAGCGGATATCCCGCCTTTGGGACATCCTCTCGTATTTCTCCAATCACCTGCAGCGGTTCATGGATAGTTTACACACCTCTCTATTTACCACACTACACCCATGTTTGAGACAGACTTGAAACGAGCATTACAAACAAGACAATAATGAAGATACCCTCCCCCACCAGATGAATCAGAGACTGAAGGACCAAGGCCTGAGTGGAGACATCAAGCTGAGATGGGTGAAGCAACCGGATGGAAAGATCTTCCACAAGGAAGGAGAGAAGGAGAAAAAAAGGAGAGAAAAGTCAGAAGAATTATAAACATGTTACCTGTCCCTCACAACCATAGACGGTTATAACTTGACACAATTCCAAATTGCCCCCAGCTTACGTCCTGTTGCAGTGTTTGCTAGTACAATAACTGACAGGACATAAGCTAGCTGGCAAACTGTTGCCTATAGCAACACAATTCTGTGAAAATGTCTATATTTTCCATAGGGATCCTAATAGGGGTGCTCCGATCCGGCTAAGCCACGATCCGATCCGATTCCGATTCCTGGGGTCACGATCCGATTCCAGAATCGATTCTCGATTTCAACGATTCTCGATTCCAACTATTCTCGATTCCAGAATCTAGAATCAATTCTCAATTATGTAGTTTTATATTGCAATAACACACAAAGGTAAATATAAGACAAAAAATGACAAGTGTATTAATGCTGAACTTCAAATTCAACTTCTGTATTACAGTCAGGGCCTAAATTCATTTTGCAAACTAGGGGGGAATTCCCCCCTTATGTTCTTCAGGTAAGATGGATTTATAGGCTGGGGGGGATCTGTAGACTTTGAGAAGGATTTATAGATTTTGGGGGGAATACATTAACCAGAGTTCTTAAGTGCAAGAGGTGGTGGCACCGTGGCAGTACAGTACACAAATTACATAAACATTTGGACACTTATTCAGCCGGTATCTTGCATGTTGCGTTCAGGTGCACTGTAATTTTTTTTCTTTTCTTTTTTTTACGATTTTAAGAATCGATTCTTGGCCACGATCCAGGAATCGTGGCATTAAGAATCGCGATCCTTTCAGAATCGATTTTTTGGAGCACCCCTAGATCCTAACCATAACCCCTAAAATGGCTCTTCTTAAAGGGCATTGTAGTTTTAGTTTCAGGACAGTTTGATTTTTTTCTTTGTTTCTTCTGTATCCGTACAGGACTGAAAGATTTGTCCTCAGCAAAGTTTACGTTTCAGAAAGGTTAGATGGATTTTGTTTTGTTCCTCCTGGTGGATGGTGATGGTATTGCTAGTTCATAGGTATAACCATATTTAATTTGTCAATTCTAAGAAATGTAATTAATTTAGGATCTTAGTGGATCTCTCTTATCTCCGATAGAATGTTTGTTTAAAGCAATTTCTGTGAATTTAATTTGGGAATTAGTTAGAGAATTTCTAACACTTGTGAAGTTCCCCAGTAAGCAAAGCTCAGAATCAGAATCCAGTGGAAACGTAACTCCTGTGATCTTGGTCAAGGTGTCGCAGAAGTCAAACCAAAAAGGCCTCACCTTTGTACAAAGCCAGGTACAGTGCAGGAACGAACCCACGTCTAGATCACATCTGAAGCACATTTCTGACAGCTCAGGTTTGTCTTTATGAAGTTTCTGTTGGGTCATGTACAGTTGGTGGGGGTAATTCTAGTGAACCAGTCTGTACCTGGCAGTAATAGTAGCTGACGTACTGTCTCTGCATACATCTGACCAGAGGTGTTCATCAATTGTTATGTTCAGATCTGATTCCCATCTCGCCCTAGATTTGTGCAAACCTGGCTTTGGTCCCTCATTCAGCAGTAGAGGAATACATTTTAGAAATGTCCCCCATGAAGCAGTTTTTCCACATCATTAAGTACATGTAAAGCCATTCCAGGGCCCAGGTTGGTTCTGAGGAAACATCTTAACTGCAGATAGCAGAAGAAGGTCTTGCTGTAAAGGTCATATTTCCTCTTCAATTGTTCAAAGGACATGAGAAGTCATTTAAATGTTGGATCTCTTTTTGATGCCACGTCTCCAGAATCTTGTTATTTACAGTCATGGGTTACAGGCGCAGACTGCATAATCGGGCACGTCGGGCAAGTGCCCGGTGGCCTGGCCTGGCCTGCAAGTTTTTTTTTTTTTTTTTTTTTTTTTTTTGTGTGTGCCCGCAGTCAGGCCACTCACTGAACAGCAGGCCAGGCAGGCCACTGCTCATTTCTGGACTCTTGTGTTGGAGCCTTAGTTTTGCATTGCTCAACACTTGGCTATAGGCTATAGAGACTAAAACCATTGTTGGCCTAATTTTTCAGAAACAAAGGTTGGGGCTTGAGCAGAACACACTACCATGTCTTTAATGTTAGGGGCTTGCTTAAACAGGAAGATGTTTAATGAAACTGAGAATATGTTGATGTTTATTATTATTGTTATTATGACGTGTAGTTCTTAAGCCTGTGGAGAATAACGCAGTATGCATGATCTGATCACTCTTCCTTAAATAAAGTTTGCTGTGAAGCGTTTCTACAGAGGCATGTTTTTGGTTTTACTTCTTCATATTATACTTGCAGTTATCTAGGCAATGTTGATGTTTCTATTAGTGAACAAATAGGTAACATGTATCATCGCGTTAGCATTATATTCACTTGCTTCAAACGACCCAAATTGGGCTTCAAATGGCCCAGATTTTTCGCACCGGCCCGTATTGGCCTGGCCTGCTTGGTATAAATGCCCGGCCTGAATTATGATCCCAGTCCGCCCCTGCGATGGGTATGAGCTCATTTAGTCTCAGAGGTGTTTTTGCTGACAGTCAGCCCAAGGCTTCCATGAGTCTCACACCATATTTTAATCAAGTGCTTTAAAATAGGATTGTCTGTCTTTTTAGATATCATTTAGTTCTGGAGCTCCATTTAGAGATAAAACCACTGAATACCTTTTCTTTCATGGAGTACAATCCAATGTATATCAAAGAGGGGGCACTGCACCCTAATTATAGGCTAAGTAACTTCTATTTTATTCTTTTTGATTGTTTATGATACATTCTTATGCCTCTTACAATGTGTGATGTTTATATTTTTTTCATGCCTGAGTGTGAGCAACTGTAGCATGACTCAATTTCCCCTCGGAGATCAATAAATGTATTCTCATTAAATTCTGATTCTGATTCTAAATGAATCACATTTGGGCTGCCAAATTATATTTTTTTAAAGTGGGTAAACGAAGGCTCCCTAATCTATAATCTCACGTAAAGTTTTTAATAGATACCCTGGGCACTTTACAATTCCATATAAATTGTCTAACATGTTTGTTGAGGGTTTTGAAAAGGTTAGTGGTATAGGTATAGTGGAATGGGCACGGACTGGAGAAGATATTGGACCCTCGGGCCTCGCTAATATGTTCGTTTTCACACGGTTAACTTAACTCTGCCAATTAGAGGGCAGATTCATCCATCTACGTAGATCATCTTCAATTCTACTGAGCAATGAGAGATGATTCAGTTTATACAAATGATTAATCTACAGTTATTCCAAGATATTTTATACCATTCGAGGAAGTCACTAAAATGGACTTGTTTGCTGATATTCAGTGTAATCAAAACGTGTTAGTGGAATAATTTCACTTTCCTCCCAGTTCACCTTATATGATATTACCTTTGGTCATGAATGAATACAGAATAGGATAGCATCATGCTGCTCAGCGTTGAATTAACATATTTGTAATTTAGCCACAATACATTTTGAAATGGATTTTGAATTAAATCCATGATGGGATCTAATGTGAGTCTTGATCTGTAACTTTGCTGATTCTCACACACATCATGTGAAATATGAATTCACTCACCCAGGAGAAGTAACGGGGCAGAGTAGTTCATCATGACATCACATCTCCCTCTCCGGCTCTGGAAATCAACCCTCACTGTGTAAGATAAACATCTTATTAATTTGCACAGCCCCTGGAATTTGCTTTAAGGTTTGTCACAAATGCAAAAAGCAATGCAAATCCACTGACTCATGATGAGAAAGACATCTAGAACACATGGCAAGACATGAGAGAGCTAGTTGTTTGGACTGCTGCCATCTGTCAGTCTGGTGGTACATTTAGATATTTCACTCATAGCCTACTGCAACAAAGCTTGGTAATTATGTCTTTGTTATGAATGATACCTCATTATGTCTTAAGTACCTTCACTTCATTATACAGGACACTATTGCAATCAGTCATTAAATTATTTGAACTCATGCATGCCAATGGCCTGAAAATGGCCAACACAATTGTAAAATCACACTCAAAATCACTCAATTCAGATTTGACCTATAGGCCTACAACACGCAAGCATTTGATAATTGCACTCTTTGGATAGTTGGGATCATAGGTGGTTTTAGACCCTTTTTAGGGGGGCTTGGACGTTAGGAGAATAGTGAAACACATGTACAGCTCCAGAGAAGATGATCAGCCCAAGGTACAGCCTGCCACATTTAGCCGAAATCCCCATTCTGAAATCCCATTCACTTTTCCCCTTATGAACCAAAGTGCTACTTCTGGACTCATTCCTGCGGTACTAAATGAATGATGGCTTTATTGTCAACAACAAACAACACAACAACAGGATGGACAAATGAATTATATTTGAATAATATAATAATACAGAAATAGTGCTGCAATAGAATAGTTTAATGACGATGTCTAACTACATAAGCTTCTGAATGGAGATAAGCAATATCACTAATAGTGTAGTGACAGAAACAATAGGCCTATTGGTAAGAAAGATCCCAGCTAGCTAATATCTCTTTAGCTATGAAACAAATACATAAAGCACACACAAATGATGGCATGCACTCTCAATCTTTACAAGTGACAAGAAGATGTATTTATTTAGAGACCCTAACCCTTTTTTTTAATGATGGATTATCCACATATCATAAACCTAACCCTTCAAGAGGAATTTAAGAAATCAGCTCAGCCTTTTGCTCACTAGTGCATACTTATCTGAATTACAGGCACCAAATACCTGCCTCTTTTATATACATAGAATGAAACTAGGCAGGTGATATTGCTTTTAGTCATGCTGTTGGTTGTTGGTTTTGTTGGGAGTTGTTAGTTTGCTGTTGCCCTCACTCTGAATAAGTGCAGCAACTAAACACAATGTAAATCATCTCAGTCAAACTCATGTAAATGAGTTTGTCTGGTTTTGCCCTTCCCATTCATTTGTCTTGTAAAGCTGGACATGCCCAGTCCAATCCAGCTCCATTGTAATGACAAGAATGTAAATGAAAAAGATTAGAGAGATCTGATCTGGATGCTGTTTGACTCTGTAGTGTTTGTGTGTTGTGTGAGATCTGATCTGGATGCTGTTTGACTCTGTAGTGTTTGTGTGTTGTGTGAGATCTGATCTGGATGCTGTTTGACTCTGTAGTGTTTGTGTGTTGTGTGAGATCTGATCTGGATGCTGTTTGACTCTGTAGTGTTTGTGTGTTGTGTGAGATCTGATCTGGATGCTGTTTGACTCTGTAGTGTTTGTGTGTTGTGTGAGATCTGATCTGGATGCTGTTTGACTCTGTCATGTTTGTGTGTTGTGTGAGATCTGATCTGGATGCTGTTTGACTCTGTAGTGTTTGTGTGTTGTGTGAGAAGTGACCAACAGGAGTTGTGAGCTCAAGATAAATTAGCAGAGATGAAGAGAGATGTAGAGCTATTTTTTTAAATATAATCTATAGGAGTAAGAAACAGTCTTTAGATAATCTAATTTCCTTTGGCCTAATGTATCAAAGTTCTTAGTTTCCAAGACATGTGATCCATCATAAACCATCAGGTTTCCAACACATGTGGTGTCAAACTTGTGAATCTCTGTGGACACGAGTTACAGTATATCAGTGTTAACAGCTGATGTGGATAACTTATTGAACAGTTTCAAGGCACTCTTCAAGCAAAAACAAACAAAAAAAGCACATGGAACAGTTGGTTATGTTGTAACCAAGGTTCCTTGAGTGGAAAGACTCTCTCTCCTTACTATATTTCCAATGTATATGGGATTCACCCTGATCAGAGGCAGCTGACATGAAATACTCTTTAAGACACTTCACCTGGATGCAGTTGTCCAGGGCTACATCAGCACCACGCAGGATAATAAGCAGAAGTTAGGGCCTCCTAACCCTGTTTCACACATGGCTGTTTAACTTGCCTCTACACTGACCTGTGTTCACATACTTACATCATCATCACCCTCTTTAGTATTCTCTGAGTTGGAATACGTTTAAAGACTGCCACAGAGAATGATAAAAACACAAAAGCCACTTGAATACTTGGTGTCAGTAGGAAAAACAGATTTTATTTTTCAATGCTACAGTAAAGATGAGGTATGGTGACCACAAAAATAAAACATAGAAAATCACAGAGGGTTAGACCGCATTTTAAGGATAAAAAAATAAAGTTTGTCTAGTGATGACTTTAAGATAGGACACATACTAAAAGGCATTTGGAACAATCTTTAAAGGAATGTGCAAATTGTGTCATTACTTTAATGCAAATGAGACGAGTAAAGTCATGAAAAAAGAAGAACAAAATAAGCAATGCCCATCATTTACAAAAATGTTTTTAAAAAATCAGTGCAGCTAGAATATACTTAAAAAGGCATAATAAATGTTTTTCAGTAGCATGGCGGTGTGTGATGGGTTTATAGTGTAAATATTGCACAAACCGTACAGAAAAACACTTCCTACTCGCCGCAAAACAATCAAACTTCCACAGACGTGTGAGAAAATCAAAGTGAAAGGATCTTGAAAAGGACCGACACAAACAGATGAAAAGGACCTACACAAACAGAAAGAGTGCCAGGTCTTTGGCGTGCAGGTGCTGCGCCAGGTTCTGAATGCGGCACAGGCGGACGTTCTGGGCGTCGCCCACGCTGTACACACGGAAAATGTGGTAGCGCCCCCTCTCTTTCAGCGCAAAGTCCAGCTCGTTGGCGGAGAGGTGGATGAAGGCCCTTTCCCTCTTCACCGTCGACTTCACCTCCACGTACACCTCCCCCGTGGCCTCGAAGGTGAGCTTGAAGTCGTACGGGTGGCCGGTCTCGCCCCGCTGGTTGCACCACAGGACGTGCGTGGGCCGCCCGGCCTCGCCGCCGTCCCGCCAGTGGCACAGGAAGGAGTTGACCAGCTGCTCGCCCCACTCCCCGATCGCCTCCACGTCCCGAGGCTCGTCGTACAGCACCACCTGCCCAGAGCAAAGCAACGACTCTGAAAACCTTTCCCATGACAACGCACAACCGCTGCTGAAAAAGACCTCACAAGTACATCATTTGACTTTGTTCATGTTAAGACGATGGAGATCATTATAATTAGGATTTAGCCTTTAGCTGAATAAGCTGTATGTTGTTGTAACTGAGTGAGCAAATTTACATGAACACACACTAGCTGATTCTATACAGTAGGGATGGTTCGATATATCGAATGTGACAATATGTATCATGGGGCGAAAAAAAAAAAAATCTCGTTATTAGCTCAATTTCATTCTGCTCTACTATCCTGTCAGGACAGATAGAGCTAAACCCTGGTCTGTCAGGACAGATAGAGCTAAACCCTGGTCTGTCAGGACAGATAGAGTTAAACCCTGGTCTGTCACTCAGGACAGATAGAGCTAAACCCTGGTCTGTCAGGACAGATAGAGCTAAACCCTGGTCTGTCAGGACAGATAGAGCTAAACCCTGGTCTGTCAGGACAGATAGAGCTAAACCCTGGTCTGTCAGGACAGATAGAGCTAAACCCTGGTCTGTCAGGACAGATAGAGCTAAACCCTGGTCTGTCAGGACAGATAGAGCTAAACCCTGGTCTGTCAGGACAGATAGAGCTAAACCCTGGTCTGTCAGGACAGATAGAGCTAAACCCTGGTCTGTCAGGACAGATAGAGCTAAACCCTGGTCTGTCAGGACAGTGCTACACTGAATGTACTGACGGTGCTGGGTCTCTCGCAGGTCAGCTCCATATCCTCCAGAGTGGCGTGTGGCGGCTGTCCTTTGTTCCAGAGGGGAAAGTCCAGGACCAGAGGAGGACGCTGGCTGTCTCCGCTCCCCTGGAACACGCTGGGAACCATCACTGTGTCAATGGCGACACTGCTGCCAAACAAGGATGAGATGAAAGAGAGAGAGGAAAAAAATGGGGGGAATTAGGATTACGCATTGAGTAACACTGGAAACCCAACATTTATTTTTCTGCATCAATGTGAGAGTGGTGTTTTTCCCAGTTTATGGAGGCCGGAGAGGAAACCTACTGTCCGGGCAGTGTGGACTGCTGGCTGCCCTCTCCATCCTTTTCGGCGCTCTCACCCAGTCCAGCGCCGCTCTGTTGGCTGTGCTCTGTCAGTACACCGGGAGCCACTGCAGAACCTTTAACAACACAACAGGGTGTATTATATGCTACATGCAGGGTGTATTATACGGTACATGCAGAATTTGTGAATTCTTAAGCAAGGAATACATCTAAAGAATGCATTGCTTTGTCATTTTTGTAATGTCATTTTGAATATTGAGAGATGAAATGTCTCTGTTTAAGTCTTGTATTCTAATGTTTTAACCAACAGAGTGTTTGTATTTCTGGAAGGGATTATTTATACAGGAGGAAATGGATCTCAAATTACTAGACCCGTGTAAAATTTCATGATCTTCAGTGGTGCTTACATGCTAAGCTACGAAATGCTACCATACAAGACATGAATTGAAGTTGTGAGAAGATGACCACCAATGTCTGACCTGAAAGGTGTGGGATGCTGGTGGTCACTGCAGCAGCGTTAGGCTGGACTGGATGGTCTCTCTGTGGGCTGGGTTGGTCCTGGACTGGATGGTCTCTCTGGGGGCCAGGTTTGTCAGCGGTTCGGCTCCCGGTCTTCGGAGGCTGGTTTTCCTCGTAGCTGCTGCTGACAGTCTGGGGAACAGGGCTGCTGCCTCTAGGGGCCACGCCTCTCTCTGGGTCTCGGTCTTTAGGCCCAGCAGGCGGTGGCCACATCTTCATAACTGCATCTACTATTCCATCTGCCTGACCTGGTGGGACAAAAATAAATGGACAGGATGCTGTTTTACATTTTAAAAATATTCCTCCAGCTCTCTGGCTGCACAAAGTTACAACTAGCGGTTCAGCTGTCATAGAAATATGGAAGATCCGGACGCCTCCTCCACGTTAAAGCTTTGCCAGCAACAGACAGGTTACCTTACACCAGTGATTCCCAAACACTGGTGGGCCATGGAGGTACTGCAGGTGGGCCGCGAGTCTGTCAACACTGCCGATAAGCCCCCCCCCCCCGGGTCGTGTTATTCGGACGATACAGTATGTTGTAATATGTCTGTTGATTGTTAAATTGTGTTTGTATTTAGAAGAAACAGTGTCTTGGGACGCAAGACAAATTCCAGAACCTTCCGACAATAAGGTAAAATCAAATCAAATAAAGAAAATTACATGTGGATGGTTTATTAATTTGCTGTATGCCCAAGTTCACATGCTCTGTTAATGAAATAAAACAAAACATTATATTAAGGTTATATGGAAATACCATCATTTAAGTATGTTGATTAGAGTTGTGTTTAAAAGGTGCAGTGGACGATTTTCAGATTTCAAAGTGGGCCTGGCATCCTTAAGTTTGGGAACCCCTGCTGTACAGTACCTGTGCTCCTCCAGCTCCCTTCATCCTATTCACCTTATGTTCCAACACAGGAGTCAGCCAGTTACTTCCTATTGTGTTGACACTTCCTGTGACAGTACAGTACTAGTGACCAGGTAAAACAGAACACTTCCTGTGACAGTACAGTACTAGTGAGCAGGTAAAACAGAACACTTCCTGTGACAGTACAGTACTAGTGAGCAGGTAAAACAGAACACTTCCTGTGACAGTACAGTACTAGTGAGCAGGTAAAACAGAACACTTCCTGTGACAGTACAGTACTAGTGAGCAGGTAAAACAGAACACTTCCTGTGACAGTACAGTACTAGTGACCAGGTAAAACAGAACACTTCCTGTGACAGTACAGTACTAGTGAGCAGGTAAAACAGAACACTTCCTGTGACAGTACAGTACTAGTGAGCAGGTAAAACAGAACACTTCCTGTGACAGTACAGTACTAGTGAGCAGGTCAAACAGAACACTTCCTGTGACAGTACAGTACTAGTGAGCAGGTAAAACAGAACACTTCCTGTGACAGTACAGTACTAGTGAGCAGGTAACACAGAACACTTCCTGTGACAGTACAGTACTAGTGAGCAGGTAAAACAGACGGTGTTTTGAACAGGAAGTCAGAACACAACTGGGTCAAGTGGGCGGGGCTACATAAGGTGAATACAGTGCTGTACAGTACCTGTGCGACTGGTGTCGGTGTTCACCATAGACGCCCGTGGAGGCCAGCAAACGAGCGTCTGCTCTCCGTTCTTTTGCGCGGAGCGAGACGTCTCTTCTTGGGCGGTGACAGCAGAGAAGCTCTTTGATGGTGCTGCTTTACAGCAGATAAGAAGGAGTGGGAAAACCAAGGAGAAGAAGAAAGGAACGGTTACACAACATGCTCCCAAACACAGATTGCCTCTAACACTGTTTTCGTTAACGCTGTGACTTAATTAAACAAGTGTCAGTTAAGATTTTCATGGGTTCGCCTGTTTTATTACACTTATTATTACACTTAACACTGCTCTGAGCTCGATCTGTAGATCAACTGCTCTGAGTTCGAACTCTGCCCTGCAAGGCAGATTTCAGAGCTCAGAGCAGTAGATCTGTAGCATGTTAGATAGACACCGCTGGCTGTGATATCTGATCTCGAGATTATGGACGATGAATTCAATGGTGTATTTATTTGAGCCGGTCTGGAATAATGTCTGGATTACACAAGGAGGGAGGGTGAGGAGCTGTTATCAATGTGACGGACACTCGGACAGCAAACAGAGCAGGCTGTCGGCAGCACGGAGGTTCGTTACATCACTAATTCATGTTCTCTATATTATATAACAACCATAATGAACCGCAGCATGACAGAAAATATGTTGTTTACAGAGTGCATTATGCATGCCCCGTTTTCGCCCGTTCTAAAGGTAAAGGTAAAGTCCCACTGATTGTCACACACAATGTGTGAAATTTGTTCTCCGCATTTGACCCATCCCCTGGGGGAGCGGTGAGCAGCAGCAGCGCCGCGCTCGGGAATCATATGATCTAACCCCCCAATTCCAACCCTTTGATGCTGAGTGCCAAGCAGGGAGGCAAATGGGTCCCATTTTTATAGTCTTTGGTATGACTCGGCCGGGGATCGAACTCACGACCTCCCAGTCTCAGGGCGGACACTCAGAGCACAAGGCCACTGAGCTGGTATCGCCTGTTCCAGGACTCTACTTGTTGCTGAATATCTTCTGTGGGGATCCGAATGAAACGAAAGTTATCTGGCTGAGTAAAACATCATATTTTAAGGTGGAAATAAGGTCCGGGGTGTTAAAAAACATAATTCTCCTTTAAGGTTGGGAACCACTGCAAATTAGGTCAACAAACACTTTGATGATGTCAACTCGGACAAACCGGAGCTCTGCAATGATACGCGCAATTCCGACCTGTAATTCCGACCTCGACAACTGTTCAATTCATTTTTTCCAGTGTTCTGAGTTGTCCTGAACAGGGTATTTATTAGCCCATTGATGATGTGTCTTCCATACGTTTCTCCAGCCTAGTCTCTGGTTTGGGAGGCTCTGGGACCTCCCACCGCTCCTCATCGGCGGGCAGCTCTTTGATGTCCTCCTTGTGCAAGTATCTCTTCAGAGCTCCTGGGTCCTACACACACACACACGCACACGCACACGCACACGCACACACACACACCCACGCACACACACACACACACACACACACACACACACACACACACACACACACACACACACACACACACACACAGTGAATGACTTTTCTTTTACTTTTACTTTATTGGGTAAAATAATAAAATTAAAGCTGAGTCCACTGGTCCCCATGGGTAGCCAAATCATTGCATTCTTTCCATTTACGCTGGAAAAACTGTGCGGTTATCACAGATTTTGTTCCTCAGAATTCTGACATTAATCAGAGAATTTTTTCCTCAAAATTCCAACTTTAAACTCCGAATTCTGACTAATCTCGGAAAGTCTTCTGAAACGCCCCTCCCCCCATGTCCCAAAGCAACTGTTACACAAAGAAAATCACAGATAGGATATTCACCATAGATGTATCAATGTTCAATGTGTGTGTGTGTGTGTGTGTGTGCAGAAGAAAGGCAGAGAACGACAGAATGAAAGACCACGAACAAGCAAGGAGCCTTTTCAATGCATATAGTTTAGTGATTCAATGCCAGGAGAGATCATATATCACTTACACCCAGTGAGGTCATTAGAGGTCATATCACTTACACCCAGTGAGGTCATTAGAGGTCATATCACTTACACCCAGTGAGGTCATTAGAGGTCATATCACTTACACCCAGTGAGGTCATTAGAGGTCATATCACTTACACCCAGTGAGGTCATTAGAGGTCATATCACTTACACCCAGTGAGGTCATTAGAGGTCATATCACTTACACCCAGTGAGGTCATTAGGCCAGTCACAAACTGGATCAGCTCTTTCCTGTGGCTGTTCTCTGTGCAGAATAGCTTCACCAGCTCTCTGCAACACACACACACACATAATATTATAATATTACAAGGTATTACAGGACGTGTGCATGCAGGCATCACCCCACATATACTACACACTTTTCACCTCCTACCACCCTCCATCCTAGAATCCTATCCTATCATGAGAATGAAAAGTCTGCGTGTGTGTGTCTGTGTGTGTGTGTGTGTGTGTGTGTGTGTGTGTGTGTGTGTGTGAGTGTG
Source organism: Poromitra crassiceps (assembly GCF_964638095.1). Lineage (NCBI taxonomy): Eukaryota > Metazoa > Chordata > Actinopteri > Beryciformes > Melamphaidae > Poromitra > Poromitra crassiceps. The sequence goes on from NC_139644.1 coordinate 6,335,310, forward strand.
TGTGTGTGTGTGTGTGTGTGTGTGTGATTCGGCCACATCTATGCAATTTTACATGTGATCACGCTGAATCTTTCAGGAAGTGTAAAGGGTGGCCCCTGTGGGTGACCTAACGGAGCTCGATTTGTATTAGGTAATTAGGGCAGATTAATGGCCGAACTTGCAATGTTGTTTCTCAAGATCCTATTGATAATTTGTGAATGTTTAAACTTAAACTTTAAGTAGTTGTGGGGACAAGGTCTCACAGCACAACAGTGTTGGGCCTGTCTCTTCACACACACACACCTGCAGATGTCCAGCTTGGCTGAGAGGTGATCTTTCTGGACGTAGAGCTCCTTGTTGTCCTTCAGCAGACAGATGACATCCTGAATCTGCACCACAGCAGCCTCGTCGTCATCGTCGGCGGACACAGACAGCTGGTAGCGGATGTACAGCTTACCCACCTGATACACGAGGAGACAAAACGCAGATCCACAAACATGAAGACGCTTCACGCTGCATTGCATTTGGAACTTCTAGCTCTATTTGCAGGTGCCATGAGTCTGCCTTTATCATCAGGCCAACAGAAGAGCTGCTCAGAGGAGCTTTACTCTGAGGGTGTTCTCAAAACTTTACTCTGAGGGTGTTCTCTAAACTTTACTCTGAAGGTGTTCTCAGAACTTTACTTTACTCTGAGGGTGTTCTCTAAACTTTACTCTGAAGGTGTTCTCAGAACTTTACTTTACTCTGAGGGTGTTCTCAGAACTTTACTCTGAGGGTGTTCTCAAAACTTTACTTTACTCTGAGGGTGTTCTCAAAACTTTACTCTGAGGGTGTTCTCAGAACTTTACTTTACTCTGAGGGTGTTCTCAAAACTTTACTCTGAGGGTGTTCTCAGAACTTTACTTTACTCTGAGGGTGTTCTCTAAACTTTACTTTACTCTGAGGGTGTTCTCAGAACTTTACTCTGAGGGTGTTCTCAAAACTTTACTTTACTCTGAGGGTGTTCTCAAAACTTTACTCTGAGGGTGTTCTCAGAACTTTACTTTACTCTGAGGGTGTTCTCAAAACTTTACTCTGAGGGTGTTCTCAGAACTTTACTTTACTCTGAGGGTGTTCTCTAAACTTTACTCTGAAGGTGTTCTCAGAACTTTACTTTACTCTGAGGGTGTTCTCAGAACTTTACTCTGAGGGTGTTCTCAAAACTTTACTTTACTCTGAGGGTGTTCTCAAAACTTTACTCTGAGGGTGTTCTCAGAACTTTACTTTACTCTGAGGGTGTTCTCAAAACTTTACTCTGAGGGTGTTCTCAGAACTTTACTTTACTCTGAGGGTGTTCTCAGAACTTTACTTTACTCTGAGGGTGTTCTCAAAACTTTACTTTACTCTGAGGGTGTTCTCAGAACTTTACTTTACTCTGAGGGTGTTCTCAAAACTTTACTTTACTCTGAGGGTGTTCTCAGAACTTTACTTTACTCTGAGGGTGTTCTCAAAACTTTACTTTACTCTGAGGGTGTTCTCAGAACTTTACTTTACTCTGAGGGTGTTCTCAAAACTTTACTTTACTCTGAGGGTGTTCTCAGAACTTTACTCTGAGCGTGTTCTCAGAACTTTACCATCAGGCCAACAGAAGAGCTGCTCAGAGGAGCTTTACTCTGAGGGTGTTCTCAAAACTTTACTTTACTCTGAGGGTGTTCTCAAAACTTTACTTTACTCTGAGGGTGTTCTCAGAACTTTACTTTACTCTGAGGGTGTTCTCAAAACTTTACTTTACTCTGAGGGTGTTCTCAAAACTTTACTTTACTCTGAGGGTGTTCTCAGAACTTTACTTTACTCTGAGGGTGTTCTCAGAACTTTACTTTACTCTGAGGGTGTTCTCAGAACTTTATCATCAGGCCAACAGAAGAGCTGCTCAGAGGAGCTTTACTCTGAGGGTGTTCTCAGAACTTTACTCTGAGGGTGTTCTCAGAACTTTACTCTGAGGGTGTTCTCAGAACTTTACTCTGAGGGTGTTCTCAAAACTTTACTCTGAGGGTGTTCTCAAAACTTTACTCTGAGGGTGTTCTCAAAACTTTACTCTGAGGGTGTTCTCAAAACTTTACTTTACTCTGAGGGTGTTCTCAGAACTTTACTCTGAGGGTGTTCTCAGAACTTTACTTTACTCTGAGGGTGTTCTCAAAACTTTACTTTACTCTGAGGGTGTTCTCAAAACTTTACTCTGAGGGTGTTCTCAAAACCTTTTGTATAGTTGCTTTGTTGAACCATGTATCGGTTACATTACGTTTCACACAGCCGAATGTCAAGGAAACCATAACCGATATATAAAGATAAACAAAAGCCATGTGGGAGCATCCATTCCTTTATTAGTATGACATCTGGTGTGAGATGTTTCCTCCAGGAAAAACATGTCCTTATCTGTCTATAACTTAGTGTGCTTAGGGCTGGGATGATAACAGCATCACTGCGGCCATGTGACTCCACCGCAGGGTTGAGTTCATTATGTATTATTATTATTATTATTATGTATGTTTTATTGTAGTCTACTTTATTATATTAGTTACAGGCATACTGCCAAAACAAGTTCAGTAGGCTATAGCCCTACTGAACTTCTTCTACTGTAGAACTAACCTAACTAAGGAAGAATGCTCCAAGGTTCAAAATACTGTAACTGTGCGAAAATGTCCTGAGAGTGATGGTCAAATGTTCTGACCTGTGCATAGTGAAGCCGTTTGATCTTCTCTCCGATGTGGTTGTGGAGCAGCTCTGAGTAGATGTCTCCCAGCTCCTCGTGGTGGTAGAGGAACCTCTGGATGTAGGGCATCAGTGAGTGCACTAGGGCCTGCATGGAGGGGCAGGGCCTCAGGTTCTCTGTAAGGGCCTCGGTCTTCACGCACTGCGACAGCTGGCGAATACCGCAGATCTCCAAGAACAGGAACCGGTCCTCGTCGCTGAAGGCAGGCACACTGCTAACTCGATCTCCTTGTGTTGTCTGACCTGTCAGGCAAATCATATGACCATAAAGATCTGTATTTATTTAGCCACTTTTCAGAAAACCATTACATTATAAAGCCACACCAAAAGCAATGAAAGCAGGATAAGACATCAAATCAAGGCCAGAAACATGAAAGTAAAACATAAAACGGAGGTAAAAAATAATAATGGGTAATTAAGTAAAAGGCAAAAGCTAGTCTATAGTCAGATAAACATCTGCTACTATCCCAAGTGCTTTCCCAAATTATGATGGGATCTGTAACACAATAACTTTAACATTGATAACCATATAGAAAGAAAATGTTCCAGCAGCAGCATACCATGTTGGTTCCCAGTCCTGGTCCTGGTCTTCTTGTCTGGGGGTGGCAGGTTGAGCAAACAACTGTGGGGTTTAAAGATCTTCTCCAGTTCTTTGCTGTCAGAGATCATGGGTCTGTGGGCCAGAGTCACCCAGGTGTTATCCTTGGTGGGGAACACCCTCATGTCCTTCAGCATACCTGGAATAAATAAATGGATCAGAGGTTGATCAGATATGGATGCATCGGAATTCACCCGGATCCAATCCGATTCCAATCCTGCATATTGGATCAGTGCAGCCCTAGCTGTGGGGGTTGGGTGGTGTTTGCAACATGTGTCTGTGTTCCTCACCCTTCATTGTGGAGCAGTAGCTGGGAATGGTTTTTGTCTGAGTGTATTCCTGCTCCCCAAATACTGGAATCTTACACTTGTGAGCTGTAAAAGAGAAACATGTTATATGATATGAGAGCACTATTACAATTACCAATTATAGGGGCCATAACAGTTGTCCACCAGAAAGATGATTAGCAGCAGACAGATGGGACATAATGTGAGTCATTGAATGTGAGAAGAAAGGGACTGGCAAAAGGGACTGACAATGTAAAGGTCCTCACCAAGTCTGGCATAGAGCACGGACACATCCTGCAGCACTTCAGCAGTTGGTATGGGAGACGACAAACAGATCAGCTCCAACAGACCTACATACTGATTCATGTTGGGGCAGGTGTCCACACTCAGCAGCTACACATAGACATCACGCACACACACACACGCACGCACGCACACACACACACAGGCACACACTCACACGCACACACACACACACGCACGCACACGCACACACACACACACACACACACACACACACACACACAGTGCAGCATTAGTAATGGGGGAGTGACTGTAATAACCCCCGCCCCCCTTTCTCCCAATAGACCAGAACTGCGTCGCGTCTTCAAGCGCCCAGCTCCAAGGCTGCGCCCCTTTTTAGGGGAAACCCACCATAGTAAACGACGGTACAAGAAGCCAAAACCACTTCAAACAAACTATTTAAAACGGTTTAATTTGATAGAGATATGCCGAAGAGTTGCTGTGTTGTTATAGTTTCACTAACAATAAAAAAAACAAAAAACTGGTCTGCGATAGGGTAGGCGTGACACCGTCAATGTGGACGATGCATGTAACCTGGTGGAAACTGGATACAGCGTTCATATAAGGCAAGTACCTCGTGTCGATGTATCTTGCGCATTCTATGGCCGGCCGAGTTGAAATATATTGTCATGTCATGGTGTCTTTGGGTCATTTATAAAGGAAATGAATTCTGTTATTTTTCTATAGATGTTTTGGGTACTGCTATTTTACATTGAAGTCAACGCGAGTGGCTTGTGTTATCCCATAAAAAGGGGCGCGGCCTTCAAGTTTTGCAAATTACCCGGATGTGCTGTTCTGGTCTATTGTTCTTGGCCAATCATCCCCTGTCTAAGCAGTCCCGGTCGTTGCTCCACCCCCTCTGCTGATCTGGGGAGGGTGTGGACTCTCACATGCCTCCTCCGATGCATGTGGAGTCACCAGCCGCTTCTTTTCACCTGACAGCGAGGAGTTTCACTGGGAGGATGTAGCGCGTGCAGAGGAACACCTTATTCCCCCCAGTCCCCCCAGAGGAGGTGCTAGTGCAGTGACCAAGATGATACCCTTATCCGGCTTCCGGGGTGCGAACCTGCAGCCCTCATGTTGGTAGACGAGGGAATAGAACCTGCGGCCCTCATGTTGGTAGGCGAGGGAATAGAACCTGCAGCCCTCATGTTGGTAGGCGAGGGAATAGAACCTGCAGCCCTCATGTTGGTAGGCGAGGGAATAGAACCTGCAGCCCTCATGTTGGTAGGCGAGGGAATAGAACCTATGGCCCTCATGTTGGTAGGCGAGGGAATAGAACCTACGGCCCTCATGTTGGTAGGCGAGGGAATAGAACCTGCAGCCCTCATGTTGGTAGGCGAGGGAATAGAACCTGCAGCCCTCATGTTGGTAGGCGAGGGAATAGAACCTGCAGCCCTCATGTTGGTAGGCGAGGGAATAGAACCTGCAGCCCTCATGTTGGTAGGCGAGGGAATAGAACCTGCAGCCCTCATGTTGGTAGGCGAGGGAATAGAACCTGCAGCCCTCATGTTGGTAGGCGAGGGAATAGAACCTGCAGCCCTCATGTTGGTAGGCGAGGGAATAGAACCTGCAGCCCTCATGTTGGTAGGCGAGGGAATAGAACCTGCAGCCCTCATGTTGGTAGGCGAGGGAATAGAACCTGCAGCCCTCATGTTGGTAGGCGAGGGAATAGAACCTGCAGCCCTCATGTTGGTAGGCGAGGGAATACAACCTGCGGCCCTCATGTTGGTAGGCGAGGGAATAGAACCTGCAGCCCTCATGTTGGTAGGCGAGGGAATAGAACCTGCAGCCCTCATGTTGGTAGGCGAGGGAATAGAACCTGCAGCCCTCATATTGGTAGGCGAGGGAATAGAACCTGCAGCCCTCATATTGGTAGGCGAGGGAATAGAACCTGCAGCCCTCATGTTGGTAGGCGAGGGAATAGAACCTGCAGCCCTCATGTTGGTAGGCGAGGGAATAGAACCTGCAGCCCTCATGTTGGTAGGCGAGGGAATAGAACCTACGGCCCTCATGTTGGTAGGCGAGGGAATAGAACCTACGGCCCTCATGTTGGTAGGCGAGGGAATAGAACCTGCGGCCCTCATGTTGGTAGGCGAGGGAATACAACCTGCGGCCCTCATGTTGGTAGGCGAGGGAATAGAACCTGCAGCCCTCATGTTGGTAGGCGAGGGAATAGAACCTGCAGCCCTCATGTTGGTAGGCGAGGGAATAGAACCTGCAGCCCTCATGTTGGTAGGCGAGGGAATAGAACCTGCAGCCCTCATGTTGGTAGGCGAGGGAATAGAACCTGCGGCCCTCATGTTGGTAGGCGAGGGAATAGAACCTGCAGCCCTCATGTTGGTAGGCGAGGGAATAGAACCTGCAGCCCTCATGTTGGTAGGCGAGGGAATAGAACCTGCGGCCCTCATGTTGGTAGGCGAGGGAATAGAACCTGCAGCCCTCATGTTGGTAGGCGAGGGAATAGAACCTGCAGCCCTCATGTTGGTAGGCGAGGGAATAGAACCTGCAGCCCTCATGTTGGTAGGCGAGGGAATAGAACCTGCAGCCCTCATGTTGGTAGGCGAGGGAATAGAACCTGCAGCCCTCATGTTGGTAGGCGAGGGAATAGAACCTGCAGCCCTCATGTTGGTAGGCGAGGGAATAGAACCTGCAGCCCTCATGTTAGTAGGCGAGGGAATAGAACCTGCAGCCCTCATGTTGGTAGGCGAGGGAATAGAACCTGCAGCCCTCATGTTGGTAGGCGAGGGAATAGAACCTGCGGCCCTCATGTTGGTAGGCGAGGGAATAGAACCTGCGGCCCTCATGTTGGTAGGCGAGGGAATAGAACCTGCAGCCCTCATGTTGGTAGGCGAGGGAATAGAACCTGCGGCCCTCATGTTGGTAGGCGAGGGAATAGAACCTGCAGCCCTCATGTTGGTAGGCGAGGGAATACAACCTGCGGCCCTCATGTTGGTAGGCGAGGGAATAGAACCTGCAGCCCTCATGTTGGTAGGCGAGGGAATAGAACCTGCAGCCCTCATGTTGGTAGGCGAGGGAATAGAACCTACGGCCCTCATGTTGGTAGGCGAGGGAATAGAACCTACGGCCCTCATGTTGGTAGGCGAGGGAATAGAACCTGCGGCCCTCATGTTGGTAGGCGAGGGAATAGAACCTGCGGCCCTCATGTTGGTAGGCCAGGGAATAGAACCTGCGGCCCTCATGTTGGTAGGCCAGGGAATAGAACCTGTGGCCCTCATGTTGGTAGGCCAGGGAATAGAACCTGTGGCCCTCATGTTGGTAGGCGAGGGAATAGAACCTGTGGCCCTCATGTTGGTAGGCGAGGGAATAGAACCTGCGGCCCTCATGTTGGTAGGCGAGGGAATAGAACCTGTGGCCCTCATGTTGGTAGGCGAGGGAATAGAACCTGTGGCCCTCATGTTGGTAGGCGAGGGAATAGAACCTGTGGCCCTCATGTTGGTAGGCGAGGGAATAGAACCTGCAGCCCTCATGTTGGTAGGCGAGGGAATAGAACCTGCGGCCCTCATGTTGGTAGGCGAGGGAATAGAGCGCTACACCACCCGCGCGCCCCTAAATGCTAATAAATGCAATACTTTTGAAAGATTTTGCTTTGTCTGGGACAAACACAGAGACACATGATCTTGGCAGGAGCACAACAATAGAACAGCATACCCTGCTGAAAAGCTCCCTCATGCCTTCCAGTTGGCTATAGAAGGGAGCCAAGATTCTGGGCTCCTGGACGGTGCTGCCTGGTCCGCTCGTCAGCCTGCTGTAGCGCTTAAAGATACCCGTGGGCTCGTTCCAGCACACCTCCTTCAGGTGGTAGAAGTGTCCCGAACACCAGCCATCATTCCGCCTAGAGAAGCGAGGTAGAGACAGACTTGTGGCCTCTTGTGTGTAAATCATTCTTCAGGAATTAAAGACATGAAACATTTGATCATAGTCATTTGCGAGTTCATTTGAATTTCCTCTCAGACAAGACAGGACACTGTTTTCAAGTCTGAAATGTACCTAGATTTGGTAGAAAGATGAATTTCACATTTTCACCATCTAGGGTGCTGCTTGATTATGTCACTAATCAATGTTTGTGTGGTCGAGCGAGGTTGACACTGAATGGGGAGAGCGAGGTTGACACTGAATGGGGAGAGCGAGGTTGACACTGAATGGGGAGAGCAAGCGGCGCAGAACCGCTCAAATGCAGGGATTAAAGGTTTTTTTCATGATAGTTTCACAGCGGTTATGTTATAAAAGCACAAATAAATAAACACACACACAGACACCTCCAAACCATGGAGGTATAAGCAACTCGCAAAACTCACCTGTTTGCTGCAAGCAGATATATTTATTTTCTTTTTTAACCCCATGCGCATGCACGAATATATCGGCAATCACCGGTTGATGGGTTAATGGTTAATGGTGGCCGGTTGGAACATTTTAACATATCGCTCAACCCTATACTGTCCTGTCCTGTCCTGTCCTATACTGTCCTGTCCTGTACTGTACTGTACTGTCCTGTCCTGTCCTGTCCTATACTGTCCTGTCCTGTACTGTACTGTACTGTCCTGTACAGGACAATAAATTTAATTTCTAACTTGAAAGCAGAGTCCTGTCTTGTCTGAGGTGACATGCAAATGAACTAGAGTCATTATGATCAAATGTCTCATGTCCTCTTTAACCCTGAGAAACGTGTGCTGATTCATCTTTCAAAAACAAATGCAACTGTTGACAGACCTGTTGTACTCTATGAAGACAGCAGGGGTGTGCTGGAACAGCTCCTTCAGGCTGCTCTGGGAACAGTTTTTCTGCAGGTACAGGTAGACGTTGTGAATGTGCTCCACCGTGGAGGTGAAGCCTGTCCCCTCCAACTCGTCCTCGGGTAGCTTGTCTTCTGGGGTCTCTGCTTGTGGTTTGACACACCATTTCTTCAGGTAGATGATCAGCGACTCCACTGAGATGCTGTATCTCATTCCTAAAGGAGAGACACAGCATTAGACATTATGAGACCATTTACAATTTCCCATGTTGCAGACGGCATTCGATTCCACGGATGATTAAGAATAAACTACCTGATCATGCTATGGATAATATAAGTCTCACATTCTTACCGAGAGCTTTGCTGAACTCGCTGGGGTGTGAGTCGACATAGCAGACATGTGTCCCCAACAGGCTGGTGACCTCAGGTGACCTCAGGTAGACGGCGTTGGGACAGAGGTACTCGGTCTCTCGCGGGCCGCCTTCCAGCAGACGATAGGCGGGGAGCCAGTCCAGATGAGACAGGAAGTGGTAGAAGGAGGATTTTGTGCTTTTCATTGTACGCCCATCGCCGTCGATCACCTGGGCCGTGAGGTACTGAGAGTACTGAGCACTGGAAAATGAGAAAGGCGATTATCAGCGGAGTCCTACTACAGCTAACATTCAAAAGAACTGACTGCAAGATAAATAAGAGAAGAGCACATGATATGAGTGCAAATGGAGGAGAGAGAGGACTATGTACGTAAGTGTGTGTTAATTACCCAGTGTCCCAGTTGGACTCCAGCAGCCCCAGCAGGGCCAGCCTCTGCTCCCGAAGGCGGGTGCCAGGCAGCTGAGCCGTGGCCAGAGCATGGAACTCCTCGCTGGGGTAGTCATCCAGCACGCAGCCCCCCTCCCCTGGGGCTTGCGGCCACAGTCCACTCTCCGCTGACCAGGGGCTGGAGGCCTGGAGTGGGTGGAAAAACAATGGGGAATCAGGCTCTCCCTGATGAGCAGAAGAACGACTTGACCTCTGGGGCGTAAGAAGCATCCCTACATAGCAACACTTAACACACATTCCACATGTCCAATTATCCCATTGGCAGGTGTGTTCAGGCAAAAAGAAAAAATAAAGTCAATACGAGATTAAATTATTTGTCGCGCACGCACGCACACACACACACACACACACACCCTTGCAAAAGCAGGTGCATACACACGCGCACGCACGCACGCACGCACGCACACACACACACACCCTTGCAAAAGCAGGTGCATACACACACACACGCGCGCGCGCACGCACGCACGCACGCACGCACGCACGCACACACACACACACACACACACACACACACACACACACACACACACACACACACACACACACACACACACACACACACACACACACACAGATGTCCTCCTCACCAGCTCTTTAGCACTGAGGCTGCGTCTTTCTTTGCGGATGATGAGCAGGTCTCTGACTCCCAGCCTGGTGAACAGCTCTCTCCATCCAGCTACGTCACCGTCTGTCTGCATGTAGCAGGGACTCAGCAGCACCCAGTCACAGCCTCGTGAGGGAGTGGGGAGGCACACAGGTAGGAGGGTAAAGACATGCATAAGACAGACAGAAAGTAAACGTGCTAAACGTGCTATTTGTAGCTTTTTCCTATTAATAATCATTACCACATTCATTTGAGACAGTTGTCATGTCCACTGGGGTCCCCCGTTGCCCCTGTCCCCCTCATCACCCCACCCCCTGTTGACCCCCTAACTACCATGCTGGTCACTGGCAGCTCTGTGGTGCGGGACGTCTCCCTGCCCCGATCTGCAGGCCCGTCAAGCACTCTCTGTTTCCCGGGCGTTCGTGTTGAGGATCTACACCAGAGATACTCAACTTGCTTTGCCCGGGGGCCACTTTCGTGAAATGATAGAAGGCCAGGGGCCAGTTAATAAACAATCATTATACATTTTTCTGTAGCGGATTGTAGGTTTTTGGGGTGTCAGCCAGATTTTAGTCTGACAATGTTGTGCACACCGGATAGTTAGTTAGGTTAAGTACATACATAAGTGCCTGGGTAGCGAGCAGATGGCGGTATTTGACAATTTAGCAGCTAAATCAGAGATTATTGAAAGATATTCCATATTCCAGACTGAAATGCTATAACAAAAGTGGAGTATTGGCCAGAATGACATGAACAGTTGGACGCTTATTCAGCGGGTTGCGTTCAGGTGCACTGTAAAAAAATGCAATTCCATCACGGGCCACATGTGGCCTGCGGGCCGCAAGTTGAGTATCACTGATCTACACCGCAGGCTCCCTCCCTACCATCCTGGCCACATCGTTCCCTCAGTAACTACAACTGTGTGTGTGTGTGTGTGTGTGTGTGTGTGTGGCTGTGGTCCTATAGCTGTGGATGCTCATTTACCAGGGAGTGTCTTAGGAAGGTTGATGTTGTCGTACTCTTCAGAGAAGTGCACCTTGTCCAGTGCCGGGCACAGCAGACCCCTGCTGGTGAGGACAGGCACTGCAACATCTGAGTAGTCCTGGCTGGAGGTAGAGTGCTGCTTGATGAAAACCAGGTAACTCACAACCACTGGCTCAGGCTTGGACTAGAGGTGGTGCCAGAGGAAAGAGGAAGAGGAGGGAGAGAGAGAGAGAGAGAGAGAGAGAGAGAGAGAAGCAAAATTAAAAGGAGGGGATGGGGTACAGAAGAAAGTTACCTAACAGCTCACAGAACAGACAATTACATAAGGTAGACTTAGGTTCTGTATGAAATGCAAGGAACCTGTCTATCACCTAGCTACGTAAGTAGGTACCTGCTTAATGAGGTACCTCGTTTCGTTCGAATGTAGGTGACAGACTATCCTCACGGTAGCATCGTGTGTCGGGGGGGCAGCCAGGCAGAGCTTTCCCCTGCCATCCTGTATTCAGAAAATTCCCAGAAATACAGGGTGGCAGTGGCAGGGCAGTATGTGTGTGTGTGTGTGTGTGTGTGTGTGTGTGTGTGTGTGTGTCTGCCCGCTTGTGTCTGAGCTGACATTCGAATATGACTTTCTAGCTGCCAACTCGAGGCTCACATTGACGTATATATACGTATTATAGACGTATTATAGTGCCACAGTTTTACCACAAAGTTATCGTTTACATTGACAAACATGATACGTGTCGTGTACCCCCCCGTGGCACAATTCAAACGGGATCAAAAAGAGTCGCGTCTCTCTCCGATCGTTGACCACCATTCATATTTTCTCAGACGCTGGTACGCTGAGAGAGGCAGGAAGCGACGTTCACTTTGGCTCCCTATAAGTTACCTTCCAGCTACTGCTGCGGATTGCGGGGTAGATGTGTCGCTCCAGCAGCTCCTGGGGCTCCAGGTCATGGACACCCAGTCTCCTGAGCAGCTCTCGTACCTGCTGGCCTTCCAGAGGCTCCACGCAGCTCAGCAGAGAGGGATGAACCACGCTCACGTCCTGATACAAGGCGGAAAAAGGTCCTGGAAAAAGACAGACAGAATGAGAGGAACAGTGGATCAGGAGGGGGGAATTTGTTGGAACTGGGCTCGATTCCTAGGCTCGCCCGCTGCGTGGCCTCGCCCACCCTGCAGCTCAGGAGCTGCGCGGGCTCACCCACAGCTCGACTGCTGCGTGGCATCACCTGCTCTATTGGCATACGCAGCGCGTAGGGGTTAAGGGTTTGATGTACGGGTTAAGTAGTCTGACAAATAGCATGCTCTTTTTCAGGGGTTCTATCTCATAATTAATAATAATAATAATAATAATAATAATAATAATAATACATGAGAAAGTTTGACATTGAATAAAGTTAAGTATTTACCAGCCTGAGCTTTCTTTTTCTTGCTCTTGGCTTCCTCCATGGGGAAGAAGACCCCCTGCCCGCTGAGTGCCACTACGCGTCCGTCCGCCAGGGGGATTATGGGTAGATCCCTCAGGGTTTGCAAGATGGCGTCTGCCTCTCCGTAGCCATGCTCCAGAGCACGGAAGTTACAAACCAGCAGCCTGGCCAGCCCACGTAGGCCACCGTCTAGAAGCCAGAGAGACAAAAAAATAACTTTCAAAAGGGGCACTGATCTGGTCCGAGGGCAAAGGTCAGGTGCTCTAGCACCACCTAGTGTCTATCTGTGCACGTCCCTGATGTCGAGGGTCTTGGACTGGAGGCCGATATATAAACTGGGGAAAAGAGCGACAGAACCATCGACTTTCTCTCTCCATCTCCAATACACACCTGTATGGATGCCTCCTCCTTGCACCAGCTCCTTGGCCATGGCCGTGGTTACCGTGGTAACATCAGATCCCCTTAGGTGTCGCACTCCCAGGTGAGTGAGCAGGGAGGTGGGAGGGGCAGGCTGCAGACCTGGGTGGAGATAGGCCAGAGACAAGTGCCTGTCAAGCTCGTCTCCGCCAATCACCTCGCGGATCACAGCGTCCTGACAGACGGCCACCTGGGACGGCAGCTTGTACACGACGTCGCCATCTGGGAGAGAAACGACAGAGGAATGGAGGGGTGAGGATGATTTGATCAGAAGAGCTCAGAGGGACACAGCGCTGCTATCTGTATAAACTGCTGGAGGGCAGTTTGGACTGTATTTACAAACTGAGCTGGAAAAAAAGAACATGGCAGTGAGAGGATGATAATTGGGTAGAAAAAGAGAAGAACCCAAATTAAAAAATATAAACATTTCTGAGGGCAATAGGAAAAAGAACTAAGGAACCTTTTCCGATGAACACACCGTATTTTGATGCTGTCTTCATGCATTCTGACACTATGATTCCATTCCGCACGCATTGGTTGATGCACGCGTTCTCCTGCATTAGATACATTTAACAGATTCATTTCTGGTGAATCCATTCAGAAGTCAACGCACTCTGTGGAGCAGGGAGAACGTTGATGGCAACGCAACTCAACGCTAGTAATGGAGCTCTAACATGAGTCTAGCGCTCATATCCTACCGCCTTACGTTACTAATGAAAAGGATCCATCTCCTCGGGGACAGTGCGCTCACACCGCGGCCATGTTCACACCGCCATGTTCACACCGCGGCCATGTTCACACCACCATGTTCCGTCCACAAACACACTGCAGGTGTGAGCAGTACCTGAGTTGAGTGTGGGCAGGAAGGCGTTGCCCTTGAGCAGCTGGATGATCTGCCCGGCGACGGGCTTGAAGAAGTCCAGCACCTCGTCAGGCAGGGGGACGAACTGCAGGAAGTGACAGAGACCCTTCAGCCCGCTGAACTCTGGGTGATCCTGGAACAAGGAGAACATCCTATTAGTTCAAAGGGAAAACCAATAACCAAAGACTAACGAGTGCTCCAAGTTGAACATTTTGCACAAACCGGTATACCGGTATTCTGTCAATTCTGATTCAGGCTCACTTTTTTAGAATATAATTTATTTTCATACTGTATATTATTCATCAGGTTTATATGCTTATTTTCACTTTTCCTTCATCTCAGTATGTTCTACTCCTGTTATTTGGAACAACCTGTGTAGATACTACAACTCATGTATTTTCATACTTTTCAATAATATACTGTATTTCTACTTAGTATATTCTAGCTCTGTACTGGCAGTTGCATTATACCACCCATTTGCCCTATTCTTTAGATTTTCTTTTTCTTTGTGGTATCGTTTTACTATGACAATCACCTTAAATCGTTAAATTAACATCTAATCTAATCTGTTCTGTCAATGACAATAGCTCATACAGCCCTGTAGCCATTGTCTTACAGTGAAGACATCCATGGCCTGGAGGAAGAGTTGGGGTATCTCAGATCGAAGCCACTGGTTCCATGGACTGTCTCTGTCCACGTCTTCACGAGAAGAAGGGATGTCAAAGTCACCTGGAGGGGAGAAAAGAAGATTATCAAGTGACAGTACTCATTTATTCCCTCTTCACAACACCTGTCATCTCCATATCGATGTGTATCTTTGTTTATAACCTCTTCACAACACCTGTCATCTCCATATCGATGTGTATCTTTGTTTATAACCTCTTCACAACACCTGTCATCTCCATATCGATGTGTATCTTTGTTTATAACCTCTTTACAACACCTGTCATCTCCATATCGATGTGTATCTTTGTTTATAACCTCTTAACACCTGTCATCTCCATATCGATGTGTATCTTTGTTTATAACCTCTTAACACCTGTCATCTCCATATCGATGTGTATCTTTGTTTATAACCTCTTAACACCTGTCATCTCCATATCGATGTGTATCTTTGTTTATAACCTCTTTACAACACCTGTCATCTCCATATCGATGTGTATCTTTGTTTATAACCTCTTAACACCTGTCATCTCCATATCGATGTGTATCTTTGTTTATAACCTCTTCACAACACCTGTCATCTCCATATCGATGTGTATCTTTGTTTATAACCTCTTCACAACACCTGTCATCTCCATATCGATGTGTATCTTTGTTTATAACCTCTTTACAACACCTGTCATCTCCATATCGATGTGTATCTTTGTTTATAACCTCTTTACAACACCTGTCATCTCCATATCGATGTGTATCTTTGTTTATAACCTCTTAACACCTGTCATCTCCATATCAATGTGTATCTTTGTTTATAACCTCTTTACAACACCTGTCATCTCCATATCGATGTGTATCTTTGTTTATAACCTCTTAACACCTGTCATCTCCATATCGATGTGTATCTTTGTTTATAACCTCTTCACAACACCTGTCATCTCCATATCGATGTGTATCTTTGTTTATAACCTCTTAACACCTGTCATCTCCATATCAATGTGTATCTTTGTTTATAACCTCTTAACACCTGTCATCTCCATATCGATGTGTATCTCTGTTTATAACCTCTTAACACCTGTCATCTCCATATCGATGTGTATCTCTGTTTATAACCTCTTCACAACACCTGTCATCTCCATATCAATGTGTATCTTTGTTTATAACCTCTTCACAACACCTGTCATCTCCATATCAATGTGTATCTCTGTTTATAACCTCTTCACAACACCTGTCATCTCCATATCGATGTGTATCTCTGTTTATAACCTCTTAACACCTGTCATCTCCATATCGATGTGTATCTCTGTTTATAACCTCTTCACAACACCTGTCATCTCCATATCAATGTGTATCTCTGTTTATAACCTCTTCACAACACCTGTCATCTCCATATCAATGTGTATCTTTGTTTATAACCTCTTCACAACACCTGTCATCTCCATATCAATGTGTATCTCTGTTTATAACCTCTTCACAACACCTGTCATCTCCATATCGATGTGTATCTTTGTTTATAACCTCTTAACACCTGTCATCTCCATATCGATGTGTATCTTTGTTTATAACCTCTTTACAACACCTGTCATCTCCATATCGATGTGTATCTTTGTTTATAACCTCTTAACACCTGTCATCTCCATATCGATGTGTATCTTTGTTTATAACCTCTTAACACCTGTCATCTCCATATCGATGTGTATCTTTGTTTATAACCTCTTAACAACACCTGTCATCTCCATATCGATGTGTATCTTTGTTTATAACCTCTTAACACCTGTCATCTCCATATCGATGTGTATCTTTGTTTATAACCTCTTCACAACACCTGTCATCTCCATATCAATGTGTATCTTTGTTTATAACCTCTTAACACCTGTCATCTCCATATCGATGTGTATCTTTGTTTATAACCTCTTAACACCTGTCATCTCCATATCGATGTGTATCTTTGTTTATAACCTCTTTACAACACCTGTCATCTCCATATCGATGTGTATCTTTGTTTATAACCTCTTAACACCTGTCATCTCCATATCGATGTGTATCTTTGTTTATAACCTCTTCACAACACCTGTCATCTCCATATCGATGTGTATCTTTGTTTATAACCTCTTAACACCTGTCATCTCCATATCGATGTGTATCTTTGTTTATAACCTCTTCACAACACCTGTCATCTCCATATCAATGTGTATCTCTGTTTATAACCTCTTCACAACACCTGTCATCTCCATATCGATGTGTATCTTTGTTTATAACCTCTTCACAACACCTGTCATCTCCATATCGATGTGTATCTCTGTTTATAACCTCTTCACAACACCTGTCATCTCCATATCAATGTGTATCTTTGTTTATAACCTCTTTACAACACCTGTCATCTCCATATCGATGTGTATCTTTGTTTATAACCTCTTTACAACACCTGTCATCTCCATATCGATGTGTATCTCTGTTTATAACCTCTTAACACCTGTCATCTTCATATCGATGTGTATCTTTGTTTATAACCTCTTCACAACACCTGTCATCTCCATATCGATGTGTATCTTTGTTTATAACCTCTTAACACCTGTCATCTCCATATCGATGTGTATCTCTGTTTATAACCTCTTAACACCTGTCATCTCCATATCGATGTGTATCTCTGTTTATAACCTCTTAACACCTGTCATCTCCATATCGATGTGTATCTCTGTTTATAACCTCTTAACAACACCTGTCATCTCCATATCGATGTGTATCTCTGTTTATAACCTCTTCACAACACCTGTCATCTTCATATCGATGTGTATCTGTGTTTATAACCTCTTAACACCTGTCATCTCCATATCGATGTGTATCTTTGTTTATAACCTCTTCACAACACCTGTCATCTCCATATCGATGTGTATCTTTGTTTATAACCTCTTCACAACACCTGTCATCTCCATATCGATGTGTATCTCTGTTTATAACCTCTTAACACCTGTCATCTCCATATCGATGTGTATCTCTGTTTATAACCTCTTAACACCTGTCATCTCCATATCGATGTGTATCTCTGTTTATAACCTCTTAACAACACCTGTCATCTCCATATCGATGTGTATCTCTGTTTATAACCTCTTCACAACACCTGTCATCTTCATATCGATGTGTATCTGTGTTTATAACCTCTTAACACCTGTCATCTCCATATCGATGTGTATCTTTGTTTATAACCTCTTCACAACACCTGTCATCTCCATATCGATGTGTATCTTTGTTTATAACCTCTTCACAACACCTGTCATCTCCATATCGATGTGTATCTTTGTTTATAACCTCTTCACAACACCTGTCATCTCCATATCAATGTGTATCTTTGTTTATAACCTCTTCACAACACCTGTCATCTTCATATCGATGTGTATCTGTGTTTATAACCTCTTCACAACACCTGTCATCTCCATATCAATGTGTATCTTTGTTTATAACCTCTTAACAACACCTGTCATCTCCATATCGATGTGTATCTTTGTTTATAACCTCTTCACAACACCTGTCATCTCCATATCGATGTGTATCTTTGTTTATAACCTCTTCACAACACCTGTCATCTCCATATCGATGTGTATCTTTGTTTATAACCTCTTCACAACACCTGTCATCTCCATATCGATGTGTATCTTTGTTTATAACCTCTTCACAACACCTGTCATCTCCATATCGATGTGTATCTTTGTTTATAACCTCTTAACACCTGTCATCTCCATATCGATGTGTATCTTTGTTTATAACCTCTTCACAACACCTGTCATCTCCATATCGATGTGTATCTCTGTTTATAACCTCTTCACAACACCTGTCATCTCCATATCGATGTGTATCTCTGTTTATAACCTCTTTACAACACCTGTCATCTCCATATCAATGTGTATCTCTGTTTATAACCTCTTTACAACACCTGTCATCTCCATATCAATGTGTATCTCTGTTTATAACCTCTTTACAACACCTGTCATCTCCATATCGATGTGTATCTCTGTTTATAACCTCTTTACAACACCTGTCATCTCCATATCGATGTGTATCTCTGTTTATAACCTCTTCACAACACCTGTCATCTCCATATCGATGTGTATCTTTGTTTATAACCTCTTAACACCTGTCATCTCCATATCGATGTGTATCTTTGTTTATAACCTCTTTACAACACCTGTCATCTCCATATCAATGTGTATCTTTGTTTATAACCTCTTAACACCTGTCATCTCCATATCAATGTGTATCTCTGTTTATAACCTCTTAACACCTGTCATCTCCATATCGATGTGTATCTTTGTTTATAACCTCTTCACAACACCTGTCATCTCCATATCGATGTGTATCTTTGTTTATAACCTCTTAACACCTGTCATCTCCATATCGATGTGTATCTTTGTTTATAACCTCTTCACAACACCTGTCATCTCCATATCAATGTGTATCTTTGTTTATAACCTCTTCACAACACCTGTCATCTCCATATCGATGTGTATCTTTGTTTATAACCTCTTAACACCTGTCATCTCCATATCGATGTGTATCTTTGTTTATAACCTCTTCACAACACCTGTCATCTCCATATCGATGTGTATCTTTGTTTATAACCTCTTAACACCTGTCATCTCCATATCGATGTGTATCTTTGTTTATAACCTCTTCACAACACCTGTCATCTCCATATCGATGTGTATCTTTGTTTATAACCTCTTCACAACACCTGTCATCTCCATATCGATGTGTATCTTTGTTTATAACCTCTTCACAACACCTGTCATCTCCATATCGATGTGTATCTTTGTTTATAACCTCTTTACAACACCTGTCATCTCCATATCGATGTGTATCTTTGTTTATAACCTCTTAACACCTGTCATCTCCATATCGATGTGTATCTTTGTTTATAACCTCTTCACAACACCTGTCATCTCCATATCGATGTGTATCTTTGTTTATTCCCTCTTCACAACACCTGTCATCTCCATATCGATGTGTATCTTTGTTTATAACCTCTTAACACCTGTCATCTCCATATCGATGTGTATCTTTGTTTATAACCTCTTCACAACACCTGTCATCTCCATATCGATGTGTATCTTTGTTTATTCCCTCTTCACAACACCTGTCATCTCCATATCGATGTGTATCTTTGTTTATAACCTCTTAACACCTGTCATCTCCATATCGATGTGTATCTTTGTTTATAACCTCTTCACAACACCTGTCATCTCCATATCGATGTGTATCTTTGTTTATAACCTCTTAACACCTGTCATCTCCATATCAATGTGTATCTTTGTTTATAACCTCTTAACACCTGTCATCTCCATATCAATGTGTATCTCTGTTTATAACCTCTTAACACCTGTCATCTCCATATCGATGTGTATCTCTGTTTATAACCTCTTCACAACACCTGTCATCTCCATATCGATGTGTATCTTTGTTTATAACCTCTTCACAACACCTGTCATCTCCATATCGATGTGTATCTCTGTTTATAACCTCTTAACACCTGTCATCTCCATATCGATGTGTATCTCTGTTTATAACCTCTTAACACCTGTCATCTCCATATCGATGTGTATCTCTGTTTATAACCTCTTCACAACACCTGTCATCTCCATATCGATGTGTATCTTTGTTTATAACCTCTTAACAACACCTGTCATCTCCATATCGATGTGTATCTTTGTTTATAACCTCTTAACACCTGTCATCTCCATATCAATGTGTATCTCTGTTTATAACCTCTTCACAACACCTGTCATCTCCATATCGATGTGTATCTTTGTTTATTCCCTCTTAACACCTGTCATCTCCATATCGATGTGTATCTTTGTTTATTCCCTCTTAACACCTGTCATCTCCATATCGATGTGTATCTCTGTTTATAACCTCTTAACACCTGTCATCTCCATATCGATGTGTATCTTTGTTTATAACCTCTTAACACCTGTCATCTCCATATCGATGTGTATCTCTGTTTATAACCTCTTAACAACACCTGTCATCTCCATATCGATGTGTATCTCTGTTTATAACCTCTTAACACCTGTCATCTCCATATCGATGTGTATCTCTGTTTATAACCTCTTAACACCTGTCATCTCCATATCGATGTGTATCTCTGTTTATAACCTCTTAACACCTGTCATCTCCATATCGATGTGTATCTCTGTTTATAACCTCTTTACAACACCTGTCATCTCCATATCGATGTGTATCTTTGTTTATAACCTCTTCACAACACCTGTCATCTCCATATCGATGTGTATCTCTGTTTATAACCTCTTAACACCTGTCATCTCCATATCGATGTGTATCTCTGTTTATAACCTCTTCACAACACCTGTCATCTCCATATCAATGTGTATCTCTGTTTATAACCTCTTAACACCTGTCATCTCCATATCAATGTGTATCTCTGTTTATAACCTCTTCACAACACCTGTCATCTCCATATCAATGTGTATCTCTGTTTATAACCTCTTAACACCTGTCATCTCCATATCAATGTGTATCTCTGTTTATAACCTCTTAACACCTGTCATCTCCATATCGATGTGTATCTCTGTTTATAACCTCTTCACAACACCTGTCATCTCCATATCAATGTGTATCTCTGTTTATAACCTCTTAACACCTGTCATCTCCATATCAATGTGTATCTCTGTTTATAACCTCTTAACACCTGTCATCTCCATATCGATGTGTATCTCTGTTTATAACCTCTTAACACCTGTCATCTCCATATCGATGTGTATCTCTGTTTATAACCTCTTCACAACACCTGTCATCTCCATATCGATGTGTATCTCTGTTTATAACCTCTTAACACCTGTCATCTCCATATCGATGTGTATCTCTGTTTATAACCTCTTAACACCTGTCATCTCCATATCGATGTGTATCTCTGTTTATAACCTCTTCACAACACCTGTCATCTCCATATCGATGTGTATCTTTATGCATTTTCACCTTGGATGATGAAGCGGAAGCCGAAGCTGCGGAGCGGCAGGAAGGCGAAGACCGGCTGCTTCGGAGGCTGGCATCTCCCGTCACTTGCTGTGATGTCACTGCCCAGCTGGAAGGCCAGGGCGAGCTCAGTCGACGCAACGTCCACTTTGATCTTTAGGAAAAAATGATCAAGCTCACCACAGGGACCAGGGAAACTAACGTTTGTCTTGGTGACAGTGTAACAGATGTTGGTGACAGTGTAACAGATGGAAAACTCTGCTGGAGCACAGAAGCTCTGTGTTTACGCTCCCTTAGGTTCAGTTCTTTTCTTACAGAACCTGACTGCAGGTACTGAGCATCTCCTGGGGAGTGGAAGGAAGGAAGGAAGATATCTGGAGAGGAAAGACAGCAGCAAGGGGGAGAATGCCCATTTCAGTCCTGACAGATCATCAAACCGCGTGGTGGTTTTTGCCTGCTTGTGCGCGTTGGTGGATCTTTCCTGTCAGATATTTCCTCCAGACGTAAGATCACAAAGCCTGCCCAATGTAGTCATTCATTGCCGCGTTAGCTTGTGTGGCTAACGTGTTCAATGCTATAACATCAGGTCCTGCTGTCCTTCCTTGTGTCCACATGCCTGTGCTGAATGTCGGTCGAGTGGTTAACGTTATATATGCCAGTTTTATCTGACACAGACATACAACCATATTTTCATTGACTGGATGAAAATACTGCCAAACTGCGCTGGTTTTATGAGATGCCATCTCCCTTCCACGCCTTTGACTACTGCCTGGTTTGTTTACTTTACATTAGCATTAGAGGAGGGGGGCTGTAGTGGCTGTTAAAGACACAACAGTCCCCGCCCGCAATGTTATTATGATCATTTAATTATTAGTTTAAGCGACTAGTATTTTGGTGCCGACTAGCGACGGTAGCGGATGTTTAAACGTTTAACCGACTAGTTGCCTCCATCCCCATATGTATATATAGAGCCAGCCCTACATACAAGTATAACCTAATGCAAGAGAGTCTATGTTCACTGCTAGTGTTTACTGGTTTAATACACAACAGGGCCATGTTGTACCAATTTATGACACTAGGTGGAGCACTAGTACTGTCTTTTCAAAATAAATGCCACAGGTTAAAAATAAATTACATTACATTACGTCATTTGGCAGACGCTTTTATCCAAAGCGACTTACAATATCACATGTTTGTCAGCAATAGAGCAATCAACTATGCAACACAGTCTATGACAACTACAACTTCTGAAGGAACAGTGGTACAAGTTTAGTTTAGGTTA
This sequence comes from Poromitra crassiceps, assembly GCF_964638095.1. Lineage (NCBI taxonomy): Eukaryota > Metazoa > Chordata > Actinopteri > Beryciformes > Melamphaidae > Poromitra > Poromitra crassiceps. The sequence continues at coordinate 6,358,017 of NC_139644.1, forward strand.
GTAGTTTTTTTTTTTTTTTTTAAGAGAGAAAGAAGTTAGTTCAAGAAGGGCCCAGATGGAGCCTGAAAAGGTGTGTCTTTAGTCTTTTCCGAAAGATCGGCAGTGATTCGGCCGTCCTGACCGAAGGTGGAAGCTCGTTCCACCATTGAGGTGCCAGGGACGAGAAGAGTCGCGAACGGGATGAGCGACTTTTGAGCCCCCGTAGTGGAGGATGAAGTAAATGAAGACAAACCTAACCGAATGCATTTTTTGTTGCTTTCCCCCCGTTGTATCGAACTCGTACCAATCCGTGACCCCGAAACCGAGGTACCTACCGAACCGTGACACCCCTACAGGGTGGTCAAGTGGAAAATGACAGACAGGTGCCAGCTACAGCTAGACAGGATCATTATGTCTACCTCAAAACAAAGGGACAGAATAAAGTGTTGGTGTGTGTTGTGCATTACCTTCTTGGGCTGCAGTGTGCCTTTGACCACTAGCCAGCGCTCTGAGCCCTCTGTGTGCTCCACCTCCAGGATGTTGTGACTCAGGTCTCGACGAGTCATCGTCACAAGTCGCTTCTCGCTCTACAGGGAGATGGAGACAGCAGGTGAGGGAGGAGTGGGGAATGTTTGGACGTGTGCGCGGGTGTACGCAACAAAGCACAAATGCATGTTTGCATGAGTGTGTATAATAGTGAGTAAAATAGTCTGGTCTTGACCTGCTCTATTTGAAAAGTGTCATCAGATAACTTTTGTTCTGATTTGGTATTAAATCAATCAAATGTAATTGACTGGCATGTGTACATAAGTGCTTGTTTTTGTGTGTTTGCATAATAGGAGTGAGTGTAATTGTGTGCGACCGTCTGAATGTCTGAGCGTAAAGCCCAGTTTAGACCAAAGATTCACGACAAGACTGGATGCAACTTGCAACTGCTAGCAACCAGCCGCTGTGACTTGACAAGCTGAATTGCTGGCTGGAGTGGAGCTGAGACGGAGCAGTTCACACTGCTGCAACTTTTCCCTGCAACCACTCGTTGGTGTAAAGTGGCCTTAAGAGCTACCTGATTGTAGATGGTAATGGAGCGTAGGCGGTGGAGAAAGAGCAGGAGGGACGGGTGAACATCATGAAACAGGTTTCTGGTCTGGTGGCTCTCAGAGCGCAGAGGAAGGCAGATCTTTGTGGTCCAGCTGAAGGGAAAGGGAGAAGTGACTGTGACCCGATGGTTAAGAAACTGGTGGTCCTAATATTTTAGTTGTTATCCTTAATGTTTCTAAATATTCATGTTAAAGATGAACGTATAAACAAAATGAATCTTCTCCGTTATTCAGGTCTTCAGACTGTTCCTCAACTCATCTAACCTGTGCTGATTGATGCCGTACAGCTCTGTGTGCACAGGCTCCTCCTCTATCCAGTGGGGGAGGATGTATCCCATGGGCCCACAGGTCTTGTCGAAGCCCAAGTGGAAGCCGTTGGAGTGAATTGTAGGACAGTCTGTGACCTTAAACACAGACTTGAACCCGATGCCCTTTTGACCTGTGAGGAGTCGAGCAACCAGAGGTGAAGATGGCAGCAGAACAACAGAAACACAGATGATGACAAGCCCACCTGTAAAGCCACAGCGAAGGCTAATGATTTACATCTATTTGTCATTTTCAATGTGTTATTAATTTCATTTCAGGCAGTGTATTGGCACAGACAGGGTCCGAAATTAACTTTTTGACTCACCAGCCAAATGGCTGGTAGACAAAAGATCCACCGGCCAAGCATATTTTTTACTGGCCAAAATAATAAATTGCCTTTTTGGTCATGTATACGTAAATATAGATACTCTCACTAACAGTAACATTAATACTAATCCTGTACGTAGTTACCTATGTATCCATACGTGTGCTTGCCCTTGGTGCTGCGACCCACATCACATATGGCCCTGATATTGGTCTCCTGGAAGCCGGTCTCGTTGTTAAGGATGGTGATGCGGTCTCTCTCCACCACAAAGGCCAGGGCCGGGACGGCACCGGACTCCGATGGATAACTGTTGTCATCAGCATTCTGGAAAAGGGAGAAAGTCGAGCGTGGAATGTGTTACTGTCGTTAAACAGCAAAGCAATTTTACACATCTCTGGGCTCCTAACATCAGGTGAGCAGGCAGCATGAGAGGCTCCTAACATCAGGTGAGCAGGCAGCATGAGAGGCTGCTAACATCAGGTGAGCAGGCAGCATGAGAGGCTGCTAACATCAGGTGAGCAGTCAGCATGAGAGGCTGCTAACATCAGGTGAGCAGTCAGCATGAGAGGCTCCTAACATCAGGTGAGCAGGCAGCATGAGAGGCTGCTAACATCAGGTGAGCAGGCAGCATGAGAGACTCCTAACATCAGGTGAGCAGGCAGCATGAGAGACTCCTAACATCAGGTGAGCAGTCAGCATGAGAGGCTGCTAACATCAGGTGAGCAGGCAGCATGAGAGGCTCCTAACATCAGGTGAGCAGGCAGCATGAGAGACTCCTAACATCAGGTGAGCAGGCAGCATGAGAGGCTCCTAACATCAGGTGAGCAGGCAGCATGAGAGACTCCTAACATCAGGTGAGCAGGCAGCATGAGAGACTCCTAACATCAGGTGAGCAGGCAGCATGAGAGGCTGCTAACATCAGGTGAGCAGGCAGCATGAGAGGCTGCTAACATCAGGTGAGCAGGCAGCATGAGAGGCTCCTAACATCAGGTGAGCAGGCAGCATGAGAGACTCCTAACATCAGGTGAGCAGGCAGCATGAGAGGCTCCTAACATCAGGTGAGCAGGCAGCATGAGATGCTCCTAACATCAGGTGAGCAGGCAGCATGAGAGACTCCTAACATCAGGTGAGCAGGCAGCATGAGAGGCTCCTAACATCAGGTGAGCAGGCAGCATGAGAGACTCCTAACATCAGGTGAGCAGGCAGCATGAGAGACTCCTAACATCAGGTGAGCAGGCAGCATGAGAGGCTGCTAACATCAGGTGAGCAGGCAGCATGAGAGGCTGCTAACATCAGGTGAGCAGGCAGCATGAGAGGCTCCTAACATCAGGTGAGCAGTCAGCATGAGAGACTCCTAACATCAGGTGAGCAGTCAGCATGAGAGGCTGCTAACATCAGGTGAGCAGGCAGCATGAGAGGCTCCTAACATCAGGTGAGCAGGCAGCATGAGAGGCTCCTAACATCAGGTGAGCAGTCAGCATGAGAGACTCCTAACATCAGGTGAGCAGGCAGCATGAGAGGCTCCTAACATCAGGTGAGCAGGCAGCATGAGAGACTCCTAACATCAGGTGAGCAGGCAGCATGAGAGGCTCCTAACATCAGGTGAGCAGGCAGCATGAGAGGCTGCTAACATCAGGTGAGCAGGCAGCATGAGAGACTCCTAACATCAGGTGAGCAGGCAGCATGAGAGGCTCCTAACATCAGGTGAGCAGGCAGCATGAGAGACTCCTAACATCAGGTGAGCAGGCAGCATGAGAGGCTCCTAACATCAGGTGAGCAGGCAGCATGAGAGACTCCTAACATCAGGTGAGCAGGCAGCATGAGAGACTGCTAACATCAGGTGAGCAGGCAGCATGAGAGACTCCTAACATCAGGTGAGCAGGCAGCATGAGAGACTCCTAACATCAGGTGAGCAGTCAGCATGAGAGACTCCTAACATCAGGTGAGCAGGCAGCATGAGAGACTCCTAACATCAGGTGAGCAGGCAGCATGAGAGACTCCTAACATCAGGTGAGCAGGCAGCATGAGAGACTGCTAACATCAGGTGAGCAGGCAGCATGAGAGCAAAACTAGGACAACAACCTAAATTCATCATTTTAGGCAAATAGTGGGCAGTTGAGACTGAAATAGATGTTCATGTTAGAAACAGATACCTGAATGAGTTCCAGGACAAAGTGTGTGTCTTTGCTGTAGAGCTCAGTGGAGAGGCGGTCCAGGCTTCGGCCCAGCCTGTCCTGGTGGACCTTCATCAGCTTCTGGCCTTCAGCAGTCAACTCCACACCGATACCAAACTCATTTTTCCTGTTACATTCAGAAACCGCAAGAGAAAGAGTCACATTGCAGAGCGGAAATCAGATCCAAATGAAAATAGTATCGCAAATTCCAGTGTGTGACGACCAACCTGATGTCCTCAATGATGGCTCTTTGGACGTTCAACGTGCCCTCTGATTGGCTGCTTGCAGCGTCCTCTTCATCGGAATTAGCCAATTCCAACGGTTCCTCCTCCTGGCTTCCTCCTGTTTCACTGCTGACGTGTGTGTCTCCATTAGGCATAGAGCTTAACTCATACAGCTGCTCTTCATCGCCCTCCTCCTCAACATCCTCGTCTTGCTCACCCTCAGCTAGAAGAAGATATGTGACAATTAAAAATGGAGGGGAGTTGATAGTGGCCTTTCTTCACCAGAGCACGAGGAAGAGTCAAATACACTCTTGCTCTCACTCACTTTGCTGTGGGTTCAGGTGGGAGGAGCTGGAGCTGGAGTCCATGGTGGCTTCCTCAAGATCATCATCTTCACTCATATTCAGGGCTGATAGACTGCTGCTCACAGACTCCACCAAATTGGACTACAGTAATGAAAAGAAAGACAATTAGCAAAACAAAAAAACAAATATAACAACCAAAATAAACAACACGAGAGCAACATCTGATTTCAAAACTGGCAAATTCCCCAACATTATGACTTGACAAGAAATGCATGATTATATGAAATGGGCAGCCATATGTGTATGGTGCGTGAGACTTCACAATATTTTTCAATACTTTTCTTTTGATGCATTTTCACACTTTTCAAGACCACAAAATTATCAAATTCATTTTCCATACTTTTACAAAAGTTCCAGTACCTCTGGAACTCTGAGATAACTTGAGTAATAAGGCTTTTCCGAAATGACGGCAATACACCATAGTAGTAAAAAAAGAACACAAATGTTCACGAAATATTTTATTTATAAAGTTGTAATCCTGAAGTTCCCGGTATATCAATCGTGATAGAGTAGCAAAACAGACATTTATCTACTATATAATTATTATTATTACTTTAATCAATGATGCCTACATATTATTTTTCCACATTTATGCAGTAAAACGTATACATTTATTTATTAGGTTTTTTACAGTGACCGCCAACAAGACTGTAATGAGGTCTGTTTTCTATTTTTTTGTTTATGTTTACTTAAATTCTGACCTTGATCTGGTCCACAGGTGCTGCATGCATGTGGTTCTGGTTCTGGCTCTGTGGCGGGGTCAGCTTGCTGTGGTAGTCCGTGGCCCAGTCTGTGATGCCCAAGAGGAGGCCCAGCCGGTGCAGACAGTTGAGGTGGCGCGGGTCTGACCTGGCCGTAGTCAGTAGGACCTGTTTCGACTTGGCCTGGCCCAAGACATGGGAGAAAGGCTCCAGAAACACCTGGAAAGCACATTCACACAAACACATTCGTACAATTTTACAGAGTTACACCAGGAAGACATTTTATTTGCTAAATAAGCTGAACTTTGTTGATATTCTGTTCTGTTAACTTTTTTTTTTTTTTTTTGATCAAATTTTTATTTTATTTCCATACTAGGACACATTCAGTTAGACAAGACAAGATCACCAGTTGTTACATCCATTATGCATCATCCACCACAGGAGCATGAGTCATTTCAACACAAGCATACAAAGAATGCAACACTCCTTCTCCTGCCCAACCAAGGCGGTCCTGTCCAGTCCACCAGTCCCAAAGGTTCCCCTCCTCCCTACCCCGGATGGTACAGTACATGACATACATACACACACACAAAAAGAAAAAACTATAAAAACAAAACGGGTACATTTATGTGAATGAGCGCATGCACACACACACACATGCTGTGTACATACACACAAGCACATACACATAACCATACAAAAAATAAAGAAATACACTTTTTCTTTCTCTTTTCCTTTCCTTCTCCTTTTTTTTTTTTCCTTACTACAAGAAAATGAAATGGACCTAATCATAAAACTTGGGTGTACATCAGTAATACAATCACAAAAGATGAAATTTTATAATCTTTGAGTTATATATGAAGATTTTACTTTTTCTAGTGCTTTTGACAAAATGTCTATAGTGCTTCCCTTCGCACCGTTTGTTCGTGCTATAGAGAGTTCCAAAGAAATAATATCTAATAAGGAAAGAATCCAATGTGAAATCTGAAGTTTGTGAGGAGGCTTCCACCTTAGTATTAATATCTTTTTGGCAGCTGTCAGCCCTAAAAGTAAAAGTGTTCTCTGAGACTTAGAAGGATTAATTAAAGAGTCGTCATTTAAAAGTAAAACATTAGGTAGCATAGGAATACAAATTTCAGTTACATCAGATAACACATGTGCAACTCTAGACCAGAAATGTTTCACATCTGGACAGTCCCACATCATATGTAAATAAGTTCCTAATTCGTTCTTATTACATAGTGTGCAAATTGGTGTGGGACAAAGCTGGAATTGGAAGCGTTTCCTGGGAGTCAAATAAAATCTGTGTATAAATTTGAAATGAATGATTTGGTGATTAAAGTTCCGGGATGAAAGGGTTACATTTTCCCAGACTCTCTTCCAATTAATCGACTCCTGACGGTTCTTTAGATCTACATTCCAGACTTTGGTCACACTCATTGGAGGACATGTCAGTTCTTGTAACTTCTTATACATGAAAGATACAAAGCCCTTACACATAGAATTAGAAATTATAAAGTTGAGTAATGGATGCATTGGAAGGGCATTGTTACAGGGAATTCCAAGAGTTCGAATAATGGACCTCAGTTGTAAGTAAAAATAAAAGGAAGTGGATGGTAAATTATATATTTTTCTAAGATCCTCAAATGATCTTAGACCTTCTTTATTGATAACTTGGGAAAGGTTATGGATGCCACCTTTAGACCATGTGGGAAAGATCAATGGTTTGCCACCTGAGCAAAGTAACTTATTTCGGAAGATTGGTGTGTGTATATGCCATTTCACATCCCAGTTTCCCAGCTTTTCAGCCCTCTGCCATATTTGAATGGAATGAGATATGATAGGGCCAAATCTTTCCTGGCAATTTTTATGAGACAAACCACAGAAAATAATTTCTTCTAATTTATAAGGAGAGACTATGTCACGCTCAATTTGGAGCCATGGTGTATTTGGATCTTGGGAAAACCACTTCTTTAAAGGACGGAGCATAAATGAAATATAGTATAGTTCAAAGTTAGGCAAACCAAACCCTCCTTGCTGTTTATTCTGACACAGAATTGAACTTTTCAACCTTGGTCGCTCCCCTTTCCAAATAAATTTGGATACAATGCCCTGTATCCTGTTCCAATATTGAGGTGGTGTGGGTAATGGGAGCATATTGGAAATAAAATTAATCTTAGGTAATGTAATGTAATGTAATGTTCTGTTAACTTGTTGAAGTAATGGCCGTATTGCTGAGCACCGTGGTATCGTCATGTATAAGAATCTCAACTACCCCGTTAGCACATTTTGTAGAGTGAAATCAGCCCATCTCCTCACTCAGATACACTGGATAGAGAAGGTGTCCTTCTCTGTTTTGGGACTAAATCAACAGTACAACAAAAACACTAAGATGGGAGGTGCACACTACACAGATTCCTAAAATATTCAAATGAGAATTGGATCAGATTGTGTGTAGTGGATCATGCAGTGCTACTGACCTGCTGCAGGAGCACCTGGCAGATTCTGGTGGGGATCCGAATCAAACAGTCCAAAAGGTATCGGGCCACGGTACTGTAACACGACACGTCCTCTTCAGCCCCCGACAAATCTAACAAACATCTCATGTCATTAACGGCCACATAGTTGCGCCGTCTTTCATATACAACACATTACAACAGCTGTCAATATATTTTACATATGAATCCGATTTGGAAAAGCATGAAGACTTTTAGGATTTTAGTCACTGAAAACACACAAAACCAAATTGCCCTTTTGTTGTCACTACCTCCTTTAGCCACCGCCGCCGCCAGTGAGCTCTCCATGTGATTGGCCAGGAGGGCCGTGGGGGCGTTAACGATCCCGTCGGCCACCACCATGGACACGAGGTGGCCGGCCGTGCCGATGGGCTGGAGCGTCATGGCCGCCTGAGAGAAGAGCTTGTCTCCTGTAGAGGTGCTGATCCTGAGCAGCAGCCCTGGTGACACCTCCAGTGCTGCCAGGTCTGTGTTCACTGAAACGTGTTTTCATTCAACAGTTTAATATCATTTAACTTCTGCCAGGTCTGTATTCACTTCAAAGTGTTTTCATTCAACAGTTTAATATCATTTAACTTCTGCCAGGTCTGTGTTCACTTCAAAGTGTTTTCATTCAACAGTTTAATATCATTTAACTTCTGCCAGGTCTGTGTTCACTTCAAAGTGTTTTCATTCAACAGTTTAATATCATTTAACTTCTGCCAGGTCTGTATTCACTTCAAAGTGTTTTCATTCAACAGTTTAATATCATTTAACTTCATTATCTGTTTGTGCTACTGTGTTGTACATTTTTTCATTACATATTGTCTTTGTCTATGTGTGTTCATTTGTTTTCACAATTTTGATTCATATATTTTTACTGCCCACAGACAAAAGTTAAAGTTTCAGCTGAGGTAACATCATGACAGAGGGATGTTTACATGTCTACATACACCATGATATGCTACACAAAAACCCAGCAAATAATATATCATACAGTACTATTCCATTCACAAGAAGTACATAAATGATCCTGCCAAAAACAAACCAACTCAACGTACCTGCATTTCTTTCTATGAAATCCTTGAGGGGGCCGTAGACCGGCTTGAAGACAATCTCCCATTGGCTCCACTCACTTAAATCCTCCAGTAGGGGGCAGGAGAGCAGGCAGGCCAGGGCTTGAGCCTGGGCCACCTCCCCAAGGATCCCCACTGACTCGCACACACTCACAGCTCTGCTAGTGGGAAGGGTGTGGGAGAGAGGGAGACGGAGGTGAAGACAGAGACAGAGGAAGGGTGTGGGAGAGAGAGAGACGGAGGTGAAGACAGAGACGGAGACAGAGGAAGGGTGTGGGAGAGAGGGAGACAGAGGTGAAGACAGAGACAGAGACAGAGGAAGGGTGTGGGAGAGAGGGAGACAGAGGTGAAGACAGAGACAGAGACAGAGGAAGGGTGTGGGAGAGAGGGAGACGGAGGTGAAGACAGAGACAGAGACAGAGGAAGGGTGTGGGAGAGAGGGAGATGGAGGTGAAGACAGAGACAGAGACAGAGGAAGGGTGTGGGAGAGAGGGAGACGGAGGTGAAGACAGAGACAGAGACAGAGGAAGGGTGTGGGAGAGAGGGAGACGGAGGTGAAGACAGAGACAGAGACAGAGGAAGGGTGTGGGAGAGAGGGAGATGGAGGTGAAGACAGAGACAGAGACAGAGGAAGGGTGTGGGAGAGAGGGAGACAGAGGTGAAGACAGAGACAGAGACAGAGGAAGGGTGTGGGAGAGAGGGAGACGGAGGTGAAGACAGAGACAGAGAAAGGGTGTGGGAGAGAGGGAGACGGAGGTGAAGACAGAGACAGAGGAAGGGTGTGGGAGAGAGGGAGACAGAGGTGAAGACAGAGACAGAGACAGAGGAAGGGTGTGGGAGAGAGGGAGACAGAGGTGAAGACAGAGACAGAGGAAGGGTGTGGGAGAGAGGGAGACAGAGGTGAAGACAGAGACAGAGACAGAGACAGAGGACGGGTGTGGGAGAGAGGGAGACAGAGGTGAAGACAGAGACAGAGGAAGGGTGTGGGAGAGAGGGAGACAGAGGTGAAGACAGAGACAGAGACAGAGGAAGGGTGTGGGAGAGAGGGAGATGGAGGTGAAGACAGAGACAGAGACAGAGGAAGGGTGTGGGAGAGAGGGAGACGGAGGTGAAGACAGAGACAGATGAAGGGTGTGGGAGAGAGGGAGATGGAGGTGAAGACAGAGACAGAGGAAGGATGTGGGAGAGAGGGAGACAGAGGTGAAGACAGAGACAGAGGAAGGGTGTGGGAGAGAGGGAGTCGGAGGTGAAGACAGAGACAGAGGAAGGGTGTGGGAGAGAGGGAGACAGAGGTGAAGACAGAGACAGAGGAAGGGTGTGGGAGAGAGGGAGTCGGAGGTGAAGACAGAGACAGAGGAAGGGTGTGGGAGAGAGGGAGACAGAGGTGAAGACAGAGACAGAGGAAGGGTGTGGGAGAGAGGGAGACGGAGGTGAAGACAGAGACAGAGGAAGGGTGTGGGAGAGAGGGAGACAGAGGTGAAGACAGAGACAGAGGAAGGGTGTGGGAGAGAGAGACAGAGGTGAAGACAGAGACAAAACAGACCAATAAAGTTCAGTTCCAACTCTTGGGGACAAAAACAGCTTGTTGTTGTGTGACAGTCATGTAGCACACACCACACACGGTCATCTATGTGTTGGATCAATTTTACAATATGTCTTCAAAATCTATTTCAATCATTTCAAAAACACATGGTTGTGAACCTAAAAATGCAGTAATATGCCATGTTACCTATTTGGTAGATACAACATGTTCCTCCAGCAGCTAGGAGGCACTGTTCAACTAGATAGTGTCCAGTAATACACGTCTACATGAGCCCCTACCTGCTGTGGCTGGCAAACAGGGCTGACTCATAGAAGACTTGGCTGGGTCCTCCTCCAGCCAGCATCTCTCTCTGGCGTTGGACCAGGCCAGCCAGGGTCCTCAGAGGGCCAAGGCCCAGGTCACGGCTGTCCCGCACCCCGTAATGCCACCTCAATGCTGACTCTACATGGGAAAGCTGGGAAGACGAGGCTGGATGTTATGGACAGACAACATTCTTGGCATCTTCTAGAATCTAGAACTCATGGATTTGGTCAAAACTGTCCACTGTCCAAGTGTACTATGACAGTGGAAGAATGTTCACACTGAGGGAAGAAGATCTGCGTTTCAGTATTTAACTGTGTATGCCTAGACAACATTGATGTCTCACTCCGTCTGGATGGGTGGAGGTGATGGCACCACACTGTTTGATGAACTCAAACACGTCCTGTCTGCTGGCTCTGAAGCCACAGCCCTGGACCTCCATGTTGCTGCTGCTCAGACTCACAGCACCACCCACTGTCTCCTGCAGCAACTGCACACAACCAGAAAGAAATGTGTCACAAGGCACTGTGATGCATTTAGATTGAGTTATTTTTTATTGTTCTACTGTCTCAGATGCCAGTTAACAGTGTAAATGGGCTGAGTGAAGGACTCCTACATGGATGTTCTTCACCAGGAACTCCAGGAAGGTGCCTTTGTCTAAGCAGTGAAATTCTTTGATCTGGAAGTGTTTGGTCAACTTCTTCTCCAGAGAGGCAACGTGGGCCAGAGTGACACCTGAGTTGTGACTGGACAGGCTGTCTTTAACAAACTGCTTCACAGCGGCTGATGAGAGACACAGAGCAGACATGTTGGTCATTCTCTGACATACTAAGCAATCCAAACCTGTGTGGGAACCTCCACATCCAGCAGCCAAACACACATCAACAGATACAAGTTTAACTCATGTGTGTGCTCAAATCCTCTGTGTGTGTTCTGTTTCAGTACCTTCACTAGGCAGCGCAGTGGCGGGTGTATCCTCCTTTTGGTTTTCTGTGTTTTTCGATGCCTTGCCTTTGGGCACCAGGTCTGGCGGGGTTGCCAGGGACCCTCCACAGACGGCCAGTTGAAACAGAGCGGTTGCCAGCCGGTCACCTGACACGTGCAGCAGGAAGTCCTGGACACGCTGGATTAGAAGATGAAATCATAGCATAGTATCAGAGACGTGGTCATCATGGGCTCACAAAAATGCTCTATTCTGAACGTGTGGTGTGTGACGTCGAATTTAAAATGTTTAAGTACGTCCAAAGTATGCACATGACATGTGCACCTATGTGCAGTGAATATGCCACTGTCTCTGACTTGTCTTATCACTCTACTGCCTTATTGCTTGTTGTGTCTCTTGTTGTTTTTGCACTCATATGCCCTGTTATATTTGTACTATGTTGTAAACGGAGTCCACAGCACAAGAATTTCACACGTGATACTTGTACTACGGAGTGACAATAAAAAAAATCTTGAATCTTGAAGCTTTGCAGAAATAGAGCCAAGGCAAGCGTTTTTGCCAATCAAGCAACACATGGAGCTTGTCTCAGAGTGAGTGAAGGAGAGGGAGAGAGATGGCAGACGCCAGAGAGAAAGAAATGAGAAGTATATTTGGTTATACTTAACTAGAGTCGATGCTGACAATGCTCCTTGTCACCATATTTGTCACAAGTCCAAACAATCTTTAACTCGGACTTTAAGGAAAATCTGAACTCAAGGTGTTGTGTGATCTAAACAGGGTTGGGGTACAGCCTAATGATTTTGAAACATGTCTAACGCATATTCCATAAGAATTGCACTAACAAATACAGTACCAGGGGAATTACAAATATGATTGTGATCTAAGGAGATATTTGGTTTTGAGCAAAGATTTGCCAGTTCATCGGTTACCCAGTCTTGTATTCTGACCAATGAAATGGACGTGAAAAGAGGGGAAATTATTTTTAAACAAATCATCAACTGATGAATCAATTACAAAATCAATCAGCCCATCAGTGTGTCTGCCGCCTACCTTGGCCATCCTGGGGCTGAAGACCTCCGTTGCATTTGTAAAGACCGACAGCACGACCTCCGCGGCTGTCAAGGAAGCATACTTCTTCCGGAGCTCCAAGCTGCCTAGGAAGGAGAAGGAACCTGGGCCTTGCACTGGCTCCATCACACTCTTCTTCACCTTCCTCATCCGCTCCAGGACCTCCTCCTCCAGCTCCTTCTGGATGACCTCCTGGGCACGCTCCATATAGGTGCGCTCAAAACGAACCACCTTGCTTAGGGTCTGGAGGGGACCAGTAAACACTTGTGTCAGTCAGTTCACTCCTCTATAGGCCTACCTGTGCTCTATCAATCTGTGTCATGTTGTGCACAACAAAACAAAATAGTAAATAACAGTAAGAATCATAATGTCTCTCACCGCTATGGGCAGCCCAACACTGTGTATCCTGATACCAAGCTCGTAGGGAGAGTCACAGCTGTGCTGGTCGGCCAGATACTTCATAAACTCTGCCAGGTCTATTTTTGGCTTGTTCTGCTTCCTCCTAAAAACGTTAAGTTGCTAAAGAAAGAAAGTAAAGAAATATAAATTAAGACCAAAAGTCAACTGGACCCACATAATTGATGAAAAATGGTTCCTTGACTGTCCCGGCAATTGTGAACATGAACCCAGGCTCTCTGTTGGTAGCCTGGTATCCATGAACCCAGGCTCTCTGTTGGTAGCCTGGTATCCATGAACCCAGGCTCTCTGTTGGTAGCCTGGTATCCATGAACCCAGGCTCTCTGTTGGTAGCCTGGTATCCATGAACCCAGGCTCTCTGTTGGTAGCCTGGTATCCATGAACCCAGGCTCTCTGTTGGTAGCCTGGTATCCATGAACCCAGGCTCTCTGTTGGCAGCCTGGTATCCATGAACCCAGGCTCTCTGTTGGCAGCCTGGTATCCATGAACCCAGGCTCTCTGTTGGTAGCCTGGTATCCATGAACCCAGGCTCTCTGTTGGTAGCCTGGTATCCATGAACCCAGGCTCTCTGTTGGCAGCCTGGTATCCATGAACCCAGGCTCTCTGTTGGTAGCCTGGTATCCATGAACCCAGGCTCTCTGTTGGTAGCCTGGTATCCATGAACCCAGGCTCTCTGTTGGTAGCCTGGTATCCATGAACCCAGGCTCTCTGTTGGTAGCCTGGTATCCATGAACCCAGGCTCTCTGTTGGTAGCCTGGTATCCATGAACCCAGGCTCTCTGTTGGCAGCCTGGTATCCATGAACCCAGGCTCTCTGTTGGCAGCCTGGTATCCATGAACCCAGGCTCTCTGTTGGTAGCCTGGTATCCAGCCACATACGAATCGCAGTTATCATCACCTCAGTCTTCATATGGGTCCGGACACACGCCCATCCACTGCGGTTATTAAAGTGGAACTGAACCTGTTTCGTCACGTGCATAATGAGTCCTTTTCAGACTGAAAACATAGTTTGCCTAAGATGACAGGTTGAGAGGCGGGTCATAGTATCATGTCGATGATTTTATTTGACAATTCTGGGGACTGGATTGGGCTTTGGCCAATCCTGGCGTGTTCCGCCTCCAAATCGAGTGGGATTCAGTGTGTTGTGGCGCTCCCCTCGGGAAGAGCCTTTTGACGGGAGGAGCCAGCTGCCAGCTGCCTTCGTGTTGCCGAGCGGAGAGTGCAGCACGTCGGCCTGGAATCTCTGCGGTGCGACCCCTGACAACCAAGCTCTCGGATGCGCGCGCCATTATCGCTGCTGTAAATACGATATCCCTGGAATGCGCGTTTTAACGAGCCAGTTACATTTCTTTGCATTCTTAGAGATTATAGTTTTTGTTTTTTGTTCATGTTTCTAACAATTGGCCAAGTTAGTAGTTAGTTTATGGGATAGGAATTCTGCCAGATGATAGGCACTAGGCGCCATTTTCTACTTCATTTGGAAGAGAAAATTATCCTGAAATGAAGATTTGATTGACAGCTGCATGTCGTGATATTATTGGTTGAAATGGGGTAGAAATTTGATAGTACTAGGTGACGTCAGCAAACTGTACATTACTGTTATCAATTAAATCTTGAAAAATGAAATTTTGATGTGAAAAAGTGTGAAAAACTAAAGAAATTAGATTGTTGTGATTTTCTTTGCATACATCATTAAATAGGTGCACTGCATACCCAGGTATTTGAACTAAAAGAAAATAAAAGTCATTTTTGGGTTCAGCTCGACTTTAAGGACAGATACTGTCCAGGACACCTGATTGGCTGGTGGGCGGCGGGACCTTTTTAATAATGAATCGAATGTTACCGATAACGCATTAGAGAGCGCTGAAACAACACACCTGTATGTTAATAGCTAGGCTAGCTAGCTGTTAGCATGTTAGTTATGTGGCAGTAAAACGCCTCTGAATGAGCAGTTTGATATAACTCTCTTTCCATAAAGCCCACCAACTTGTATATCTGTTGGCTAGTTGTTGATATTTATAACAATATTGTGGCTCTAAAATAAAGTTTTTATCGATGCGGGGAGACTGTCATGGCGGCTGTTTCTGGTAACTGTTTCTGGCATTTTAGCTCTGGATGAGTTTTGAGTTTAACAAAGAGAGAACAGACAGAGAGAACAGCGCTGCGGTCATTGGGCTGCAGTGGAATAATCGGTTCAGTTCTCATCAATTTAAGTTCTTTGGCGAAGAATTGTCGAAGTACTTCGATGATTGACACAGACGGCAACCAATCAGTTGAGGCTGAAAAATAGGTCACCGAATCAGTGGTGGACAGGCTTGCTTCCAGACCCTCATGAAGGATTCATTGGGGCTGGTTAGCAGGCTCCTCTGTTGGGCCATGTTGGCTCATAATGTAATGCATTAAACCCTGAGGTCAGCCCACCCTCAGGATGTCCACTGTCTGGATCTGGTGGATGTCATCGTCCTTGGTGTTGCTGTCGATCTTAAACATGCGGTGAATGAGGGGGAGCTTGCAGAGGGGCCCCAGGTTCAACTCCTCGTAGCGCTTCTTGTCCTTCAGGGCAGCCAGTGACTGGCCCAGCTCATACAAGGTGCAGATGGACGTCGCTGCTTCTGTAGACTGAGCAAGAAACCTGCCCATTAGCAAGATACATTATATTACATAAGCAAAAACAATACATGGGGTCATGTGTGCCAACCTCTATGAACATGCTGATCTCTCTGACAGTGTGTGTGTGTGTGTGTGTGTGTGTGTGTGTGTGTGTGTGTATGTGTGTGTGTGTGCGTGTGTGTGTGTGTGTGTGTGTGTGTGTGTGTGTGTATGTGTATGTGTGTGTGTGTGTGCCAACCTCTATGAACATGGTGATCTCTCTGACAGTGTGTGTGTGTGTGTGTGTGTGTGTGTGTGTGTGTGTGTGTGTGTGTGTGTGTGTGTGTCTGTGTGTGTGTCTGTGTGTGTGTGTGTGTGTGTGTGTGTGTGTATGTGTGTGTGTGTGTGTGTGTGTGTGTGTGTGTATGTGTATGTGTGTGTGTGTGTGTGTGCCAACCTCTATGAACATGGTGATCTCTCTGACAGTGTATTGAAGATCCTTCAGAGCTGGTATCTGCCAGGCTTTGAGCCTTCCTGACTCCAGGGAGGGAACCTGCATCAGCATGCACACCCTGGAGATCACCTGGATGGAGGGTGGGAAGGCGTTGAACGGACGGTCAGGCAAGGACACAATGAAGCATTCCTGATGTAGGAATGCTTACAACAGTCAGTCATAAGGCATTCCTAAACCTAACGAGTTGAAACGTCACCCTTAGATGCTGTTACACTGTTCCATATCATCCATTTGTGTGATAAGTGTGCTTCTGCCTCCTTTACAATGGATTGCTCCCTTATATGATATTGATAGTCTCTCTTCTCCTCAAAATTAATCAATAAAAAGTAATAAAAATAGAATCAGCAGCGGAGGTCATATTTCAGCAGCCGCTGACCTCCGCTGCAGAATACATATAGGAGAAACACTGGATAGTAGGGGTGGGAATCACCAGATGCCCACGATACGATACTAAAACGATACTTGAGTCACGATACGATAGTATTGCGATATGCTAGTATTGCGATATATTGAATATTGCGATATTTAGATATATTGTCACTCCTAACTCCTTTTCCTACCTTTTCCTTGACCTCACCGGAAGTAAAACATGCAGTGTTTTTTTGTTTTGTTTTGTTTTTGCCCCACACGTAGGCTATACATTATTAAGCTTCTTTGGACTCAATACGCCACTGCAGCAGGCGCGGACTGCACCATCGGGCGCTTCGGGCAGATGCCCGGTGGCCTGGCATGGCAAAATATTGCGATACTATGGTGTATCGATTTTCCCCCCCACCCCTACTGGATAGTTGTAGATTGTTACACTGTTTAAAAGCCCTTGAGCAAGACAACAAACCATCACCCGCTCACTCATAGTAAACGGATCTGCATAGAGTGCAGTAGGCTAAATGTAAACTTGATTGGCCCTGGCACTTCCATGTAGCTGTATGCTAATGCTAATACAGTTCCAGTACATTCTTTAAAACAGTAACTATGTTTATCTCGGGTTCTGTGAGGGCTTTCGGTGCGCTCCAGGGGGCTATATGTTTGTGCAGTCCTCCTCACCCTCTCCTTGGTGACCAGCTCTCCCTCTGCAGCGATCTCTCGTATGACATCCTCCACCAGACAGTTGACCGTCTCTGGATCCAGGGACCTGTTCCACCTCCTGCTTGTAAGACTCTCCTCGTCCTCCAGCAGGGCCTCTGCTGCCCGCACATTAGCCCCATGGATCTCCCTCTGCTGGGCACGGTAAGCTTCCCGAAACACCGGGACGTTGCCTTCTCTCTGCGCTTCAGGTCTCGGCTTCACCTTCGCCTCCAGCAGTGGGAAGTCTGAGTGGGACAGTGAGATGGACGGAGTAGCTTGTTTCTGCTCGCTCTCAGGCTTTTCAAAAAAATGAAAAGTACAATTAATTTTAATTTAGTTCATTTTAGACAAATCCGGCCTTTCTTAAGAGTTGATGCAGCTAAAACATATCTTCACTGCATGATTTTCTCTCACATTGAATACTGCTTCACAAACTGGTCGTTTGCAGGTGCCACTGTCATAAAACCTATTGAACAGCTATATTACAGAGCCATCAAGGCATTTGCTAGAAAACCTTTGTCATACCACCACTGTAACATTCTGGAACAACATCAATTCCTGAGCTTTGAAAATCTCAAGGTCTTAAAGAGTGCCTGTTTCTTCTTCAAATGCCTACATGGACTAGCTCCCCCTCCGCTACAGGAATTCATCCAAAAAAATAGACTCACTGGACTCGGCACTAGATCAGACACCAGAGGTGATTGTAAGGTCCATCGCAGAATGACCACGTTTGGTCAAAATGTCCTATCGGTAAAAGGCAGCCAAATATGGAATAGTCTCCCCGTCTCCATAAGGGACAGCCCCACCCTTGCCGCTTTTAAAGGTGGACTTAAAAAATGGCTGAAAACAAACCAGTCATGTGTCCACAGGTAGTATGTTTTTCTTCTCTTTTTGTGTGTATTATTATTATGTATTTTTATTTTTCTAAGTGTAATTGCTGCCATGTATTTTAGAGTGTTCTGTTGCTACTCATGTTTTATGTAGTTTTAGAGTGTACTGCTGCTACCTATGTTTTATGTATGTTTTTATTATGTTCTACGTTTTACGCTCTATGTTTTTTGTGTTTTTATGTTTTATGGGGACAACGGATGGAAATTAGCCTCGTGCTAAATCCGGCAATTTTTACACTTTTACTATATTCCAGGTTTTACTATCTGTTTCTGTGGTTTCTGTGTTCATTAATTTTGCACTGTCCCATCCAAATAAACGAATAAAATAGAAATAGGTTCTCTCTTGGGATTCTGCGTTGCTGTGGAAGGATATGGCAAACTGAGGATGAAAAATGATTGTAATTTTGTAGTTTTTAAGAATGTTCTTGTGTGTGCCTGGTAGCGTCTGCCTACCTGCAGCTTTTGGTGATTTCCTGCCTGTTAGATTCTCCTCGTCCTCCTGCAGGGCCTCTGCTGCCTGCACATTTGCCCCATGGACCTCCCTCTGGGCTTCAGGTCTGGGCTTGCTCTTCTTGCTCTTCTTGTCTTTGCTCGGCTTCACCTTCGCCTCCAGGACCGGGAAGTCTGAGTGGGACAGGGAGATGGACGGCGTGGCTTGTTTCTGCTCGCTCTCAGGCTCTCTCTTGGGATTCAGCGTTGCTGTGGAAGGATATGGCAAACCGAGGATGAAAAATGATTGTAATTTTGTAGTTTTTAAGAATGTTTCTGTGTGTGCCTGGTAGCGTCTGCTTACCTGCAGCTTTCGGCGATAGAGCAGCGCAGGGATTTGGTGTTGGTTCAGACACAGTTTGGGGCTTGCCAGGGCGAGATGCTTCCAACTTGTCATACAGAGACATGTACTGCTCTAGGGGGAGCTCTTCTCCATAGTCCTGGAAATAGCAGGTCTGTAGCTGCTCTATGGATCCAGCTGCAAACGGGTTCCTCTTGATCACCTATACCACATCAATCAAGATTTATTGAGAAGGTGATTTGTAGCAGTAACTACCTTGTGTGTTTTAAAGGTCATGATTAGGTTGTATTATTATTATAAGCCTAATGTTTGGTAGTGTCTGTGTTCAACCCTCTTTCTTTTAGCGCTCAGCGTAGCACACACTTCTCCAGATTTGACACTACTGACTTTAGAGCACAATGTGACAACCTCCTCAAGACAAGCCCCGCTAAACACACCAATCAATCAGCACATTGTCCTCAGAGCATGATGATCATGTTCTCAGAGTATGATGATCATGTTCTCAGAGCATGATGATCATGTTCTCAGAGCATGATGGTCATGTCCTCAGAGCATGATGACCATGTTCTCAGAGCATGATGACCATGTTCTCAGAGCATGATGATCATGTTCTCAGAGCATGATGATCATGTTCTCAGAGCATGATGGTCATGTTCTCAGAGCATGATGGTCATGTTCTCAGAGCATGATGATCATGTCCTCAGAGCATGATGGTCATGTTCTCAGAGCATGATGATCATGTCCTCAGAGCATGATGATCATGTTCTCAGAGCCTGATGGTCATGTTCTCAGAGCATGATGATCATGTCCTCAGAGCATGATGATCATGTTCTCAGAGCCTGATGGTCATGTTCTCAGAGCATGATGGTCATGTTCTCAGAGCATGATGATCATGTCCTCAGAGCATGATGATCATGTCCTCAGAGCATGATGGTCATGTTCTCAGAGCATGATGGTCATGTTCTCAGAGCATGATGGTCATGTTCTCAGAGCATGATGATCATGTTCTCAGAGCATGATGATCATGTTCTCAGAGCATGATGATCATGTTCTCAGAGCATGATGATCATGTGCAATTCAGCAGATGCAAAATAAACAAAGCTCTGCAGCTCCGACCTCTCGCTGGTTTGGTTAGGGTCACTGGCTTGGTTAGGGTTAGGGTCACTGGCTTGGTTAGGGTTAGGGTCACTGGCTTGGTTAGGGTTAGAGCCCGACCGATATATCGGCCCACCGATATTATCGGCCGATATTGGCCGATAACCAATGTATCGGTATCGGCCGATATGTTTGCCGATATGCCGATATTTTTTTTATTTTGTATTTTTTAAGTCATAGACAACACGTTGTGTATATTTGATCTTTTTTCTTAATTTAAGTTATATTTTATATTTGTTATATTTGTGTTTTTGTATTTCTAGTTATTTATAATTATTAAATCCCCAGTTAAGTTTACTATTTCATTGCATTGATGTCAATTTGGACAATAAAGTTTATTGATAAGCTGTAAAATATCCCGCCTACATTACATATCTTAAGTCATGTCAAGTCATATCTTTGTCAAGTGTTTGATATTTGAGGGATCATTGCAAAAACATTGTGTAATATAATGTAGGGGTGTCAAAAATAATCGATTATAAGATGCATCGCGATGCGGACGTGCACGATTCTGCATCGATTCACAAATGTCAAAAATCGATTATTAAAAATAATAATAATAATAATAATAATAATCAAATTAAATATAATGGAAGTACATGCAGTTGTTTATTTTAATTATGGATCATAATACAATGCAATTCCAAATGCACTTTTATTTTAAAAGTAGCCACACAGTGAGAAAAGAGAAAGTGAGAAAAAATAAATCATGTATTGCGGAAAAAAGTGATGCATCGATTTAAGATGCATCGAGATGCATCGATAATCATACTCGAATCGAATCGTAGCCCTCTGAATCGTAATCGCATCGAATCGTGAGGCCAGTGAAGATTCACAGCCCTAATATAATGTGTATATTTAATATAAGAATATCGGCCGATATATCGATATCGGAATTTTTTTACTCCCTAGTATCGGCATCGGCATCAAAGATCGAGTATCGGTCGGGCTCTAGTTAGGGCTGCTGGCTTGCCAACCCATCTGGTGATACTAATATCTATAACTGTCATAACACGTGGTGTGCACTCCAAATATCCGTGCATTACACTATAAACTCACTTCTGTCAGGACTACTATAGTCAAAAATAAACGTTCAAACAGGGTCCAACTATGTAAACCAATTCAATAAAGGTTTTGTCCTAAGCTGCCATCACTAGCCTCATTAGCTTCCTGCTTATTTTGTCTTGTACAACGATGTAAAATATCGACTTTCTCCACCATCATGCTGAGTTCCTGAGTGAATCAAATGAATAAAGTGTTAATGTACATGATGTATAGTCCACTTCATTACCAGCACTACATTTGAACTTTGAGGGGTTTTCTCTTAGTTATTACCTTTTCGCTATACAAGGAAGGTTAAAAACAGCAAGTGTCAGTATTTAAAATTCAAGTCAAATCAATATGTTAGATCTATGTTCAAACATATTTAACATTTGAAGCAAAGGGTAACAAGAGGGGAAACAATTCAAACTGAAAAGTGCACTATGGTCTATACTGCAGTGGTTCTCAAATGTTTTCACATGAGGGACCCCTAAACTGACAAAGATTAGCCCACGGACCCCCATTTGATAGGATTTTGTCCCACGGTGCCCCATAATGACATTGATGCTTTTAGATGTTTTATTACAGGAAGTGTATAAAACCCATGGCCAAAATAGTCATTGTGTTACTTATGAATGGAATTATAGCCCCCGGACCCCCATTTGAGAACCACTGGTCTATAGGCTAACTGACCTTTATGACCCTCTGGTACAACTGCTCTTGGGTTAGTTTCTCAGTTGGCTTGGACGTGCTGGAGAGCGGGATAACAGAGGCAGAACAGGTGGAGGAAGCAGGAGCAGGACCTCCAAAGGAAATCCCAGCCGGAGCAGCAGGTCCATTGTGAGGGCTGGCATGTAGCTGTGGCGGGGGGGCAGCATCAGGGAGAACCAGCAGTGGACTTTTCGCTGACTGAGTTTTGCTTGTCTTGGGTTGGGCAGGCCTGCTGGCCCCTGAGGCTTTTCCGGACTTCCCTCCGGCCCCACCTCGAAGACGGTGGGTCCTGTGGAACACCTGATCCCCCTCCACAACCAGATCCCCATCCAGGAAGGCTACCAGGCAGGTAATGCTGTTGAAGCCCAACGAGGCGACGGTCAGGTTCTGGTGGTAGGTCTGGGAATAGACTATAGACAGTTTCTTCAGAAGAACCCCATCTGGGTGAAGCTTCATCATGTCCACTATATCTTTCAGAACCTCCATCTTCTTTAGTGATGCTATCAGGGGGAGAAGAGAACACTGTGCATTAACACTGTGAAGCAAATCAAGTTCAGTCAGTCAAGGAACACACAGCACAGTTATTCACCTTATGTAGCCCCGCCCACTTGACCCATTTGTGTTACGACTTCCTGCTCAAAGCTAGGGACTCACTGGAAGCAGGCTGTTTTACCTGCTCAAAGCTAGGGACTCCCTGGAAGCAGGCTGTTTTACCTGCTCAAAGCTAGGGACTCCCTGGAAGCAGGCTGTTTTACCTGCTCAAAGCTAGGGACTCACTGGAAGCAGGCTGTTTTACCTGCTCAAAGCTAGGGACTCCCTGGAAGCAGGCTGTTTTACCTGTTCAAAGCTAGGGACTCACTGGAAGCAGGCTGTTTTACCTGTTCAAAGCTAGGGACTCACTGGAAGCAGGCTGTTTTACCTGTTCAAAGCTAGGGACTCACTGGAAGCAGGCTGTTTTACCTGCTCAAAGCTAGGGACTCCCTGGAAGCAGGCTGTTTTACCTGCTCAAAGCTAGGGACTCCCTGGAAGCAGGCTGTTTTACCTGCTCAAAGCTAGGGACTCCCTGGAAGCAGGCTGTTTTACCTGCTCAAAGCTAGGGACTCCCTGGAAGCAGGCTGTTTTACCTGTTCAAAGCTAGGGACTCCCTGGAAGCAGGCTGTTTTACCTGCTCAAAGCTAGGGACTCCCTGGAAGCAGGCTGTTTTACCTGCTCAAAGCTAGGGACTCACTGGAAGCAGGCTGTTTTACCTGCTCAAAGCTAGGGACTCCCTGGAAGCAGGCTGTTTTACCTGCTCAAAGCTAGGGACTCCCTGGAAGCAGGCTGCGGGGATATAGGACAGCTAGCTGCCTAGCTCTGCCAACGTCAAAAACACATCGTGTGTGTTTTTGTCTGTATGTTGTTTGTTGAGGACCGCAATGGAAACAAGCCAGTGCTTGAAATAGCCAGGCTTTATTGTGTTTTTATCCTCGGTGATTGTCTGTACCCTGTATCTTTGTTGACATTTCACCAAATAAATCAATCAATCAATCAAAAAAAAACAGGAAGTGTAAACACAAGCTCCGCCACAGGAAGTTGTTGTAAGAATGAACTTTCCTACTAAATAAACCAACACTATTTGCTTAAAAGAATCTATGATTTATTATGAAACATGCGCGCGCATGGAAGTTCTGTTATTCATTCCTCTCAACAGACCAACTTCCCGTTCCATGGACGTACCAAGTATGTGAATGGGAACAGACAGAGGTGGAGCTTGAATACTAATTAACAGGAGGAGTTTACTCTAACCACTCCTTAAGCATACTTTTGGGTAGATCTTACAACAATTCCTCCCTCTTGTTCATTAGAACATCACTTCCAAAATTATAATACACAGTTAATAACACAATCAATACAGGGAAGAGTGATCATTCACTAATTACAGTGATATATACAAAGAATGGAAGATAGCTAACCCTCCTCCTGCTACCTAGTATAGTACAAAAGTGTATGTGTACCTTTGCTTAAGCCTATAGCTAACAGTTGTGTATTAGATGAAATCATCTACTGTATACCATTAATATATAATTTATTGATCAGAGGTGGGGCCAAGTCATTGTCTATGGTAGATCAAATTTAGTCAATTGTAAGAATTAACTTTCCTACTAAATAAACCAACACTACATGGAAGTTCTGTTATTCATTCCTCTCAACAGACCAACTTCCCGTTCCATGGACGTACCAAGTATTTGAATGGGAACAGACAGAGATGGAGCTTGAATACTAATTAACAGGAGGAGTTTACTCTAACCACTCCTTAAGCATCATTTTGGGTAGATCTTACAACAAAGTGTAAAACACAATTGGTTCTGATTGTGTTTTACACTTCCTGTTAGTGTCTCAAGCCAGTCTGTCTCTTCTACATGAGGTGAATAGTGCATCAATCAAACACAATCCTAACCACACCCACACCTGAATGGTACAACCACAAATACTGTAAAGCAAAAGTGTATCAACCTCACACCTTGGAGTCAGTAACGGCTATGAGTTTGATTATGTGGTTTGTTAACGTCACTCTATACTAGGTTTTAATATTTTTCCGAAAATGAGGCATAGCGGGAAACGGGAAATGAAGAAAAATCCCGGGAAATCACTTTTTATTTTTTTATTTTTTTTTAAATAAATCTATGGGTTGCTAATTTGATGCTGTAGTGTCTTATTTGCTGATATCAATAATTATTCTCATTCTTATTATAGGATTAAAGAAAAAGAATGAGTTTATGTTAACAAACATTATAATTTAAGATAAAAACGTCATATGAAATGCCGTGTTCATTGCATGTGATCGTCTGCTGATAAGAACAGCCTCATGGAAATGTTATTTGACAATAAATAGACGGAATTCGTTACAGCACTTAATTTGGGAAGTGATATTGGACAATAAACAAATGAAATTCGTTAAAGCAAGTTATTTTACGTGTTTCAATTAAGCTGAGATGGATTCCATATTCTGATAGCGTTCAGCAGCCTTTCTATTCTATGATTTCATATGCTGCCATTTCTCACAGTATTTCGGCCACCGAGGCTTTTGGTGTTAAGTATGCTTCACTTGCAGGGTTTCTGGGGTTTTATGTTGCTGCGACTCCACATGTCGCAGCAACCCGCTTGTTGATCGTCCTCCACATCTTATCACTCGCTCACAGAGGTGACATGTGGCATCCTCGTTGTTTTGGTTGTTTGTAAAGTATCTCCACGCAAAACTACTGGCAGGCGTGGCAGCAGAAGACATGGTGGTGGAATGAGATGGCTCATTCTGTTCTCATGGATGGCTCTCAGTGTGTGACTCACTCAACAGGTGGGTGTGGGCTGTGTGGACCAATTACCGTATTAACTGCAGTAATGGTCATTACGCAATTTTATTTAGGCTACAATAGGCTGTACAGCTATTTTCTTCAATTCATTTTTTCCCGTTTCCCGCTATTGTATTTTCCGGGAAACGGGAAATGGTCCAGTCGGGATTTCCCCGGGAATCCCGTTTCCCGGCATTAAACCCTACTCTATACCACAAAGCTGATAGTACACCAGATACCACTGTCTCTGTACTTTGTATCCAAACTATCATACTGCTCCAGTTGGAGAAAGTACAATAGGGATATATTTTCTTTGTTAGACCCTTGGCACTTACTTAACAACCATATACAGTATGTAGTTACATAATAACAGAGGTAGCAATACACTAATTAAGTTAGTATTCTCATGATGTCACATGCATGCATTTCCTATCAATATGACTTTACAATACACACAGCTCTTTGGCAAATGACAAAGATCAACTACAATCACGTTATTGTCCTCCACAGACGGCCGGTGGGATGATGTCACAGAATAGTATGAATTACATGTACAGTTCATTACTAAATATGTGGAGACAAATGTACCAACTACAATCAACAGCCATACTAATAAGCAGAAAACACAGAGTATCTTACCCATTTCTTCAGATGAGGAAAAACCTCTCTCAGAGGTTGATCTACACTCTATATGACCAACAAGCTTGCTCTGCTGGAGCTTATGATCTCCCCCTCCTCCCTCCACCCTTCTCACTGTGAACCAACCACAGTCAATTCAGAGAGAAACGAAAGTGAAAGTAACTGGCTGGCATGCTCATTCCAATCCATGCCTGATTGTGTGAAACGAGCAAACTCTCCTATTCCTGGGAATAGCCCTGTCTCACAAGACAACCAAAGCAACAGCAAGAGGCCAGCCACCGTCCAGTGTGTGTGTGTGTGTGTGTGTGTGTGTGTGTGTGTGTGTGTCTGTAAGTTTCACTTTCCTGATCTACCACAGCTGATTTGCTTGAGTGTTGCCGAGGAAAGCATGTGACCCAGTGGCGGCTGGTGACTCAGAAAATGAGGGAGGACAGGAGGAAAACCAACCCTCTCTATCTCTTGCCTTGGTGTGTCAATGATACACCTGGGAATCGGAAGGTTCCCGGTTCGAGGCTGGCTCCTCCCGGCAGTGTGCCGAAGTGTCCTTGAGCGAGACACTGAACCCCTAACTGCTCCCGACGAGCAGTTAGCGCCCTGCATGGCTGCAGATGCCGTCGGTGTGTGAATGGGTGAATGTGAGGTATTCATGTAAAAGCGCTTTGGGTAGTCGATAGACTATATAAAATGCGCTCTATAAATACAGTCCATTGTACAGTCCACCCTAACCCTACCATTCACCATTTACCAATACTGGGAGCGCTTGAAGCACTAATAATACAGAGTCCGCTCACTATGCCCACAACCCGCAATGCCGATACCCCGTTAGGGTTAAGGTGGTAGGGTTAGAGGTTAGGGCGCACTAAAGGCATCGGATTAGCGGGCTATCAGCATTCCGGGTTGTCGGGATATAGATACTGGGAGCAGTTTGTGTGGTACGTCCACTTAACATGCCGTTTGGAAACTAAGCGAGAGAGACACACACACAGAGACATTAGCTTCATTCCATTCCTCTCGTTCTGGCTGCAGGTGGCGCCGCATGGCAGTTTAAACTGACGGACTGTTGTGAGAGCAAAACACTCAGTGTAGCCGAGCCTCTGCAGTTATAACTGTGACGTTTTAAATTGCGGTTAATAGTGAAACCGGTTAACCGCTGCATCCCTAGACATATCCCAGCCTGACATCACTAAGGCAGATAACCTGCTTGGGCAGACAGCCTACAGTTATAGTAGTCTTCTGAATCTATATGATGCTTAGACAAAAAAGGTGCCAGAGACTGGGTATCCATTAGGGGTGTCACGATACACTCAGTTCACGATACGATACGTATCACGATACTGGGTTCACGATAACGATACGATACGATACGATTTTAACAATATTTTTTTAAACTTGAATAATGACAATATATGACTGGAAAAGTAGTATTTTATTTGAAATGCACAAATACAAAACATGCTGTTGTGGGAAATTGTTATTACAATAACAACTAGAAAAAACATGAGATTGGAGATAAGGCTTATCTTGAAATAGAATGAGTTACACCGTCACTTAGATTTACTTTGAACTAAAAGGTTTCTCAGCAGTATAAATTCTCATTATGCATCTTCAGTTTTTCTTCAAACTCAAACAACAAGACTTTTCTTAGTCTATTTTTTATGCATCTTCAGTTTTTCCTGTCAAGTAAACAGTTTTGCCAGAAACTCAATTGAATGGTTTCTCTCCTGTATAACTTCTCATGTGTCTCTTCAGAGACTTGTTCAACTGAACTACTTTCCACACATTGAACTTCAACAAACAAAGACGTTTCTTTGTCTATTTTTGAAAAAAAAAAAAAAATTTTTTTTTTTTTTTTTTCCCCCCCACGATATGAGATTTCATGTCAACGATACATATCGTGACGTTTTACTATCGCGAAATTTCGTTGGACGATATATTGTGACACCCCTAGTATCCATCCACATCCATGTATCCAACTAGCTGCTAGCTAGCAAAGGCTGTTGTGTTCAGATAGCTGCTGCTAGCTTCTGACTGTTAGCAAGTGTTCAGATAGCTGCTGTTAGCAAGTGGTTCAGATAGCTGCTACTAGCTTCTGGCTGTTAGCAAGTGTTCAGATAGCTGCTGTTAGCAAGTGGTTCAGATAGCTGCTGCTAGCTTCTGGCTGTTAGCAAGTGTTCAGATAGCTGCTGCTAGCTTCTGGCTGTTAGCAAGTGTTCAGATAGCTGCTGCGAGCTTCTGGCTGTTAGCAAGTGTTCAGATAGCTGCTGCTAGCTTCTGGCTGTTAGCAAGTTGGCTGCCAACATGGTCTCTAGCTAATAGACAGCACAGCGAAATTGTCAACAATGCAGTCAATTAGCATGCAGCCTGTATTCCAGCCTTATCATATCACCTAACCTATTTATTAAAGTAAATGACACGTTTTGTACCCAAATGATATCGGGTTTGGTTTAGATCTGAACAATGACATTGTCTGTCTGTCTGTCTGTCTGTGTGTGTTTGTGTGTGTGTGTGTGTGTGTGTGTGTGTGTGTGTGTGTGTGTGTGTGTGTGTGTCTGTCTGTCTGCCTGTCTGCCTGTCTGTCTGTCTGTCTGTCTGTCTGTCTGTGTGTCTGTCTGTCTGTCTGTGTGTCTGTCTGTCTGTCTGTCTGTCTGTCTGTGTCTGATAGACTTACAACAGCCAGAGGACCAGTAGGCTGTGTAATGTAATGGGTGGGTGACATCATGGGATTGTAAATAAATGAAACTGGGCTGTAAAGGCAGTTCAACCAAAGACAACACAGAAGAGGAAACAAAACAGAAGGGATGATGTAAGAAGGGGAGGGGAGGGGTGAGGAGAGGAGAGGGGAAACTGGATTTAAGTTTCACTTTCCTGATCTACCACAGCTGATCTACCACAGCTGATTTACCACAGCTGACCTACCACAGCTGATGTAATGAGCTGTTGCCTGCTGAAAGCCTGTCTGTGCACAGACATGATGATGCCCTCAAACTGCCCAGATTGACTCGTCAGTTGTGCAGTAATCCAAAAATAAATGTAGCAATATAAATAACAAAGACACTCACATATGCATAATACTGCTATTTTAGTGAGTTCCAAAATGGGAAGTATCCCCAAAGGAAAAACAAACAAATGTAAAAAGATATGTACATAGAATATTAGGAGGAAAACACTCAATAGTGTCACCCAACACCACCATCTGGCTTGTAGGCTGTCATAAAGTACGGGAAATAAGCTGAAGAGGCGCCTCTATATATTATGTCCTATATCTCTTTAACCAAATCACACACATTTAGGCTATTCTATGTGTTCTCCTTTTGATAACTAATGTAATAACTAATGTAATATTGTTTCACTGAGCCTCCCCTGAAACTTGTTGGAGCCCCCCTGAGGAGGCCCGTCTCCTACTTTGAAAACCTCTGACATGGTGTTTACAGTGTGGACACGCCCCCCCCCTCCTGCACTGACGTCATATGATTTGTCTCCTCACCTTTGCTCATGTTGTTTACACGGTGGACACGCCCCCCTGCTACTGATGACGCCAGCGAGGATGCAGGAGCACATGATGACGACGACGGTGCAGCTGACATTTGAGGAGTGACAGAAGCAGCACTCCTCAGCGAGCTGCCCAGGCAGAGAGGTTCGACCTGCATGTATGGGACAAGCAAATATGATTTAATGACAAAATGTGCCTAACATGATGTGTCTAACAAGATAAAGCACTATCATAACAAAAATGACACAGACGAGACTTATTCTGGCCGGCGGGACGGCGAAAGGAATTCTCAAACAGTATCAAGTAACTTATAGACAGTTGCATCTCGTATGTATAGTCTTGCAAACGTGCAAATGCTCGGGACACGGCTCTGCAAAGTATTTTATTTCTAACTCAAGTTAGCTGTGAGTTTACCAGCGCTAAACTAGCTGGTTAAGGATAGTTGGCCAGCTGCCCAGCTACCTGTTGTGTTTTTGTTGGTTGCCGTTTTCTTGTGGTTGTCTTTCTCACTTCAGTGGTCATCCTGCAGTCTCTTTGTGGTCACGGCGGCACGGGGACAGGGATGGGATGGAAACCATTCCCGCTACCTTTAGCTAGCTGAGTTGCTATGCTAGCTAGCAACTTGACGTCTCTTTCAGCAGAAGCTAACCCGATATGAGTCTCAATAACCAACTTGGCTTGTTACATTCTTGATATGTCGGAATCTTGGCAGGTTGCGTGTGTGTGGTGGTCAGGCGAGACTACAAAGTGTAGCGCGCCGACCAAACGCTTGAGAACCGCTCAACCCCACATCCAATCCCAGGACGGCAAAGGCATGTCCCGTCCTACTCTGCTTCTGATTGGCTCTGGGCATGAGGAGGTTGGGTTTAGAGTCGCGGCGTCATCTCCAGAGCCATTCACCTCTTCGGGGTGCGCTATTTGACCCGCCCTTCTCTGCCTCTGATTGGCCTAGCGTCAAACGTTGTTCATCCACGCATACATTCGCCTATCCTGCGTCTCTATATTTACCCAGGATGGCGAAGGCATGACCCACCCTTCTCTGCCTCTGATTGGTCTAGCGTCAAACGTTGTTCATCCAGTCACATTCGCTTAGCTATCTCTCTATTTATTTATTTTTATTGATTTTTATTGAACATCAATACAGAGTATGCCACTTCAATAGGAATAAAATAAATAAAAAAACAAACGGACAAACAAACAGGGGTATCATGTTAGAATAAACTCAGGCATTAACAAAAATATTTAAATCTTTACAAATATTCACAGTTTTTAAGGCTTTGCTGTTCTTGAGACCACATAAAGTTTTAATGTAATGTCCAAATTCAACTTTGAACTGTTATATGTGTGGTTTCTTGGTAGTCCACTTGCACTTATGTATATATTTCCCATATAAAATAAAAAGGTTCAAAATAAATAATCTTTTACAATCAATATCACTCTTTTCATAAAAAAATATAATGTCTCTTTTTTCTAGTGAACAGTTGGACCAGTCAGCTCCTTGAAGAGACACTCTATCTCTATCCAAAATAATTTTGCACATAAACAATCAAAAAATAAATGACATTTAAATTAACAAAAATTATATACCTTTTTTGTTTGTCATAAATACAAATTGAATTCACCCAAACAAATATGATACTTTAGTTTAGACTGAGAGGGACTCGTGTGAAATTTAGACCAACTACAAGTGTGACGCTCCGCCGCCCTCTAGCGGTTCGTCCACGCGTCGCACTGCACTGCACCGCACCACCCGCAACGCACTGCGCTGTTTCCGCGCAGCAGCGACGCAGCAGAGGCAGAGAGGCAGGCCGGGCGCGTTGTTCCGGGCACGTGACGGCGCGGTGGGTGTGTCTGGGCCGCTGATGTAAACACCGAAGACGTCTCTCTCTCATCCTGTCTGTCGGATCAGAGCCGCAGACAGCGGACCGAAGCGGACGGATTAACCCCAATATATCTCTCCAGACGTTTCCCCTCGCTGTGTGCTATGCGCTAAAGCGCGCACGGCGCCTGGGCCATGGACTTCTACATCAATCTGAAGGTGAATTTCAGGGGAAATGCCAAGAACTTCCTCCTGTCGGGATCCGACACCAAGAGCTGGGAGTCGATGGAGGCCATGGTAAGCCAAGCCAAACCGAACCGAACCGAACCAGGCCGGGACTCGTTGTCCTCACACAGCAGCTGGACACACCAGCACACGTCAGCCTCCCGGTACCAATATAATAACCCGATCACTCATCGATTTCACAGTCAGGAGGATCGATCATGATTTGTGACATTGCATGGTGTCACATCGGTGTTGTGTTAACCCCTAGGGAAAACAGCTTAGCCTGTAATAGGTTCGAGCTAGAGGCATACTGTAGCTACACATCACATCAAAAACATTACGTAGCCTATAACGTTAGCTAAACAGGTTACAACCATGCAGTAAAGCCGCGACAAGAGATAAATGGCATTAATATGTGTGTGTATACACACACACACACACACACACACACACACACACACACACACACACACACACACACACACCATAGAAGACTATAGAGAGAGAGAGAGCTGTGCATTTGCCTTATTCTAGGTTATGGGCCTATGTAGGGCTTGGCGATGTGGACCATATCTCTATATTTGTAGGCTGAATGGCGATACACCATAAAATATCTCAGTATTTTCTATGAAGTGGAAAACACAAAGACTGTGATCAAAATAACATGCAATGACAGGGTTTCCTTCCCTGACTATTACGGTGCTGCCTTTCACCAATGATTGACACAATGAGATTTTTGATAAATAATCATAACTGATGTGGATATAATAGCTAGTGGGTAGTCTCCAAACCCCTCAGCCTATAAAACCAGGAAAAAACAACATTTATGCCATATCACCATATTACCATATCCAAAATGTAAGACAATAGTCTCGTAGCACAACATTGATATATTTCCCAGCCCTAGGCCTACGTCATTATACGAGATATGAGATATCCAGCATTTGACATTTTGACATCTGCTCTGAACAGCTGTTCACTGGCGTGAAAATAAAAATCACCGTCTATTACTATTGAAATTATTCATCTATTATCAATCTGAAGCATTTAAATCACAAAAGAGTCACATTCCAGACCATGCAGTGTCTGTGTTCCAAATAGGCTACAGTGAACAACAGCTAATGACTGTTTTCAGGAGTAATTTCACATATTAAATAGGAATACCACAGAAATAAATACCATTATGAGATACTATATAGTATGATAAGTATGATGATAAGGATGCTATAAAATCATGAGTGAGCAGACCACCACAGACAAAATCTATCTATCATAACCACCACAGACACAGTTTTAGTACCTACTGTATATATCAATGATATAGTAGGTAGGGATGCATTGATTGAGAAATTCTGGGCCGATACAGATACCAACAATTTGGCCGATAGCCAATACTGATGTGTTTTTGTCCCCTCTCCCTTTTGTGAAACAACGAAATCTTCATTATAAACAAACAACGGAACTGTTGTAAAGTATTTTGTGGCAGGGAAACAAAGAAATCTTCATTATAAGCAACATAACTGTTTTAAAGTCATTCAGCCCTTCATCACACTGTTTGAATGAGCACAAATTCAATCGTTTATATATAACCTTATTTCACATGAGATAGAAACATCTGCCACTGCCATCGGTGAATGTCATCGAATTTGCTGATAGGCCGATGGCAGTCAACAAGGCCAATACAGTGTACTCCGTCCCATATATTGGTGCAATCCCTGGCTAATATTATAGTGATATCTCTCATTGTATGGACGGACGCCCGACCAAACCGGAGGCAACATGGCGGCTGGAACCTGCGACCCCCGTGTTGGTAGGCAGGGAATACAGTATATCCCGCTGCTCTGCACTACCCGGACGCCCCATGTGTTCTCTTCTCCTAGTTTTTGTTCAAACTCTTTCATTAGTGAGAAAGGCTCAGTGATGTAAACGGTCACTTCAGACCTCAGGAGCAGCTCAGGAGCTGCAGTGTGCCAGCTGGATTTATCACCCTTTTCACTTAATAGAGAGTTTCTTCTCTACTGGTCACTGGGCCAATATAGAGCCATATGATTTCCGCAATGCAGAAAAAAATGGTGGAAATCATGGAATTTTCCATAATTTGACTGAAATTGACAATTATTTCATAATTGGGGTGTTTTGAGAGGGGGGTCCGTCTTGCGTCACCTCCACAAATGAGTTTTTTCACTTTGAGGAACATGTCAAACAGGCTCAACAGTGAAGTCCAATTTGGAAGAAAAGGGTCCTGGTGGATCAACAGGTGAAATAGGCCAGTAAACAGGTGTATGAATAGGCCAGTAAACAGGTGAAATAGGCCAGTAAACAGGTGAAATAGGCCAGTAAACAGGTGTATGAATAGTCCAGTAAACAGGTGTATGAATAGTCCAGTAAACAGGTGTATGAATAGGCCAGTAAACAGGTGTATGAATAGTCCAGTAAACAGGTGTATGAATAGGCCAGTAAACAGGTGTATGAATAGTCCAGTAAACAGGTGTATGAATAGGCCAGTAAACAGGTGAAATAGGCCAGTAAACAGGTGTATGAATAGTCCAGTAAACAGGTGTATGAATAGTCCAGTAAACAGGTGTATGAATAGTCCAGTAAACAGGTGTATGAATAGGCCAGTAAACAGGTGTATGAATAGTCCAGTAAACAGGTGTATGAATAGGCCAGTAAACAGGTGTATGAATAGGCCAGTAAACAGGTGTATGAATAGGCCAGTAAACAGGTGTATGTATGAATAGGCCAGTAACAGGTGTATGAATAGTCCAGTAAACAGGTGTATGAATAGGCCAGTAAACAGGTGTATGAATAGGCCAGTAAACAGGTGTATGAATAGTCCAGTAAACAGGTGTATGAATAGGCCAGTAAACAGGTGTATGAATAGGCCAGTAAACAGGTGTATGAATAGTCCAGTAAACAGGTGTATGAATAGTCCAGTAAACAGGTGTATGAATAGGCCAGTAAACAGGTGAAATAGTCCAGTAAACAGGTGTATGAATAGGCCAGTAAACAGGTGTATGAATAGTCCAGTAAACAGGTGTATGAATAGGCCAGTAAACAGGTGAAATAGGCCAGTAAACAGGTGTATGAATAGGCCAGTAAACAGGTGTATGAATAGGCCAGTAAACAGGTGTATGAATAGGCCAGTAAACAGGTGTATGAATAGGCCAGTAAACAGGTGAAATAGGCCAGTAAACAGGTGTATGAATAGGCCAGTAAACAGGTGTAAGTAATTAAATTTATATATATTGAAAACTATAAATTAATTGATATGAAATATCCTGAAATATGAAATAAACCTATAATACTTATGTAATAATTATATATAATGTAAGAATGATAGGCCAGGTAAACAGGTGTATGAATAGGCCAGTAAACAGGTGTATGAATAGTCCAGTAAACAGGTGTATGAATAGGCCAGTAAACAGGTGTATGAATAGGCCCAGTAAACAGGTGTATGAATAGTCCAGTAAACAGGTGTATGAATAGGCCAGTAAACAGGTGTATGAATAGGCCAGTAAACAGGTGTATGAATAGTCCAGTAAACAGGTGTATGAATAGGCCAGTAAACAGGTGTATGAGATAGGCCAGTAAACAGGTGTATGAATAGTCCAGTAAACAGGTGTATGAATAGGCCAGTAAACAGGTGAAATAGGCCAGTAAACAGGTGTATGAATAGGCCAGTAAACAGGTGTATGAATAGGCCAGTAAACAGGTGTATGAATAGGCCAGTAAACAGGTGAAATAGGCCAGTAATCAGGTGTATGAATAGGCCAGTAAACAGGTGTATGAATAGGCCAGTAAACAGGTGAAATAGGCCAGTAAACAGGTGTATGAATAGGCCAGTAAACAGGTGTATTGAATAGGCCAGTAAACAGGTGTATGAATAGGCCAGTAAACAGGTGTATGAATAGGCCAGTAAACAGGTGAAATAGGCCAGTAAACAGGTGTATGAATAGTCCAGTAAACAGGTGTATGAATATTCCAGTAAACAGGTGTATGAATAGGCCAGTAAACAGGTGAAATAGGCCAGTAAACAGGTGAAATAGGCCAGTAAACAGGTGTATGAATAGTCCAGTAAACAGGTGTATGAATAGGCCAGTAAACAGGTGTATGAATAGGCCAGTAAACAGGTGTATGAATAGTCCAGTAAACAGGTGTATGAATAGGCCAGTAAACAGGTGTATGAATAGGCCAGTAAACAGGTGTATGAATAGTCCAGTAAACAGGTGTATGAATAGGCCAGTAAACAGGTGTATGAATAGGCCAGTAAACAGGTGTATGAATAGTCCAGTAAACAGGTGTATGAATAGGCCAGTAAACAGGTGAAATAGGCCAGTAAACAGGTGTATGAATAGGCCAGTAAACAGGTGTATGAATAGGCCAGTAAACAGGTGTATGAATAGGCCAGTAAACAGGTGTATGAATAGGGGCCAGTAAACAGGTGAAATAGGCCAGTAAACAGGTGAAATAGGCCAGTAAACAGGTGTATGAATAGTCCAGTAATCAGGTGTATGAATAGGCCAGTAAACAGGTGTATGAATAGGCCAGTAAACAGGTGAAATAGGCCAGATAAACAGGTGTATGAATAGGCCAGTAAACAGGTGTATGAATAGGCCAGTAAACAGGTGTATGAATAGGCCAGTAAACAGGTGTATGAATAGGCCAGTAAACAGGTGAAATAGGCCAGTAAACAGGTGTATGAATAGTCCAGTAAACAGGTGTATGAATATTCCAGTAAACAGGTGTATGAATAGGCCAGTAAACAGGTGAAATTAGGCCAGTAAACAGGTGAAATAGGCCAGTAAACAGGTGTATGAATAGTCCAGTAAACAGGTGTATGAATAGTCCAGTAAACAGGTGTATGAATAGGCCAGTAAACAAGTGTATGAATAGGCCAGTAAACAGGTGAAATAGGCCAGTAAACAGGTGTATGAATAGTCCAGTAAACAGGTGTATGAATAGGCCAGTAAACAGGTGTATGAATAGTCCAGTAAACAGGTGTATGAATAGGCCAGTAAACAGGTGTATGAATAGGCCAGTAAACAGGTGAAATAGGCCAGTAAACAGGTGTATGAATAGTCCAGTAAAGAGGTGTATGAATAGTCCAGTAAACAGGTGTATGAATAGGCCAGTAAACAGGTGAAATAGGCCAGTAAACAGGTGAAATAGGCCAGTAAACAGGTGTATGGATAGTCCAGTAAACAGGTGTATGAATAGTCCCAGTAAACAGGTGTATGAAATAGGCCAGTAAACAGGTGAAATAGGCCAGTAAACAGGTGTATGAATAGTCCAGTAAACAGGTGTATGAATAGGCCAGTAAACAGGTGTATGAATGGGCCACTGACTCCCGCCGGCGGGGAAACCAGCCACCTGGCTGGAAATCCTCCAGGAAAACATTGGCACTCCATGGAGGAGGTGTTTTCAGCACCTCGGACAGCTCTCAGAGCCAGGTGTGGTCTAGGTCAGTGGTTCCCAACCGTTTTTTGTCTTGTGTACCTCTTGAGGTTTTTGCCATGCCAATAGTACCCCCTCACTCATGTTCTTAATTTGTTCTATTAAACTCACATCAAACTTTTAGTAGGCATAAAATCTGATTATTAAATGTAAATAATTTAAATAACTCCCCTTTAATACAATTCTGACAGTTTTCAATTGGAAAAAGTCATCAGTTTTACCAAGATGGACCTATTACTTGGAATATTGTTTTTTTATCATTTTGGAAATAAAATGTAATCCCCAATCGTTCCAAGTACCCCCTGCAAGCTGCTCAAGTACCCCTAGGGGTAGACGTCACGTACCCCTGGTTGGGAATCACTGGTCCTAGGCCCCGGCTGTGGACAGGGTTTCAGCACCTCGGACAGCGCTCAAGCCTGCAGGACTGACTCCTGGGCTGGGTAGTTATAACAGCCGTCTCCTGAAACCATTGAAGTGAATAGGAGTGTCTTTTTACAGCTTGAAAACAAAAGTCGAAAATGTCCGTTCACTTTCTCCAAAAAGTTCTGTGCTGCTATTTCAATTCAAACTTTATTCAAGACACACACAGGGGGGGTCCATAGTGAAGAACACATAAAACATATAAAAAACAAGACAAAAACAAAACAATAAATCAACAGGGCATATATAAACAAGGCAGGAACTTTCAGCCTTATCTCTGCACATACAGGCTAGAGCGCCAGTGTCTCCATAGCTTAGATGACAGCCTAACAGAGCTCTTGGCAGGATTAGAGAGTGATACAATGATGCTGTTCACAGAGTCTGTTAACCTGTATATAAATCTATACATCAGGTTTGGTAATACAGCAGGGCAAGTGGGTACATTTATTTCTACAAACATTTGACTGGCACTACAGCATCTTGGGGCTTTGAGCAGTAGCCTCATGCAGTCGTTATAGGCCACTGTCACTTTTTGCAGACTGCCCTTTTTGTAGTGTCGCCACAGGTGGGCCGTGTATAGCGGAGTGCAGTAAGCTTTAAAAAGTGAGATTTTCACTGGTACTGAGCAGAAATTGAATTTGCGAACAAGCATGTTGGCTTGGGCATACAGTTTACGGCGCTGTTATTTTATTTGCATGCTAATGAAGTGATGATTATGAGCTGTGGTGGCTGCTCATTGGTTCACAGCAGGACAATTGTGGGTTCAAATGCCGGCAGATTTCAACGAATCCCTGCGCAGCTGTCGCCAGAATAAAACATTTGAACTTGACGTGTCCTGAAAACACAGGGATATCTAGAATATCAATTTAAAGCAAAACGTCTGCAAAATACATTTCTAAAACATTTACCTCTACAATCTCAATGTACAATTTGAAACAAAACGGTGCTTAATTTTAAAACCTTGCTGCTTTTCTAACGTTAAATGCAAATAAAATAACTTTGTTTAGGTTTAGGCAAGTAAAACAACTTGGGTTGGCTTATGGTCTGGGTTAGGCTTAAATAACAAAAAGTTAGATATGACTCACGGTTGAAATGTAGACTTAGGAAACACACTGTGACCATGACTGGAAGACGTTTTTCATCACATCTGCTTTACTAAACACAGTTTGAATTTGTGTTACTTAACGATCGATTTGCGCTCCATCTTCTGATTTCTTAAGTGTTTTCTAGCTTTAAAAAAATCGTAAAAAATTGTGCAAACAATGTAACCCGCTTCCTTTCCTAAAAAGATCAGCCGGTCTATGGAACCAACATGGCCACCGCTGAAAACAGCCCGGGCAAAAGTCCAGAAAGCCCTAAAAAAGAAAAAGAAAAAGTCTGTGTGAGGAGAGTCAGACCTCTGGAGAGGAAACCTCATTTCTCTGAGTGCTGCTGAGTCACAGCTGTCACACATCAGCTGAGAGAGAGAGAGGGGGGGGGGGGGGAGTGAAAGAGGGAGGGAGAGAGAAGGGGAGAGAGTGAAAGAGGGAGGGAGAGAGAAGGGGGGAGAGAGAGAGGGAGAGAGAGAAACTGAGCCCTCTCTTCCTCTGTCCCATGGCAACTGAATGAAACACTCATCGACATCATCACACACACGCTAGCCGCACACACACACACACACACACACACACACACACACACACACAGTCACTGAGTTATCGTCATTGAAATGTCTGAAATTCTGACTGCATTGTCTCCCCTTGTGCTCCAACTCTCTCCCTCCCTCTCTCTCTCTCTCTCTCTCTCTCTCTCTCTCTCTCTCCTCTCTCTCACCTCTCTCTCTCTCTCTCTCTCTCTCTCATCCCCTCTCTCTCTCTCTCTCATCCCTCTCTCTCTCTCTCTCTCTCTCTCTCCCCTCTCTCTCTCTCTCTCTCTCTCTTCTCTCTCTCTCCCTCTCTCTCTCTCTCTCCCTCTCTCGCTCTCTCTCTTGCAGGTGAAGCGTTCGTTTCGGCCTGTGTAACCTCCAGCTCACCTATTTTGATGAGGAGAACGAGGAGGTGAGAGCATTCTCACAGCTCATCAATTACCCACACATCACTTTGCCTCCCTTGACAGTCCCCAGTGGGCTGTGTGAAGTATTGTCCGTTGCAGGGATTGGCTCCTGTATTTGTGATGTCACAAATCACTGGTTGAAAATGGCCATTTCAGTGTCAAAGAGAAACCTTCCACTTTCAGCAGACTATTATGATTATTATTATGATTATTATTATTATGATGATTATTATTATTATGATGATTATTATTATTATTATTATAACTGTGTCACCAAAGCAATTCACAAAATCAAACTGCTGCCAGATGCCAACAGATAATGTCATCGTCTTCCCCTTTCTTCTCACAGGTGTCCATCAACAGCCAAGGTCAGTGACAGAAACAACAACAACAACAACAACAACAAGTAGTAGTAGTAGTTTATTCCTCATTGCATAATAAAATCATACAACGAAATTGCAAACTCCCCTTTGTGCAAACATACAGTACAGCCAGACAATACACCAACCATTCACCAGACCCCACAGTAGATAGACTTAATAATACATAGGGGAGTAATGGTAGTAATA
Organism: Poromitra crassiceps; assembly: GCF_964638095.1. NCBI lineage: Eukaryota > Metazoa > Chordata > Actinopteri > Beryciformes > Melamphaidae > Poromitra > Poromitra crassiceps. Next base: position 6,397,760 of record NC_139644.1, read on the forward strand.
GTAGTAAATGACTATGTAATATACATCTATATATATATTCATATATACATATACAACAACAACAAGCTCCACAAGCAAATTCATCAATCAATGTGTTCTCCTGCATATTAATGTCATGTTAAAAGTGACTGTTTCTCTTTTCATTCCAGCCGAGTATGAAGAGGCGTTGAAAGTAGGTTTGAATTTCACAAACCATCCATATTTACAGAGTTCTAGAAACGCAATTAGTACATCTCTTCGTGTATTAGAGGTTCCCATAATGGCACTTTTTTGCTTTTTCATTCTGTTCATAAGGCAAGTTGTTAGCAATGTGGCTAAGTTGTTAGCAATGTGGCTAAGTTGTTAGCAATGTGGCTAAGTTGTTAGCAATGTGGCTAAGTTGTTAGCAATGTGGCTGACACACAACAGCTGCAATGTGTTGAATCAAGGGAATTTGACTCTATTGTTGCTGCACAGAACGTTAAGTAGATGCTAACGTGAAACTGAAGCGTTTCAGTGGCTGGTTGAATACAATTTCTGACTATATTGTTCTTTCTCTGACCGGCAACTGAGAAGAGCCCTACAGCCTATGAGATATATTTAACTTTAAACCAACTGCATCCTGTTGTGCTTTCACTTGAAATGACCTCCCTCTTACAGTCTGCAGACACACCAGCACTCCTAAGGGGCACTTTACACGAGGACGGTTTCCTATGGAAACGGGGAATTATTGTATCGTTAGTGGCTCCCGTTAAGACGGCGACGGTGAATTCGCGCTTAGGAAACGACACATTTTAAAACCACCCTCCAGAGTGAAATTGTTAGAGACGCTTCCCGCTGAGCGCTCCATGTAATCGCTTTGGAACGGCACATTTCAGAAACTCTGACGTGCCTGTAGCATGCCTGCACACGCGACACACGCGATTACGCCATAGCCGTGCGCGAGTTGGCAACCAAATACAACGTCAGTATGAATGAAGTTTGGCAACACTCAGAATTAAGCTACACTGCGGCCAACTTCAGTTACATGTTCAGAACGTTACTGCTGCGAGGAGCCGATGGCTGTACCTGGTCAGCATTTAACGTTAGTTACAAAAGCAGTCGACAGTGTTTTCTCACTGCCAGTAGCAGTAGGGTGACAGATCACAGTCAGCGCTCCCGGTCCTCGCTGCTCGTTAAAGATTTCCAATAGGCGTTATTCTGATAAACTGGTCACATATATGTTACATTCTCACCCGACAAATATTAAAACTTTAACAGTTTGTTTTTTTTAGCTTGAAAAAAGCTTTTGGCAAGTCTAAATGACTGCGGAAAGTGTACTCTACTTCCGCGTTTAAAGCGAAATTACATCATGCAGAAGCGTCCTTGTATGGGCAAAGAATAAGGTGATCACACTGCCACCTAGCGACCTGGCATGTACATTACGGCATTTTAAAAATTCAACAGCGCTCATGTAAACAGGGATAAGGTGTGAAGGAAAAGGTGTGAAGGAAACGCTATTGTGTCGTTTCTTTCAGAAACTGTCCTCGTGTAAAGGGCCCCTAAGTCTGCAGACACACCAGTCGTGAAAGCGCTGCGAATAGCCACAAAGCGCCTGTAAGCACAGGCAGTTTGCCCTTGTTAACAGCCCTGCAACGCCAGTTTTGGCGTCTGGTCTATTTTTTCCGTGAGCCGAGAGCGATTGTGTCAAGTTGGTTACAAGAACAGCATAGAGCATCTGGTAAATTGTCGAAAGAAAACACATTTCAAAATAAAACACCCTGATTGATAACAGCGTCTGCTGTCCAGCCTATATTCTTGTCAGTTGTGTCGACAGAGGGAGAGAAAGAAAGTGAAACCGGCACGGAGCAAAGCACATCTGGTGTGAATGGCAGGGCTCCTGCTCGAGTGTGAAGATCACATTTACTTTTTATTAGTATTTATTTTTTTAATCTTTATTTATACACTGAGAGCAATGCTCTCTTTATTTATACAGGGGGAGTGTCACTGAGAGCAATGCTCTCTTTTTCAGGAGCGCCCTGTTCACATTCACACACACATTCACACCTGGAAGCTGACCAGTACAACCACAGTCTGATCTGTGGGCCACTGGGCAGCTCCACTGGAGCAGTTGGGGTTAAGGGCCTTGCTCAAGGGCACCTCAGTGGTGGTAATGAGGCAGGGGAAAGCACTGCTTTTCACTTTCCCCACCCAGATTTATCCTGCTCATCCCAGGGATTGAACCGGCGACCACAAGCTGGCTTCTCTAACCTATAGGCCACCACTGCCCCTACGTTAGGCGGCCCTTTCGGAGCCAGTGTGTTTGTGCCGTTAGGAACCACTTGTTTGAAGTCAGTTGGGGACAGTGAGCAGCATCAGGTGACACTAACTCAGTGACTTGTTGTGTTTCCCAGAGTGCAGCACGGCAGGGGAACCGCCTGCACATGAACGTGTATGAGACTCGGGGCCAGCCGGCACGCGTCCCCACCGCCAAGGCCAGCGGGGCGGAGCCAAAGAGAGGCTTCAGGCCCCCGCAGCACTGCCCCGCCCTCGCACAGCCCACGCAGCACTGCCCCGCCCTCACACAGCCCACGCAGCACTGCCCCGCCCTCACACAGCCCACGCAGCACTGCCCCGCCCTCACACAGCCCACGCAGCACTGCCCCGCCCTCACACAGGCAGTCAGCCGCAAGATCCAGGCGGCCGTCCCCGAGCAGGGCATGGTGAGCCAACGCCACAGGTCGTTTTAGGCACATTCTTGTTGGGACTATGGATCGGTCTGTATTACCATCTTTTCAAAAGTTCATTGATTAACCAGAGAGGGCGCTGCTACATCATTTGAGTGTTTGCCCTTGTCCCAACTCCAAGGTGATCTTGAAGGAACTGAAGGGGACCAAAGAAGAAGACAAGACTCCTCCTGCCTGGTTCACCTCCTATATGGAGAAGGTGAGAGCGGCTTAATGGAGACGTTTAGGGGTGGACAATAAGTCACCGTTATTAGTAGCGATGGGACCGATCCGATCCAATATCGGTATCAGGTGCCGATACTGACATAATTCACGGATCGGAATCGGGGATTTTTTATTTTTTTATTTTTTTGCAATCCCAGCCGTAATTTGCCCATGTATAATAATATCCTTCTTTACCTTGTATGTTTTCTTAATTTTGTCTGCTTTTTGCAAGGTATATTTAAAAAAAAATCTTTAATTGGCCAAATCTTTGCCTATACTGTATATTCAAGAAAAATATCGGTATCGGAATAATATCGGTATCGGCAGATATCCAAATTCAGGTATCGGAATCGGAGTGAAAAAATGTGGATCGGTACATCCCTAGTTATTAGCGATCGTATCGTATCGATCAAATACATTTCCGATATTTTCAATAGACATTATTTACAAGAATCAGTCATGACTCTGTGCAGCACGCTTTCATTACGCAGAATGCAATAGACTTGGCACATGTTTTTGTGACATCTGTTGTGACATAAATGGCCGTTCTTGGCCGTTTTCCCTGTGGCCTTTAAACCCTTTGCACACATTGTTTGTGGTGGTAAGGTACCAGTTCTTAACTGAGCACATAAGTACATCGGCCCACTCTTTCAATTAAACGTTATATAATGTTCTGTCAAGTAACTTTTTTTAAATTTAATCATAGTGTCTGAGCTTTGGCTTCCAGCAGATGCAAATGCTTAATCTGAGTTTGACATATATTAATCTGTTAATCTGTCCCCACTTTATCCTTAATCTCCTCCTCTGCCACCCCACCGTCTCCGCCTCTCCTTTCTCTCTCTCCTCTTCTTCCTTTCCATCGCTCCTGTGTCCACCTCTCCTCCCATCTCTCCCTCTCCTTTCTCTCTCTCCTCTTCTTCCTTTCCATCGCTCCTGTGTCCACCTCTCCTCCCATCTCTCCCTCTCCTTTCTCTCTCTCCTCTTCTTCCTTTCCATCGCTCCTGTGTCCACCTCTCCTCCCATCTCCCTCTCTGCAGTTTAAGGACCAGGTGGTGCGGGAGGCGGTGGAGAAGATCTGCCGGGAGTTCTCAGGCCAGTGCTGCATCCACAAGCCCCTGGGCGGAGGGGGAGGAGGGGGAGCCGGGTCAGGCAGGGGCGAGGCTGGAGGAGGAGTGGAGGCCCAGCAGGTCCCTGAGGTGTCCTCCTCCACCCTGCCCGGAGCACCCTCCTCATCGTCCTCCACCCCGCCCTGCTCCTCCTGCAGGGGGCAGACCACCGGAGGAGGCTACCAGTGCAGGTATCACACCTGCTCCTAACATGTGTCCTGGCCCTGTTCCCACCTGGTATTAAAGGAGAATTACGCTATTTTTCAACCTGGACCCTATTTTCTTTTTCTTTTTTTACATATAACTAAGTCATGTCAACACAAATCTTTGAAATTGATGCAGTATTTTATTGACCAAGATCGCTTCAGTGGGCAGCCGCTTTCCCCACATCTCTTGTTTCTTCTTTATTATTTTGTAACTATTCCAATCCTCACATATCCATCGTCTGGAGGTGACAGTGTGATGGAATCGCAGGGCGCATTTAGTGAAATAATTCAATGTTCATAAGATTCAGCATTGAATTCTATCTTTCGCTGTGGCGCTGATTTGAAGAAGTAGTATTTAAAATCTCAGTTAGCATGGCCACACTGAAGTATTTCAAAGCTTTATATATTAATTAATTGCAATGTGTAGTCTTCAATCAAGTCTTCAAATCTTCAAAGCTAAACACAAAACTTAAAATATCCTGTCACACTAGAGAGTCACACCTTTGCCCCCCAAAATGGTACAGTTGGCCTCATATTGGGGAAACCCTAGTGTGCATTATGAGAGTGCATGGCTGCTTTTGTTTTCCTGGTATCTGAAAGCCAAGGATGGGAGTTAGTTTCTGTTCAGCAGAACCGCATCCTCCAGGTCCTGCTGCCTGTATAAAGACATGACTGAGTCACACAGTAACTGACAGTCCTCAGCCTCTGTCTGTCTGTGTGTGTTCACTGCCCTGTCCAGGTAGGCTTCTGCACAGTTGACCGTTTTGGGAGTTTCTGTAGTTCTCTGGAGTGTGTTGTTTTTAGATGGATGCTTATCTTGGACCCAGAGGTTGTGTTAGACTTTCTCATTGTGTCATTGTCATTTTGACAGACAGGGTCATAAACATCCTGTCATAATCTATCATTACCTGTGTTAAAATGATCCTGTTGTAATCTATCATTACCTGTGATCCTATCATAATCTATCATTACCTGTGTTAAAATGATCCTGTTATAATCTGTCATTACCTGTGTTAAAATGATCCTGTTATAATCTATCATTACCTGTGTTAAAATGCTCCTGTTATAATCTATCATTACCTGTGTTAAAATGATCCTGTTATAATCTATATTTACCTGTGTTAAAATGATCCTGTTATAATCTATCATTACCTGTGTTAAAATGATCCTGTTATAATCTGTATTTACCTGTGTTAAAATGATCCTGTTATAATCTATATTTACCTGTGTTAAAATGATCCTGTTATAATCTATATTTACCTGTGTTAAAATTATCCTGTTATAATCTATCATTACCTGTGTTAAAATGCTCCTGTTATAATCTATCATTACCTGTGTTAAAATGATCCTGTTATAATCTATCATTACCTGTGTTAAAATGATCCTGTTATAATCTATCATTACCTGTGTTAAAATGATCCTGTCATAATCTATCATTACCTGTGTTAAAATGATCCTGTTATAATCTATCATTACCTGTGTTAAAATGATCCTGTTATAATCTATCATTACCTGTGTTAAAATGATCCTGTTATAATCTATATTTACCTGTGTTAAAATGATCCTGTTATAATCTATATTTACCTGTGTTAAAATGATCCTGTTATAATCTATATTTACCTGTGTTAAAATGATCCTGTTATAATCTATCATTACCTGTGTTAAAATGATCCTGTTATAATCTATCATTACCTGTGTTAAAATGATCCTGTCATAATCTATCATTACCTGTGTTAAAATGATCCTGTCATAATCTATCATTACCTGTGTTAAAATGATCCTGTTATAATCTATCATTACCTGTGTTAAAATGATCCTGTCATAATCTATCATTACCTGTGTTAAAATGATCCTGTTATAATCTATCATTACCTGTGTTAAAATGATCCTGTTATAATCTATCATTACCTGTGTTAAAATGATCCTGTTATAATCTATCATTACCTGTGTTAAAATGATAGACAGCCTTCAGATTTTCCTGTCATTGTTAAAAGAAATCTGTGAAATACGGAAAATATTTGGTTAACTGCTATCATTCCTACCACCAGTTTCTCTGTCAATAACTCTCCCTTTCTCTCATTGCTTTCCTCCCTCCATCTTCCCCCTCCCCCCCTCTCTCTCTCTCCCCCTCCCCCTCCCCCCCTCTCTCTCTCTCCCTCCCCCTCTCTCTCTCCCCCTCCCCCCCCCCCTCTCTCTCTCCCCCCTCCCTCCCTCTCTCTCTCCTCAGTGTGTGTACATCCTGTACTCTGTGTGAGCCCTGCAGTTTCTCTCATGATCCCAGTCACAACCTGGTGAGGGCCAGGACTCCTCTGTCCATCCCCGAACACGGATCTCCTGCCCCGGACCACAGCAGGTAGGAACTACGTTACTATTGCTTTCACATCTTTGTGCTCATTTCTATCAGTGGTATTAAGCATATGTGACCATTGGCAAGAACAACCGGAATTATGGGAATTGTGGTCTTAATTTTGGGACACAAACTAACAAGACCAATGAGAACGCATAAGTGTCATGTGCTACTGTGACAAAGCTTTATGCTGAAATGCAGTAGCTAAAGCAGTAAGGAAATAAAGGTGTAAGTGAGGTTATTGCCCTCCTTTTTATGCCTCCGGTGGTGATAGCAGGCCAGAGGCATTATGGATTCGGGTTGTCCGTCCGTACATCCGTCCGATGTTCGTTGACGCGATATCTGAGGAATGCCTTGACGGAATCTCTTTAAATTTGCCTCAAACGTCGACTTGGACTCAGGGATGAACTGATTAGATGTTGGTGGTCAAAGGACAAAGTTCAAGGTCACTGACCTCACGAACGCCATTCCCAAGGTCGTTGATTTCGATATCTCAGGAATGCCTTGACGGAACTTCTTCCAATTTGGCTCAAACGTCGACTTGCTTGGAAAGGATGAACTGATTAGATTTTGGTGGTCAAAGATTAAAGGTCAAGGTCACTGTGTCTGTGACCTCTCGAACGCCATTTTCAAACTCGTTAACGCGATATCTCAGGAACGCCTTGATGGAATTTCTTCGAATTTGCCTCAGATGTCGACTTGGACTCAAGGATGAACTTATAAGATTTTGGTGGTCAAAGGACAAAGGTTAAGGTCACTGTGACGTCACGAAATGCCATTTTCAAGCTTTTTGACCTAACGGAGCCTGGTTTTTTAATTAGGTCATTAGGGCCGATTAATGGCCGAACTTGCGATGCTGTACAAAGGCTGCAGCCTCCATCAGTCATCACTGCACAGGTATTCCACTAGTTTAGATAGTTGAAGCTGTACAACAGATATATTGTAAATGGAATGTCTTTTCTTGCTTGTGATCTCATTTTAGATTCAAGATTCAAGATTCAAGATTTTTATTGTCACTCCATGGTACAAGTATCACGTGTGAAATTCTTGTGCTGTGAACTCCGTTTACAACATAGTACAACTATAACAGGGCATTTGAGTGCAAAAACAACAAGAGACACAACAAGCAATAAGGCAGTATAGTGATAAGACAAGTCAGAGACAGTGGCATATTCACTGCACATAGGTGCACATGTCGTGTGCATACTTTAAACGTGCTTAAACATTTTAAATTCGGCGTATTTGACATACAGGTGCCAATAGCATATTCCTTATTAAACATACAATTAAACTTGGCGTTTTAAATTCGGCGTATTTGACATACAGGTGCAAATAGCATATTCCTTATTAAACATACAATTAAACATTAGACATACGTAATGGTAGCAGCTACAGTACGGTACAGTACGGCTACTTCACTATTTGTGTATGTTAAGGAGTCTCGTGGCCTGCGGGAAGAAACTGTTCCTCAAGCGATTTGTGCGTGCTTTTGGAACCCTGTATCTTCTCCCTGAGGGTAGCAGGGAGAACAGGCTGTTGTGGGGATGGTTTGTGTCTTTGATGATCTTCAGGGCCCTCCTGAGGCACCGCTGTTTATACAGTTCATGCAGTTCTGGCAACTCACATCCTGTTACGCGCTGGGCCGTGCGTCTCACTCTCCGTAGCGCCCTGCGGTCCATGGTGGTACAGTTCCCGTACCAGGTGGTGAAGGCTTTCAATGGTGCCTCTGTAGAAGTCCGTAAGGATTTCTGGCCTTAGCCCAAATTTCTTCAGGCGCCTGAGTCCGTGTATTCGCTGTCCGTGTATTCGCCGTGTATTCGCTTAAAGAAGACAATTTGTTCATGTCTGTGCTCCATTTGTCTCCTCTGTGCCTGAGGATGTGCATGCTCTCCCTCTGTGCCTGAGGATGTGCATGCTCTCTCCTCTGTGCTCTGCAGGTTCTACAGGCGGGGGGACCGTAGCTTCCGGAAGGCGGAGAAGCAGCGGCTGAAAGCGGAGAAGCGGCAGCTGAAGGCGGAGGTGAAGGAGATCAGGAAGCAGCTGAGGATGGAGAGGCGGGGCATACAGTGGAGCTCCTCCCACCGGGACGGAAGCTCCTCCCCCGTCCTGCTGCAGCCCCGCGCCACCCAGCACAACAGCCCCGAGTAGGTTACTGGGAAAACTGGAGGAGATTAGAAAACATAGGCAAGTTAGGTGGAGGACACACTACAGGAGAAGAAGTCGCACTCTTCAATGATCCCAACGTGCTTTTTATGAAGAAAATGATTCAGTTTAAAAAAATCCCAAGACACATAGTTCAGTTATGTTTATAGCCCCTTATCAAATAGCTTCATCACAGTTATATATATATCTACACACAACATAGGTTACCTACAGCATACATATTTGACTAGATTGTATACATTACAATACTACATGTCTTTGGACTGTGGGAGGAAACACATGCAAACTCCACACAGAAAGGGCCGGGGTGGAGATTTGAACCCACAACCTTGTTGCTGTCTAACCACTGAGCCACCAATCTGCCCAATCTGTGTGTAGCCTGACATCTCCTGGTAAAAAGCATGCTACTTGGTTGCCAGGTGATGATGTCACCTTCCCGCTAAGATCAGCCAATAGCAGATGGTAATTTCAGTAGCATGCTTTTTACCCGGCTTTACAGGGGTTTGGGTTTGGGCTTTACTCCCTCTGTAAGTACAGTTCTACGTGGTTCTGTAGCTCAATATAACACTGCTCAGTCTCCACTGGGCCACCCATGATACAAACGTAGAGTAGCCTACGTTCTAATGGTGCTGTGAGCGAGATCTTTTCCCCTACTATGGGTCTGGGATGACCACGCCCCGGACTCATTTGATTAGTCGCCGCAACTGCTTCTTCTTGAAAACGTGTGGCAAGTAAAAAGATATGGTTCAAATTAATTAATTAAATTATTTTTTGGGGCTCAAGTTGGGCTTGGGCTTGTGGCTTAATGGGTAAGGGGCTTGCCTTCCAATCTGATGACTGGGGTTCAATTCCTGGTCGAATGCATTTTTAACAAGCATTTTCCTTAAAGGGATACACCACTTTTTTTTTTAAGTTTAGCTCATTTGCCACATCCCCCCCACATAGCCAAAATACCCCCTGCCTTTACCGCCATTGTCCAAGCAGTATACAGTGAGATACAGTCGTGAAGTTAGTAATTATCGCCATAGAATGGAGGCCAATGGTATCGCTGTTAAAAATCCGCTAAAACACACATCTCACGGCGCTAAAATACATGTTGTGCTTCGGGGAGTCACCTCACGATGAAATATCAATCCAAAATGCACATAGCGGTGTCTTTGAAGGAAATAATCGTTCGTTATAATCGCACGTCATGCTTCAAAGGCGACTTGACGACGATGAGGACCGTGAGGACTCAATCACAGCAGGTCTCCGCTGATAGACTACCACGGAGATCTCTGTTACAGGCACAGGCACTTTACGCCTCCTCCTGACCAGGCGTAAGAGTTACGCCTGGGCTTAGTGAAAAGAAGGCTTAAGCCCTCTTGGTGCAACCGGCGTAGCTGTTAGGTCGTAAAGTTATGACCGACTTAGCTTATACCCATTCTTAAACCCTGTTGGTGCAACCGGCCCCTGGTGTTTAAGCGCTGTTGGCGGCTAGTGTTTTTTGGCGGTGCGCTCTGGGCGTCTCAAGCTGAAAAAAGTTCAACATTTGGAGGAAAAGCGCGCTGCTCGTCAATGTCACTCCTCCTACCTCTTCTCCTGCCAGGGGGATCTTCAACCTCCGCTGCTGCCAGAATTGCCAATAATCTGGCTTTCATGTTCACAGTGCGAACAGTCAACAATATCAAGCAGACAAAACCAGCAGGCTAGCGTCTGTGTGATCGTTGCGTCCTGAACTGTACTGCACGCGATGTCAGGGAAAAACAAAACAAAACACACAAAAAACGCTCCATGCGCTGTGTTTTGTGCGCATTGGAAGCGCTGTCGACATGATTTCCAAAGCGTTCTTATGTGAAAAACATACATCCTGTCTGCACGCCACCTCAGTCAGCTAGAAGCAGAAATGGCTGAGCTGGCAAACAGCTGACGCAGACATTTTGTGTTGCATTGTGTGTCACATTTACAATGATGTTATGGGGGAAGAGGGGAAGAGCCTGCAGGGTTTGCTGCAGCACAGATGCAGTGTGCGTGTGTGTGTGTGTGTGTGTGTGTGTGTGGGGGGGGGGGGGGGGGGGCTTCTGCGTATAGCACTAATGCAGCACAGATCCAGACAGAGCCTCTCTTGCTCCTCTCTCAGGCGTCCGAAGCGCCCCTGTCCCCTGGTGGTCCCGGCCATGACGGCTGTCTTTCTGGATGAGAACCTCCCGGACGGAACCCGCCTGCGGCCCGCGACCAAGTTTATAAAGTACTGGAAGATGAGGAACACTGGAACCATCAGCTGGAGCGCAGACACCAAGGTAAGGCTCTCTGCTGTGTCCTGCTCTACTCTGGGATTATAAACACGTAATACCCTCACTTTTCAAATGAGTGGGAGTTGTCAGCTGGAGCGCTGATAGTTTAGTACAATACTTTAGCACGTATAGTTTAGCACGAGGGCTGGGCGATATGGACCAAAGATCATATCTTGGTATTTTATACAAAATACCAACACAGCCTAATCTTGGCAGGTATGTGTTTGTATAACTGAGACTGCAATCTGCCTCCAGTATTCTTTATCATGTCATGAATAAGTAATGAAACAAACTCCAGGTCTTTTAAAGAGATCTGTATTAAAACATGAGGACCAGCTCAGTCAGCTGATCATGTCATGTGACTGCAACATGGTCTGCTTGACAATGTGAGAGTGCCTTACAATTAAAGGTTGTGAGTGTCTTTAACGGTAAAGCGTGAATGTGTTTTTATGTGTATCATTATGTTATCATTACTCGGACTACAGCTTATGACCATAATACTCAGCAGTGAGTGACTCCCATAACGCCTTGTTCTCCTCCTGCAGCTGAAGTTCATGTGGGGGAACCTGGCCGTGGGCTCTGGGGACCGCTGGAGAGAAGTGTCCGTCCCCTTCCTCCAGCCCGGACAGGTCAGATGACAAGACGAGACCAGCTTTCATTTTCTCTTATCTTGGCAAAAAAAAGTCCCTTCTTCTCACTTAGCTCATAATATGTCTTATTTTAAAAAGTCTCTTCTTCTTGTTCTTGTTCTTGTTCTTGTTCTTGTTCTTGTTCTTCTTCTTCTTCTTCTTCTTCTTCTTCTTCTTCTTCTTCTTCTTCTTCTTCTTCTTCTTCTTCTTCTTCTTCTTCTTCTTCTGCTCACATGTCTTATTTTATATTTATATATATATATATATATACCAAGTCAAGCCGTTTGGTTTCCTCTCTCCTGCTTGTGCAGGCATGGAAGAGAACGACAGCAATACGCTTCTAAATGGCTCGTTTTACTTAAAAAAACTCCCCAAATGGCACAGTGGACAAGTCGAGAGCCGTAGTTTGCACCTTGTGTAAAACGTAATTAAAATATCACCGAAGTACATCGAGTTTGAGGCGAGCGATCACCTAAAAGTAGCTAACGGCCAGCTAGCAGCCAGCTAGCAGCCAGCTAGCTAGCGCGAGACTCATCACTCATTCTTCCTTCAGAGTCTCGGATGCACGGGTCCTCTAACCACTGGGAGGTCGGCTCCAATGGCTTCACGCGATATACACGTTATCAATACACAGTTTCCAATACCGAGCGACTGCTCGACTGCTCCACAGCGCCGCCGCCGGAAGTATCGGTTCTAGATATATTTTGTAGACATTGTTACCTCCTGTCTACATTCCACTTCTATTGAATTGAAAATAAATCTAAAATTCAAGATCACAAAGTACAGTTATTTGCATTCATTTGATTCCCAATCATGACACACTGTAAGAATGATTAATATCTCATTAAAAATGCTTTGAAATGCAAAATAATGGCATTTTAAACATGCGATGCAAAGATGCGATTAATCGCAATTAACTATAGTTAATCGCAAGATTAATCGCGATTAATAAAATTAATCGTTTGACAGCCCTAATATATATATATATGTATATATATATATATATATATATATATATATATATATATATATATATATATATATATACATATACATATATATATATTAGGGCTGTCAAACGATTAATTTATATTAGGGCTGTCAAACGATTAATTTACATCATATACATATATATATATATAATATACAACAAACACATTGTTATAGTTGATAGTTATTGTTCTCGATGTGAATGGGCCTTGATCCTAACACTTTTTACTATTACGTGCTTGCAGTGTTGGTCTACAAATTGAACCTGATTCTACTTTTGCATCGGTTGCAAAGTAACAGTGTCCCTCCCTCTGTGTGTGCAGGTGGGTGTGGTGAGCGTGGCGTTGTGTGCGCCCGGTGTGGAGGGCTCCTACACGTCCCACTGGCGCCTGGCTCACGGTGGGGAGCAGTTTGGGCCCCGGGTGTGGTGCAGCATCGTGGTCGACCCTCTGGCCCCCGCCGCCATGATGGCTGACGGCATACTGGTGTCCCCCTGCGTCACGCCACAGGTGAGAGGAATCATCCTCCTGCGTCTTGCTGCATACAGTAAAGTAGTTGAAGAAATGCATGGATGCATGTATCATTAAGGGAGGGAAGGGGAAGGTAGCAGACAACACAACTAAATATGCAGGATCAGTGTTGCATGCTGCTGTCACCCTCAATCACACCACAGATAAATACACTCAGATACATAAACACATGATCACACCACAGATAAATACACTCAGATACATAAACACATGATCACACCACAGATAAATACACTCAGATACATAAACACATGATCACACCACAGATAAATACACTCAGATACATAAACACATGATCACACCACAGATAAATACACTCAGATACATAAACACATGATCGCACCACAGATAAATACACTCAGATACATAAACACATGATCACACCACAGATAAATACACTCAGATACATAAACACATGATCACACCACAGATAAATACACTCAGATACATAAACACATGATCACACCACAGATAAATACACTCAGATACATAAACACATGATCACACCACAGATAAATACACTCAGATACATAAACACATGATCACACCACAGATAAATACACTCAGATACATAAACACATGATCACACCACAGATAAATACACTCAGATACATAAACACATGATCACACCACAGATAAATACACTCAGATACATAAACACATGATCACACCACAGATAAATACACTCAGATACATAAACACATGATCACACCACAGATAAATACACTCAGATACATAAACACATGATCACACCACAGATCAATACACTCAGATACATAAACACATGATCGCACCACAGATAAATACACTCAGATACATAAACACATGATCACACCACAGATAAATACACTCAGATACATAAACACATGATCACACCACAGATAAATACACTCAGATACATAAACACATGATCACACCACAGATAAATACACTCAGATACATGAACACATGATTACACCACAGATAAATACACTCAGATACATAAACACATGATCACACCACAGATAAATACACTCAGATACATAAACACATGATCGCACCACAGATAAATACACTCAGATACATAAACACATGATCACACCACAGATAAATACACTCAGATACATAAACACATGATCACACCACAGATAAATACACTCAGATACATAAACACATGATCACACCACAGATAAATACACTCAGATACATGAACACATGATTACACCACAGATAAATACACTCAGATACATAAACACATGATTACACCACAGATAAATACACTCAGATACATAAACACATGATTACACCACAGATAAATACACTCAGATACATAAACATATGATTACACCACAGATAAATACACTCAGATACATAAACACATGATCGCACCACAGATAAATACACTCAGATACATAAACACATGATTACACCACAGATAAATACACTCAGATACATAAACACAATGCACATTCTCGGGGTGGTTAGTGATGGGACGATCTGTTTATCTCAACGTACGGCTCGTATCTGTGGTTCATGATTCAATACAAGAACGATACGATGCAAGAAATCAAAGTTTAGTGACAACAAAGTCTGACTGTGCAGAATTTTGTTTATTTCTGACACACAGATCTTTCTATCGATGTCATTGGCTGCTAGAATGTAAACAACAATTTAAAAATACTATTACAAAGTGACAATAATATAATTGGGATGTGAGACTGTTGGTCAAGCATCTCATTTGTGATTACTACAGTAGAATAACTGATGATAACACCATTTATTTTTCTGCCACACGATATGTTACACATTTTTTGTATGGCGATACATTGAATTTATTTATTTATTTATTTATATCTATCTATATATCTATCTATACAGTCTCTCTTTCTTTCTCTCTCTCTTTCTCTCTCTCTCTCGTCCCATCCCTGCTCAGAGTGTGTGTATGTGCTCAGAGTGTGTGTATGTGCTCAGAGTGTGTGTATGTGCTCAGAGTGTGTGTATGTGCTCAGAGTGTGTGTATGTGCTCAGAGTGTGTGTATGTGCTCAGAGTGTGTGTATGACTTTTGTGACAGTGTTTTGTTTGATGCTGTTCTGTCTGCAGGGGAAGAACCCAGCGACTAAGGATGGAAAAGCCTGTGCAACTTCTCGGGACCAGCCTCTGATGTCAGTGGACCAAGAGGAGTACTACATCCCATCTGTTGACTTGCTTACTGCACAGGTGAGCTGATGCTTTCATAGTGTAGAATAGACAAATCATTCTCAACTCTTTTCATATCAACGTACCTCTAATTCCATCAGAGCCACATACCCTATTTGATGAGCTTTTATCTTCTGGATCCAAATCTGAGAATATCTTTATTGTGAGATATGCTTTGGTTCAGATCTGTATTGCAGGTGGAGATAACAGTGGAACTATGATCAAAACAGTCATTCTTCTACAGTCTCTAATTGTGTTCACTTCTTGTAAATGATATAATGCTGAAGTTGAACAATTCATCAATCTGCCGGGAAAACCCCCGGCTGGAGCCACCTCTCAAGGACCCTGGAACCACTGGAACAGCTTTGGGAAAACTGATAAGCTCCTGCACTACTGATATATGTTTTTTCGCTCTTCGATCTTGTGTCATTTAAAGGAACTTTTTCTTGAGACTTTGTTGTGCGGCAAGAATCAACCCTTTGCAGTAGAATAGAGTATTATACTACTACAGTACTACCAGTAGTATAATATTGTGAGCATGTTCTTGGTGTTTTCAGACCTGCTGCCCTCTAGTGGTTTCCGCCCATGCTACTGTACATAGCTTGCAGCGGACCTCACAGCAAGAAGGTCCCGGGTTCGAACCCCGGTCCCTTCCAGGTCCTTTCTGTGTGGAGTTTGCATGTTCTTCGCGGGTGCTCTGGTTTCCTCCCACCACCTAAAGACATGTATGTTAGGGTTAATACTCCTGCCAATGCCCCTAAGCAAGGCACTGGCAAAAGAACTGGAGTTGGTCCCCGGGCGCTGCACTGCGGCTGCCCACTGCTCCTAGTTCTAGGAAGGTTCCTAGTAGAGGATGAGTCAAATCAAATGCAGAGGGATGAATTTCCCCACGGGGATAAAATAAAGGATAAGTTAACTATCTAGCACTTACTCATGACCATGGTGTGAAATTCAAAATGTATTTGTGGTTATCTGTCAGGACCTGCTGTCCTTTGAGCTGCTGGACATCAACATCGTCCAGGAGCTGGAGAGCGTCCCAAACAACACTCCTGCTGGTAAGACCCCTCACAACCAGTACAGCTCACAACACACTTGCTATGAAATACAATAGCATTTGCATGAAGGCAGAGTACAAATACATGAAAGAACTATATTATAAAGCCAACTATGTAAAACTATATAAAAACAAACAAAAACATGGGATAAAATGACATGGCAGAAACATGGCAGAAGGGGAAGACAACAACTAACATATGTGGACACTTTAAGGCGAGACACCGGGCTGACTGCAGGCGAGGGAGGAATGGAGATCCATCATTGCCCGAGGAACCCACTGGACCTGATAATGGAAACAGTGGTCTCAGTAGCCTAGGGCCTGTGTCCACCTAGCGTCTTTTTCCGACGTTAAACGCTGGGAGTGCGCTGGGGAGCGCTGATCCCAGCGCACAATATACAAGGAAGCAGTCTGAAACTAACGTTAGTTCAGTGCGGTAGTAGCTTGATAGCTGACAGCTAGCAAGCTAACAACACAGGTAGGCTACGCTATTAAAAGCAGTAAGCACAACACTTACCAGAAATATTAAGTGTCTAGCCAATCTGCTCCCACAATTGAGCCTTTCTGTCTCTGTTGCGATAGTTTCTCCATATGATTAGTTGCCAGAAAAGGAGCACCCGACACCAGCGTCTTTCTGAAAAGTTAAATTATTCTCAGCTGGGAGTGCTGAGAGCCGGTGCACAAAAACGGCGGAGTGCTCTGAAAATAGACGCTGGGTGCAGCGCACTTTCTCTAGACGTCCGTGTGTGCTCGCATACGCTCTCCCCCCATTGGAAACAACTGAAAAAAGACGCTGGACCTGAGGAAAAGACGCTAGGTGGACACAGGCCCTAATGGTTAATGAATAGGTCTACCATGCAAACTATGGTAAATGGCCTGCATTTATATAACGCTTTTATCCAAAGCGCTTTACAATCAGTAGGTACTTTCACTCATTCATACACCGATGGCGGCAGGCTACCACGCAGGGTGCTGGCACACCATCAGGAGCAATTTGGGGTTCAGTATCTTGCCCAAGGACACTTCGACATTCAGACTGGAGGAGGCGGGAATCGAACCACCGACCTCTTTTATCCAAAGTGATTAGTGGACCTCCTCCTCCTCCTACCTCCTGAGCTACAGCTGCCCTAACTCTAGTTCTTCTCAGCAGCAAAACTTGAGGAGGCGCAGTAGTGCAGTGGTAGCACTATCGCCTCAAAGCGAGAAGGTCATGGGTCTTCTTGCATGTTTCTTAGTGGGGGTTCTTATATGGAGGAAGACCCAGGGGAGCACATGGAGAACATGAGGAAGACCCAGGGGAGCACATGGAGAACATGAGGAAGACCCAGGGGAGCACATGGAGAACATGGGGAAGACCCAGGGGAGCACATGGAGAACATGAGGAAGACCCAGGGGAGCACATGGAGAACATGAGGAAGACCCAGGGGAGCACATGGAGAACAAGAGGAAGACCCAGGGGAGCACATGGAGAACACGAGGAAGACCCAGGGGAGCACATGGAGAACACGAGGAAGACCCAGGGGAGCACATGGAGAACATGAGGAAGACCCAGGGGAGCACATGGAGAACATGAGGAAGATCCAGGGGAGCACATGGAGAACATGAGGAAGACCCAGGGAAGCACATGGAGAACATGAGGAAGACCCAGGGGAGCACATGGAGAACACGAGGAAGACCCAGGGGAGCACATGGAGAACATGAGGAAGACCCAGGGGAGCACATGGAGAACACGAGGAAGACCCAGGGGAGCACATGGAGAACATGAGGAAGACCCAGCTAGGGGAGCACATGGAGAACATGAGGAAGACCCAGGGGAGCACATGGAGAACATGAGGAAGACCCAGGGGAGCACATGGAGAACATGAGGAAGACCCAGGGGAGCACATGGAGAACATGAGGAAGACCCAGGGGAGCACATGGAGAACATGAGGAAGACCCAGGGGAGCACATGGAGAACACGAGGAAGACCCAGGGGAGCACATGGAGAACATGAGGAAGACCCAGGGGAGCACATGGAGAACACGAGGAAGACCCAGGGGAGCACATGGAGAACACGAGGAAGACCCAGGGGAGCACATGGAGAACATGAGGAAGACCCAGGGAAGCACATGGAGAACATGAGGAAGATCCAGGGAAGCACATGGAGAACATGAGGAAGACCCAGGGGAGCACATGGAGAACACGAGGAAGACCCAGGGGAGCACATGGAGAACACGAGGAAGACCCAGGGGAGCACATGGAGAACACGAGGAAGACCCAGGGGAGCACATGGAGAACATGAGGAAGACCCAGGGAAGCACATGGAGAACATGAGGAAGACCCAGGGGAGCACATGGAGAACACGAGGAAGACCCAGGGGAGCACATGGAGAACATGCAAACTCCACACAGAAATGCCCCTTCTTACCAGATAGCCCACCAATCACCATTGATCGACTACCTTGATTTCAATAGATCCACTGTCTGCCTTCCCTCCACCCAGACATGACTCCCTGCATGTCCCCGCTGCCCCACGAGGCCCACCTGCAGGACAAGAGCAGTCCCTCTCTGGGTCTGATCCAGGAAGAGAGCGAGGTCGTCACTAGCATTATGGGTAATGGAGTTTCCTATTCATTCATTTTGGTTTGTGGAGGAACTAAACTCCAAACTCTGCCGAAAGCCCGACAGCTAATGGTAAAAAAAAAGGAAGCATGTAGCTGACCATAGAGTGCCTAAAAGTCACACCCTCTTCTGCGTTCTGTATACCTCATTCAGACCTCATGCCCCGCCCCCAGGCAAATGTTCTATGTGTTTTATTTTTATTTCTGCAGGCAATTAAAACCAGAATGCAGATCAAGGAAAACAACAGAAGACTGCCGGTAGAGACAGGAAACCCTCTTGGGCTTATCCTGGGGCTTATCCTGGGGCTTATCCTGGGTCCTATCCTGGGGCTTATCCTGGGGCTTATCCTGGGTCCTATCCTGGGGCTTATCCTGGGGCTTATCCTGGGTCTTATCCTGGGTCCTATCCTGGGGCTTATCCTGGGGCTTATCCTGGGGCTTATCCTGGGGCTTATCCTGGGTCTCTACCTGAGAAATTAAACCTATATTGATAATAATCCAGACAAAGCAAATCAATGCCAATAGATAGATCATGATCTACCGGTAGATCAATAAGTAGCTCGCCAAAGAAATACAAAATGTTGTTGTTTTTTCTTGAATGCATGAACTAAATCCCACTCATGTATAGCTACTGTAACTCAGTATCTACAGTATTTAACATGATTAAATAATGTTAAATAATATAATACTGTTAAAATGTGCTAAAAATGTACTTGTGTGGGGGACAAGGGCAAAATAAGTTTGATTAATATTTGTTGTAAGTAGCTCTCATCCTAAAACAGTTTGGGCAGCCCTGCTCTATGGTCTCTCGTAATTCATCTTGTAGCCGAATCCTTTGGTTTGTAAGTCAAACTCTTTCTAGAAGGGTTTTAACAAACATCAATGGAAACATTAATGGGGAAATTCGCTTCTTAGGTCCCATGCGTAACCCGGAAGAGGATGTGACGCAGACACTCTATTGGCTGATTTTTGAAAATGGGTAATGCATGAGTTTCTTCCCTTTCCGTCAGATGTGCCCCAGGGGGCGGGGTCTGGATCAGAAGTGGGCGGAGTCCCGGCCCAGGAGGAAGGGGACGATGACATCAGCGGGACTCAGTTTGTGTGTGAGACCGTGATGCGATCCTTGACCCTGGAGGAGGCTCCAGACCACACCCCCCTCAGAGCCACCCGCCCCAGCACAGGGAAAGGTCAGTCAGCTATGGAATGTAGGGGATTAAAAAGTCTTGAAATGTCCTCAATAGGGGCGTCCGGGTAGTGCAGCAGTAGATTCCCTGCCTACCAACATGAGGGTCGCAGGTTCGAGCCCCCGTGTTACCTTTGCCGTGGTCGGGCATCCATACCATACAGGCACAATTTGGCGGGTGGGAACCGGGATTAATCGTGCCTTCCTTTATAACTGGGAACTGGTAATCTTACGACTTCAAAGGTCATGAGCTGGGTGGTGACGTCACCAGAGCTGGTATTTCCCATTCCAAACTCGTAGGAGCCTCAGCAGCCCCGACCTCAAAAATCCAAGATGGCTGCAACAGTAGTTATAATCGTAGTAATGTTGTTTAGCACTTCTGTTTTGTTTGTGTCTCATTAAATCAGCTGTACACACAGCACTGCCTAACTTCTATCTGTGTGGACATGTTGCTGCAGGGTTTGTATGCTCAAAATGCCGTGAAATGCCTTGTTATCAACTGTCATTGCTAACAATGGCTAGCCTGGCTAGCGACTGGATCTGACCAATGAACAGTGAACTTCCCAGCTCAAGTTTTCTGCAAATGGAATTTTTGAGTTGTTTTTATATGCATGTTTCTCTGTTTTACATGGAAGAAAAGTATTTAAAAAATATGATTGGTTATAAGTACTGGCAAATATTGCTGATGAAATGTCTATTCAAAAAGTGTTTTAGAATAAAAGGTCTACACCCTGAAACATGTTCCAAAGGTGTATGGATTTCTTAACCCCCATGTTGTGATATGTGGAGCTGTCTGGATTCTTTTGGATTTGTGTTGACCTTTTTAACCTCTGTGTAACAAGCTCATCCCAATGAGTCTCATGTTCACTGTAAGGATTCATCATGCTTTTCCTGCTTCCTGCCAGTGGTGCGGCCGGCAGCGCAGGGTGGCTCCGCCTCCTGTGGGAGGAGTAAAACGCTGAAGACAGAGAGCAGTCCAGAGAGCAGCCCCAGCAGCTCCAACGCCCCCCTGAAGACGTCTCTGCCTGCTCCGCTCAAAGCCTTGCTGCCGGCCCCTCTGTCGGTGGCCCCACCCCCTCTGACGGTGGCCCCACCCCCTCTGTCAGTGGCCCCACCCCCTCTGTCGGGGGCCCCGGCCCCTCCTCCGGTGGCCCCGGGGCCCGCCCCCAGCTCAGCCCCGCTCTCCGCTCCGCCCCGGGTGTCTACGCTGCAGGAGCACAGGGTCACAGGTGAGCTTGTGTCTACGCTGCAGGAGCACAGGGTCACAGGTGAGCTTGTCTTTACTGGAAGCTCACTAGTGTGGTTTTTCCATACCTGGCCCGGCCTCGCACGAGAGAACGAGTTACAGGCATGGCTGGCCCAGTGCGGGTGGGGATTTGTATTTAGAACTGCAATCGACAAAAAATGTATCGACAACTATTTTGATCATTGATTAATCATTCTAAGTATTTAAAAAAATCGAATCTATAGATTCTGATTGAAACTGATCAACTGTATTGATTTGGATACAGACGAGGGCGTGGAGTCAGATATCGAGAGCATCTGTGTGGAGCCAAGCGGGAAGGAGGGAGAGGAGGAGGAGGGAGAGGAGAAGAGGAGGAGTCGCTCCTCCTCTGCCTCCTCAGAGGATTACATCATCATCCTTCCGGACTGCTTTGACACCAGCCGACCACTAGGGGAGTCCATGTACAGGTAGGTACGCGCGCGCACACACACACACACACACACACACACACACACAAACAAACACTAGTTTAAACAAACAGAATCCAGGAGGTCTTGCTTGACCCTGATGAAGACCTAGTAGGTCGGTATGCGTTGGTCTGTTTATTTGTCTTGTGCTCGACAATTAATTAAATATTATTTTTCATTTGAAGACGGAGAGCCTTCGTTTTATTCCATGGTTGTCTGCATCAAAACCTGTGGACTGACATCAAGCAAGACCTCCTGGACCACCTGGGCATACCGCTCACCTCGGCGTACCGCTCACCTAGGCATATGGGAAACAATGAGGGCTAGTTCATCTGTTGGGGAAGCAAACGTTTCCTGAGGTTGAAAATGATAAATCAATTCCTGGAATGTTTTCACAACTGCCTGATGACATCACAGTCGAGCAGTTGTGTGACAGAATTTCCAGTTGAGTGACATCACTTCACACACACACACCCTCTTCCTCGTTGGCTCGGGTTTCAATCATGTTTACCCCTCTGTCTGTCTGTCTGTCTCTCTCTCTCACACACACACACACACACACACACACACACACACACACACACAATATAGGTGTGTGTGTAAGAAGAACACATATTCTCATTCTCTCTATAATTGCCCTTCCTTGTCTCACTCCAGCTCGGCTCTGTCCCAGCCTGGTGACGTCCCGGCTGAGACCCCCACGGATCCAGATACGCCCTCTTCTGACGGGCCGGGCCGGACTACCCCGGAGGGGGAGCAGGGAGAGGCGGAGGAGCCCGGCGCGGGCCCGGGGAGGTCCAGCGTGTCCGGGACTAGCAGTGCTAACGACATGCTGTGCACCTCTCAGACGCTGGACGACGAGCCGCTGACGCCTGAAGTGGTGGCTCCGCCCAAAGCCATCCTCACACCCAGGTCAGCTGACTCTTAACACACCCAGGTCAGCTGACTTTTAACACACCCAGGTCAGCTGACTCTTAACACACCCAGGTCAGCTGACTTTTAACACACCCAGGTCAGCTGACTCTTAACACACTCTTAACACACCCAGGTCAGCTGACACTAACACACCCAGGTCAGCTGACACTAACACACCCAGGTCAGCTGACACTAACACAACCAGGTCAGCTGACACTCACACACCCAGGTCAGCTGACACTAAAGCCCCTTTCAGACATGCCTTCAATAGTATATGCAAATGAACATGCCTGGACCGAGAGCTCCCCTTCATTCACAGAACTTCCTGGTCCAAATTATGTCAATTTGGATCAGTTTTGCCATGATGTCACTATTACTATTAATAGTAGAGAGAAGCGTCTGCACATGCACTATGCAAACCAGGTGCTAGACCAGGGGTGGGCAATTATTTTTCATGGGGGGCCACATGAGAAACCCAGATTGTTGCCGGGGGCCGAACAAATATTGTCATGCTGTAACCCATGGATGGGTAACTTTGATGATAGAGAGGGCCACAAAAAATGTCCTCGCTACCAGGTTTTGCTGAGGGCCGAACGGCGCCAGCGTGAAAAATTTGGTGCATTTGAAGCCACGTTTAGAGGAATAACTAATTTTAAATTAACAGTTGTGATGTCATTATTCAGTCTTAACCACCAATATTTCATCCTTTTCTCACTCACTCCTATGTCACCACCTGCTCTCAGGGCTTGAAATTAACTTTTTTGACCACCTGCCAATATGGCTGCTAGATTTTAAAGTTACCAGCCAATTAGAATTTCCACTAGCCAAAATGTTTTTCTTGAAATAAATCAGAATATGAGTGGGTTAATTTAAGCATAAGTATCAGTAAGTGGCCCGGGATGATCAAAGCCTGTGTTGAGGGTCACACCAACAAAAATGCTGTCTTGAAGCTAAATAAATCCAAAACCAATGAGTTAATTATTTAAATTTCTAATTCAATGTAGCCTTTTAGTCATAAAGATTATTGAAAGATATTCCATATTCCAGACTGAATTGCTATAACAGAAGTGGAGTATTGGCCAGAATGACATGAACATTTGGACACTTATTCAGCGGGTATCTTGCATGTTGCGTTCAGGTGCAGTGTAAAAAAAAAAAAAAAAAAAAAAAATTGCAATTCCATCGCGGGCCACACAGGTGGCGCCCACGGGCCGCATCGTAGTTTGCCCATGTATGTGCTAGACTAACAAGGCTATACGTTGAAAAGGAAAAAAGTCTGCACTCTGGAGCATACTTAAGACTTAGAGGAGTTTTATTGATAACGTTTCGGTTCAACAACCTTTCTGATGAAGGTTGTTGAACCGAAACGTTCTCAATAAAACTCATCTAAGTCTTAAGTATGCTCCAGAGTGCAGACTTTTTTCCTTTTCAACTATTACTATTAATATCACTATCACTTTGATTATAGCTCTCTCTACCATCATTCTCAGAACTTCCTGGACCAAATTACATTATTATGACATCATTTTTGGACCAGGAAGTTGTGTGAATGAACGTGGAGCTCTCGGTGCAGGTAAGATGGAGGGAAGTTAAACATGATTCATTTGCATAATACTACTGATTTTGTAATGATACAAAGCTGGTTGAAAATGGCCAAAGTGATTATTCAAATCAAAGTGCTGTCAGGGTGTTTTATTTCACACTGGGAATGACCATGGCTCCATTAGAACAGAGCTTTTCAATGTGGGCTCCAGCAAACTGATTCTTCAACTTCAGAATTATTTCATGTGTTTGATTATAGTTTCAGTGTTCTCTCTCTGTACAGATACTCATGGAATTCTGAATAGAATCATATCTGACGTTCGGAATATTCTCAGATTTGCGTCTGAGAGATGGAATCTCATGAAATAGGGGTCCGTGGTCCTAATGTGGACTAAATACGAAAAATGCATGAAACAGTTGAATTTGGCTTCCTGAAAGCTGATGCTGAAATCAGTGATACTCAACTGGCGGCCCGCGGGCCACATGCGGCCCGTGGGCGCCCCCTGTGTGGCCCGCGATGGAATTTTTTTTTTTTTTTTTTTTACAGTGCACCTGAACGCAACATGCAAGATACCCGCTGAATAAGGCCATGTTCAGACTAGGAGGCCAAATCTGATTTGTGAACTTTAGTGACCTATTAATGACTTTATCCAGATTGGTTTTATGAGTCTGGACGCTCCAAGTCTGATTTGTGTCACTTGTCCCAAACCACATATGGAGGTAGTTTCCAATCAGCTTTCAACTGATGTGACTTGAGTGCGGACACGCAGATCCACCAAATCTGATTTGAACGTCACTCGCAACTCGTCATCAAATGCTTCTGCGCAGGAAAACCATGTCACCAACGTACGTATTTACTGACGCCCACGTCTTTACCATAGAAACCCATGCAGATAGGCTGTTTAGGTCTGGACACACAGATCCGACTTGAGAATCAGATTTGTGGCAGTGCGGACACACTCCCAAATCAGATTTGGGAAACCAATCAAGATAATGATGATTAATGACTTTATCAGCAAATCGGATTTGCCTGTAATGTGAACATGGCCTAAGTGTCCAAATGTTCATGTCATTCTGGCCAATACTCCACTTCTGTTATAGCATTTCAGTCTGGAATATGGAATATCTTTCAATAATCTATGATTTAGCTGCTAAATTGTCAAATACCGCCGTCTGCTCGCTACCCAGGCACTTATATATGTACTTAACCTAACTAACTATCCGGTGTGCACAACATTGTCAGACTAAACTCCGGCTGACACCCCAAAAACCTACAATCCGCTACAGAAAAATGTATATTGATTGTTTATTAACTGGCCCCTGGCCTTCTATCATTTCACGAAAGTGGCCCCCGGGCAAAGCAAGTTGACTATCCCTGCTCTAAATGAATGATCATGTAAGATGTGTTGTGTGTTGTGCAGTTAGTTGACATTCATCTCATGCTGTTGTTGTTGTTGTTGTTGTTGTTGTTGTTGTTGGTGATGGTGATGGTGGTGTTGTTGGTGATGGTGGTGTGGGTGGTGTTGTTGTGCAGTCCAGAGAGCAGTGGACAGACAGACACTGATGCTGATGCTGCTGCAGAGGGAGGAGCAGAGCGCCCTGAACTGTACCAGACTGAGGATGGTAAAGCACACGCACACACGCACGCACGCACGCACACGCACACACACACACACACACATGCACGCACGCACGCACACACACACGCACACACACACACACGCACACATACACAGGGGATACAGTCACACGCACACACACACACACACACACACATACACAGGGGATACAGTCACACGCACACACACACACACATAGACAGGGGATACATTCACACACACTTCTCGCAGTTTGGTGATCAAAGCGTATTGGTTGACAGGAATCATGTGTTTGTGTATGTGGTTATCATGTGCTGTTTAAAGCTATTCCTTCATACTCACATGCTTCATCTGAAACAGTGTGTCTTTGTTCATCTGCCTCTGTGTGTGTGTGTGTGTGTGTGTGTGTGTGTGTGTGTGTGTGTGTGTGTGTGTGTGTGTGTGTGTGTGTATGTGTGTGTATGTGTGTGTGTATGATGGATTTTTTCTTGTATCCCAGGATCTGGTCCTGGCCAAACGCCCACAGACGAGACCGAAGCTGCTGAAGACGCAGAGCAAGAAAACCCAGAGGACCCCAGGTCTCTCTCTCTCTCTCTCTCTCTCTCCCTGTCTCTCTCACTCTCTCTCTCGCTCTCTCTCTCTCACACACACACACAAACACACACACACAATAGAGGGTATGCACGTGACATCAAAAAAGGCAGAGGTCACTGCGGGGTCACGCCCACTGAGTGGCAGCCATTCAGCTTGAATGCAGTAATCAGCCTAGATAAATTACACCTGCTGCTCCAAACAACAGGGAGGAACCTGCTGAATGTTTTGCCACTCAGTCCCAAATGAGGGGGTGGACTGTGGGGAATAGTGTGATCCTTCCACACGCTACGTTCTGCCGCTGAAACTCCTCGCTGTCAGGTGTAAAAGAAGCGGCTGGCGACTGCACATGTATCGGAGGAAGCACGTGCGAGTTGCCAACTCTCCCCAGATCGACAGAGCGGGGCGGAGCAACGACCGAGACAGCTTGGCAGGGGGGATTTTTCCATTCAACTTTTCTGTCATAATTCACATACAAACACTTGGATGGAAAGCCAGCCACTATTTTCATATGGTGGATATTATCTGTGTGAAATGAAACGTTGGTCTCCTGTGCTCAAACACCCGGGACGCACTGTTATGTTAGCGTTAGGGTTAGTGTGGATATTATCTCTGTGAACTGAAACGTTGGTTAGCGTTAGGGTTAGCGTGAATATTATCTCTGTGAACTGAAACGTTGGTTAGCGTTAGCGTTAGGGTTAGTGTGAATATTATCTCTGTGAACTGAAACGTTGGTTAGCGTTAGGGTTAGTGTGAATATTATCTCTGTGGACTGAAATGTTGGTTAGTGTTAGCGTTAGTGTGAATATTATCTCTGTGAACTGAAACGTTGGTTAGCGTTAGCGTTAGGGTTAGTGTGAATATTATCTCTGTGAACTGAAGCGTTGGTTAGCGTTAGCGTTAGCGTTAGGGTTAGCGTGAATATTATCTCTGTGAACTGAAGCGTTGGTTAGCGTTAGCGTTAGTGTTAGCGTGAATATTATCTCTGTGAACTGAAACGTTGGTTAGCGTTAGCGTTAGGGTTAGTGTGAATATTATCTCTGTGAACTGAAACGTTGGTTAGGGTTAGCGTTAGGGTTAGTGTGGATATTATCTCTGTGAACTGAAAAGTTGGTTAGCGTTAGGGTTAGTGTGAATATTATCTCTGTGAACTGAAACGTTGGTTAGCGTTAGCGTTAGGGTTAGTGTGAATATTATCTCTGTGAACTGAAACGTTGGTTAGCGTTAGGGTTAGTGTGAATATTATCTCTGTGAACTGAAACGTTGGTTAGCGTTAGCATTAGGGTTAGTGTGAATATTATCTCTGTGAACTGAAACGTTGGTTAGCGTTAGCGTTAGTGTTAGTGTGAATATTATCTCTGTGAACTGAAACGTTGGTTAGCGTTAGCGTTAGGGTTAGTGTGAATATTATCTCTGTGAACTGAAACGTTGGTTAGCGTTAGCGTTAGGGTTAGTGTGAATATTATCTCTGTGAACTGAAACGTTGGTTAGCGTTAGGGTTAGTGTGAATATTATCTCTGTGAACTGAAACGTTGGTTAGCGTTAGCATTAGGGTTAGTGTGAATATTATCTCTGTGAACTGAAACGTTGGTTAGCGTTAGCGTTAGGGTTAGTGTGAATATTATCTCTGTGAACTGAAACGTTGGTTAGCGTTAGGGTTAGTGTGAATATTATCTCTGTGGACTGAAACGTTGGTTAGTGTTAGCGTTAGTGTGAATATTATCTCTGTGAACTGAAACGTTGGTTAGGGTTAGGGTTAGTGTGAATATTATCTCTGTGAACTGAAGCGTTGGTTAGCGTTAGGGTTAGTGTGAATATTATCTCTGTGAACTGAAGCGTTGGTTAGCGTTAGCGTTAGGGTTAGCGTGAATATTATCTCTGTGAACTGAAGCGTTGGTTAGCGTTAGGGTTAGCGTGAATATTATCTCTGTGAACTGAAACGTTGGTTAGCGTTAGCGTTAGGGTTAGTGTGAATATTATCTCTGTGAACTGAAACGTTGGTTAGCGTTAGCGTTAGGGTTAGTGTGAATATTATCTCTGTGGACTGAAACGTTGGTTAGCGTTAGCATTAGCGTTAGTGTGAATATTATCTCTGTGAACTGAAACGTTGGTTAGCGTTAGCGTTAGGGTTAGGGTTAGTGTGAATATTATCTCTGTGAACTGAAGCGTTGGTTAGCATTAGCGTTAGCATTAGGGTTAGTGTGAATATTATCTCTGTGAACTGAAACGTTGGTTAGCGTTAGCGTTAGGGTTAGTGTGAATATTATCTCTGTGGACTGAAACGTTGGTTAGCGTTAGCATTAGTGTGAATATTATCTCTGTGAACTGAAACGTTGGTTAGCGTTAGCGTTAGGGTTAGTGTGAATATTATCTCTGTGAACTGAAGCGTTGGTTAGCGTTAGGGTTAGTGTGAATATTATCTCTGTGAACTGAAGCGTTGGTTAGCGTTAGCGTTAGGGTTAGCGTGAATATTATCTCTGTGAACTGAAGCGTTGCTTAGCGTTAGCGTTAGGGTTAGCGTGAATATTATCTCTGTGAACTGAAACGTTGGTTAGCGTTAGCGTTAGGGTTAGTGTGAATATTATCTCTGTGGACTGAAACGTTGGTTAGCGTTAGCGTTAGTGTGAATATTATCTCTGTGAACTGAAACGTTGGTTAGCGTTAGGGTTAGGGTTAGTGTGAATATTATCTCTGTGAACTGAAACGTTGGTTAGCGTTAGCGTTAGGGTTAGTGTGAATATTATCTCTGTGAACTGAAGCGTTGGTTAGCGTTAGCGTTAGGGTTAGCGTGAATATTATCTCTGTGAACTGAAGCGTTGGTTAGCGTTAGCGTTAGGGTTAGTGTGAATATTATCTCTGTGAACTGAAACGTTGGTTAGCGTTAGCGTTAGGGTTAGTGTGAATATTATCTCTGTGAACTGAAGCGTTGGTTAGCGTTAGCGTTAGGGTTAGCGTGAATATTATCTCTGTGAACTGAAGCGTTGGTTAGCGTTAGCGTTAGGGTTAGCGTGAATATTATCTCTGTGAACTGAAACGTTGGTTAGCGTTAGCGTTAGGGTTAGTGTGAATATTATCTCTGTGAACTGAAACATTGGTTAGGGTTAGCGTTAGGGTTAGTGTGAATATTATCTCTGTGAACTGAAACGTTGGTTAGCGTTAGCGTTAGGGTTAGCGTGAATATTATCTCTGAACTGAAACGTTGGTTAGCGTTAGCGTTAGAGTTAGTGTGAATATTATCTCTGTGAACTGAAACGTTGGTTAGCGTTAGCGTTAGGGTTAGTGTGAATATTATCTCTGTGAACTGAAACGTTGGTTAGCGTTAGCGTTAGGGTTAGTGTGAATATTATCTCTGTGAACTGAAACGTTGGTTAGCATTAGGGTTAGTGTGAATATTATCTCTGTGAACTGAAACGTTGGTTAGCGTTAGCATTAGGGTTAGTGTGAATATTATCTCTGTGGACTGAAACGTTGGTTAGCGTTAGCGTTAGGGTTAGTGTGAATATTATCTCTGTGAACTGAAACGTTGGTTAGCGTTAGCGTTAGGGTTAGTGTGAATATTATCTCTGTGGACTGAAACGTTGGTTAGCGTTAGCGTTAGGGTTAGGGTTAGTGTGAATATTATCTCTGTGAACTGAAGCGTTGGTTAGCGTTAGCGTTAGTGTGAATATTATCTCTGTCAACTGAAACGTTGGTTAGCGTTAGCGTTAGGGTTAGGGTTAGTGTGAATATTATCTCTGTGAACTGAAGCGTTGGTTAGCGTTAGGGTTAGTGTGAATATTATGTCTCTGAACTGAAGCATTGGTTAGCGTTAGCGTTAGGGTTAGCGTGAATATTATCTCTGTGAACTGAAGCGTTGGTTAGCGTTAGCGTTAGGGTTAGCGTGAATATTATCTCTGTGAACTGAAACGTTCGTTAGCGTTAGGGTTAGTGTGAATATTATCTCTGTGAACTGAAACGTTGGTTAGCGTTAGCGTTAGGGTTAGTGTGAATATTATCTCTGTGGACTGAAACGTTGGTTAGCGTTAGCGTTAGTGTGAATATTATCTCTGTGAACTGAAACGTTGGTTAGCGTTAGCGTTAGGGTTAGTGTGAATATTATCTCTGTGAACTGAAGCGTTGGTTAGCGTTAGCGTTAGCATTAGGGTTAGTGTGAATATTATCTCTGTGAACTGAAACGTTGGTTAGCGTTAGCGTTAGGGTTAGTGTGAATATTATCTCTGTGAACTGAAACGTTGGTTAGCGTTAGCGTTAGGGTTAGTGTGAATATTATCTCTGTGAACTGAAGCGTTGGTTAGCGTTAGCGTTAGCATTAGGGTTAGTGTGAATATTATCTCTGTGAACTGAAACGTTGGTTAGCGTTAGGGTTAGTGTGAATATTATCTCTGTGAACTGAAACGTTGGTTAGCGTTAGCGTTAGGGTTAGTGTGAATATTATCTCTGTGGACTGAAACGTTGGTTAGCGTTAGCGTTAGTGTGAATATTATCTCTGTGAACTGAAACGTTGGTTAGCATTAGCGTTAGTGTGAATATTATCTCTGTGAACTGAAACGTTGGTTAGCATTAGCGTTAGGGTTAGGGTTAGTGTGAATATTATCTCTGTGAACTGAAACGTTGGTTAGCGTTAGCGTTAGGGTTAGGGTTAGTGTGAATATTATCTCTGTGAACTGAAACGTTGGTTAGCGTTAGCGTTAGGGTTAGTGTGAATATTATCTCTGTGGACTGAAACGTTGGTTAGGGTTAGCGTTAGGGTTAGTGTGAATATTATCTCTGTGAACTGAAACGTTGGTTAGCGTTAGCGTTAGTGTGAATATTATCCCTGTGAACTGAAACGTTGGTTAGCGTTAGCGTTAGTGTGAATATTATCTCTGTGAACTGAAACGTTGGTTAGCGTTAGCGTTAGGGTTAGGGTTAGTGTGAATATTATCTCTGTGAACTGAAACGTTGGTTACCGTTAGCGTTAGTGTGAATATTATCTCTGTGGACTGAAACGTTGGTTAGCGTTAGCGTTAGTGTGAATATTATCTCTGTGAACTGAAACGTTGGTTAGCGTTAGCGTTAGAGTTAGCGTGAATATTATCTCTGTGAACTGAAACGTTGGTTAGCGTTAGCGTTAGCGTTAGGGTTAGTGTGAATATTATCTCTGTGAACCGAAACGTTGGTTAGCGTTAGGGTTAGTGTGAATATTATCTCTGTGAACTGAAACGTTGGTTAGCGTTAGGGTTAGCGTGAATATTATCTATGTGAACTGAAGCGTTGGTTAGCGTTAGCGTTAGTGTTAGTGTGAATATTATCTCTGTGAACTGAAGCGTTGGTCTGCTCTGCTCAGGCACCCGGGACTCACCGGCGGGCTGGTGAAAGGAGCTCTGTCTGTGGCAGCCTCTGCCTACAAGGCCTTGTTCACCGGACAAGGCCCCACACAGGTCAGCAACACACATGTTGTTATCATGTCTTATGTCCAATTTAGGGCCGTATGATTTCCGCAAAATGGGAAAAACTGACAGAATCATGGAATTCGGTAGTACAAATTTAATCAACTGTAAAACTTAGAATATTGCAGAATTTTTCATAATTTGGCTGATATTGATAAAAAAAGTAGGCCTGATTTATCAAAATCAAAAGTGTATTGCTTTTGTGTTTGCTATTCCTGTGATGATCACACACACGCACACATGTGCACACACACACACGCGCGCGCGCGCACGCACACATGCAGTGCCTTAGAGGGGGGCTGGGGGAGAAGGGTCCGACCTGCGTAAACCTGCACTCCTTACTTCAACACCTGGGTGTGATTTTTACTTGATACATGATGAAGGCTTAAAGGAACACTCTGCCCATTTTCAACCAGCTTTGTATCATTAGAACATCAGTAGTATATCAGAAAACTGTAAACTGTTCTGAAGTCTGTCATTTAATTTGACAGTTATTGAGTGTTAAAGTGTGGACCAGTGACATCACTGGTCCACACAAACTCAAATGAATAACTCATTAACTCAAATCAACTCTCAATAACTGTCAAACTAGATGAATGATGAATAGTTTGACAGTTATTGAGAGTTGATTTGAGTTAATGAGTTATCCACACTTTAACACTCAATAACTGTCAAATTAAATGACAGACTTCAAAACAGTTTACAGTTTTCTGATATACTACTGATGTTCTAATGATACAAAGCTGGTTGAAAATGGGCGGAGTGTTCCTTTAACGGATTACCAATATAGAAAAAACATCACATGGATGCAACTGGGACATATCATCAGTGATGTACCCTGGGGTCATAGGATGTTTCGGGTACTGCAACATCATACACCCTCGCCCAGGTGACCCAGCCGGGGTTGATCAAGCCCCGACTTACGTCCCAGTAGCTACCCACGGTCAGCCCTCTTAGGGAAAGACAGGGCCACTCAATCCGCTGCTCCGGAACTACTCTGCCGGGACCGGGAGGCTCTGGCTCATGGAGGGACTGGGCTCTGTGGGTTGACTCCTGTCCGGGCTCCTCCTACGTCTCACCAGGTCCAGGACCTGTGCGTTGCACCAGACTCCCCCGCTCCCAACATTTCATTCAGGTATGATGTTTCTTGGGCCGTGGTGGTACTGCAGGCTCCACTTGCGGCTTGAATGGCCCTCCTAAAAGGCCTCTCGTGGATTTGTTGGGCTTCTTCCTCACGGAAGACACAGGCTGGGGCGCTAACCCACACTGCTCCCGGGTGCCGTCTACATTCTGGCTGTCAACTGTCTCTCCAGTGGTCACCAATCTATTCCTGGTTGTCACGTAGTCTATTCCTAGGAGTCACTGGCTAGGCCAGGCTAACTATATAGAAAAAAACATCACATGGATGCAACTGGGACGTATCATCAGTGATGTATAAAGTTATAATAAATGAATGTCTTGTCGATGGACAAGTGAATGAGATGGTTTCACCTGCAGTGTGATCTTGTCCCCTGTCCTGCAGCCTCCGGTGGACGCGTCCACCCAGGAGACCATGATGGCGGTGCTGGTGGAGATGGGCTTCGGGGATCGGCCGTTGAACCACCGTCTGCTGAAGAAACACAACTACAACCTGCTGGACGTGGTCAACGAGCTCGTCCAGATGACCGACAACGACTGGTACTCCACCCGCTACTGAGGAGAGAGGGAGAGGAGGTGACGAGAGACTGGTACTCCACCCGCTACTGAGGAGAGAGGGAGAGGAGGTGACGAGAGACTGGTACTCCACCCGCTACTGAGGAGAGAGGGAGAGGAGGTGACGAGAGACTGGTACTCCACCCGCTACTGAGGAGAGAGGGAGAGGGAAAGGAGGTGAAGAGAGACAAAGAAGAGGAGGAGTAGCCTGGTCAACCATCCAGATCATGTGGAGCTCCATGGATCAGTCTGCACTTCCAGCCCCGCCCCCAGCCATTTCCAGAAATTAGAATGTAACCGGGCCAATCAGGGACCTGCGCCGTACTTGACAACGTAAACTGGCGAATCAGAGAGGCAAAACAATAGTGGTGTCTCCCGGAACAACATTAACGTTAGTAGAGTAAACACAGCCATAAGTGCTGTTATTGCAGAAATAGACTCAATAATAAGAATTAAACAAGAAAAAGAGTACGCACCAACAGAGTTTCCAAGCGTTTCTAAGACGTTTTCGCCGTGCTTCTGACTGGATTTGGATTGTATTTTGTGACGCCGATTGGCTGAAGGAGTTGTCTGTCAAGGCAAGTACTCCCGCCCACTGAAATCGATGTGGGCGGCTGGAAGTCCAGACTGATCCATAGAGCAAAACAGAATGTGAGGTCATGTTATCAGGATGGTTTTAACCAGGCTAGGATGAGAGGACAGATGCCTTATAACCTCCCCCCCTCCCCCACACCTCTCCTCTGATTGGCCCAAGCGGGACAGGAGGCAGTCCTCTCTACGACCATATATGGAGACATTCCGGCACACTCTCTGGGATAATGTAGTTGACTATCAAACAACCGCAGTCTGTAGTGTTAGGTTGAGTTTAGGCCTTGATAGTGACAGAGCGCTGGTTAGAGAGACACACAGAGTCTTACGGTCTTGGATTGAAGGTGCTGCGCGTCAGATTTTGCGTTTCTCAAAAGTGAAAGACCACATTTCCCATAAAGCCACATTGAGGATGTTGCTGCTTGTCTTTGTTTTGAAGGTGAATAAGGATTAAGAACATTTAAAGAGCAACTCAACCCCGAACCGGAACAGTCACATGACATCTCTTGTCCCAGAAGTGAGTTTCCCATTCATATTCAAATTCATTTTCAAAATAAAGACGGGGGGGGGGGGGGGGATCTGAAATTATTATTGTTGTATTGTATTATTGTTATTGTTTTTGCTCCAACTGAAATGTTTTATGGTCACTCACAATGCAGTAGGTCACAGGTTGGATTGGTTCCAGCCTTAAAACTCGTCATATAAGGATTTTTCAAAATGTCTATGGAGAAAATGAATGGGGAAACTCACTTCCGGGGCAAGAGATGTCACGTGACTGTTCAGCTCTATAGCAGGTGGCTATTTCATCAGCATGCTTTTTACCATCAGACATCAGACAGAGGTGGAACCAAGTCCTCTTTGCTCCAGCCCCAAGTCTTCACGCACAAGTCTCAAGTCAAGTCTCAGAGTCTAAATGTAGCAAGTCACACAGCAAGTCAAGTCAGAACAAATCAAATGTCCAGTATCAATCTAATATCTCAAAGAAGATTAAATATATAGGACTTTTCAATATGGTTTCACGTCTAATAGGATACAAAACATGGTAAGAGCATCATGAGTTCGATTTCTATCATCAGTTTCAACTTCAATGAATTCAATCATTCCACACACATTCAGAAAACCCAATTTAAATTCAGTCGTCTGCTGGAACAAATCTCATCACTTTCAATTCAAGTCATTTAAGTCATTTATACAAACGCAAGATCTCAAGTCAAGACTTTAGAAACCTTTTCAAGTCATCAAAGTCAAGTCCCAAGTCAGCAGAACCCAAGTCAAGTCTCAAGCGTTTAGAATTAGGACTCGAGACCAAGTCATGTGACTCAAGTCCCCACCTCTTGGCTTGACACAGATTTGGGGGTTAGTGGTTTAGTGACTGTTTTTAGAGGAGGTCAACTGACCTGAACACTGGAACATGTGTTTTTAGATGAGGTCAGCTGACCTGAACACTGGAACATGTGTTTTTAGATGAGGTCAGCTGACCTGAACACTGGAACATGTGTTTTTAGATGAGGTCAGCTGACCTGAACACTGGAACATGTGTTTTTAGAGGAGGTCAGCTGACCTGAACACTGGAACATGTGTTTTTAGAGGAGGTCAACTGACCTGAACACTGGAACATGTGTTTTTAGATGAGATCAGCTGACCTGAACACTGGAACATGTGTTTTTAGATGAGATCAGCTGACCTGAACACTGGAACATGTGTTTTTAGATTAGATCAGCTGACCTGAACACTGGAACATGTGTTTTTAGATGAGATCAGCTGACCTGAACACTGGAACATGTGTTTTTAGATGAGATCAGCTGACCTGAACACTGGAACATGTGTTTTTAGATGAGATCAGCTGACCTGAACACTGGAACATGTGTTTTTAGATTAGATCAGCTGACCTGAACACTGGAACATGTGTTTTTAGATGAGATCAGCTGACCTGAACACTGGAACATGTGTTTTTAGAGGAGGTCAGCTGACCTGAACACTGGAACATGTGTTTTTAGAGGAGGTCAGCTGACCTGAACACTGGAACGCTATTTAAGTTGTGTTACTTGCAAAGTAAAAAATGATTGTTTTGTGCCGTAAATCAATCCAGCAGATTTCCCTCCAAATCTGACCCGGTGACACACCATGTAAAATACAGTAGAGGCCTGTTTGTTTTATGGTAATTACACCTAATATCTCAAATGTAACGTGGTAGTGATTTATTGATGCTGAAATGCGACCCATCTCACCTTTAAGCTGCGCCCTTTACTGTGACAGATTGCTCGAGTTGCTCTGGGAGACTGATCGAGAACGGAAAACAGCGAGAAACTCAATATTCAAAATATTAAATATCCATCATCTGCAGTGAGAGAGATTGCGAGTAGACTTTGCATCACATGTAGCTTTTGTATCGTCACCCTAGACATTCTAGTCCTATTCAAAACGTATTGTATGTACACGCTAGTTGGCCACAGACTAGTCTCTCCCCAGACTCAAATATTACGTTGAATCGCTGCGCTCCGCATACTACATAAATGAGTCTGTGCCAGTTAACAGCCACTGCTGGTTTTTGAAGGCAGGTTGAAATTGAATGAGTGACAGGTCGTAGCACCGATGAGAGAGCGGTTCGAAAAATGGCCTGCGCCTCCCGTGTCGTCTTATCGCAAAGATTTGATTTTGATTGGGGAGGACTGAAGCCATCACTGGCATATGACTGGCCAAGTGAACGGTTCCTTCCAATAACCAGCCGGCTGGGGGCAAGCGTCCCAGACCCAGAGAGAGCTCTGCAGCATGCAGTAACGTAGTGTATCAGCGTAAGAACTCTCATGGGTCTGGCGTTGAGACTAGCCACAGACTGACACATGTACTGACCATGTACATTAGCCATACACCTGTATTGATTAGAAGTTGCAAAGTAATTCTCTTTGCACATTTATAGGTCAACGTATGTTAGAGTATGGCTGCAGTGAAGGGGTTTGAAGTTATTGTTTGTTTTTTGAGGATTAATTATTTATGTCCATATCACTGGAGCATATACTGCCTTATGAACCTGCTGTGGACAACTACTGAGAGCATAAACACACATTCCCCCATATACAGTAAATAACATGAGATAACAGAGGTGTAGTGCTATCTGGAGAAGTGGGGGAACGCACCTATATGGTGAACACCCGCACACGCACAGGTCCCAAACCCCCCCCCCCCCCCCCCCCCCCCGCACGCACACACACTGACACACACGACTTAGCTTATTGTGTCCTCTATAAACACTGCAGAAGTAGCCCATGACATTTGCAGCTCTGAAACTAAAGACGTATATGGGCACAGCAGAGCAGACTCAGCAGAGTCAGTTATCAACACAAACAGCTAAACAATCTCTCAACGAGTCTCAAGCATCACACTAGTTGCACAAGGCATTGATCATCATTTGGCACGGCGGCCGGCATTTTTACTAAGTAACTTACCATTTTGTGGTGAATTCTGGCGATGCAAATTGCAATGGGGTGATTTGCGCTAACTTTTGATTCAACTGTGTTGAAAAGAAACACGCTTTTAACATTGTTTCTTCATGATTGTAAATGTACCTGTTTAGCAGCTGGTCCGAAAAATGAAACTTTGAAAATGAAATTTTGGCTGCCTTTTCATCTTTACTTGTTATAGAGAGGTAGTGGGAGAGAAAAAAACATATTTGGATGCTGAAAAAGCCAGTAGCTAGTTAAGGTGGAATGTTTCCTTCTTCCTTCATGCCACGAGTTGAATCATTCAGCCCACCTTAAATATAGGACGAACGACAACTTTGCCCAGTTTCACTCGTTTTATTGGCTCCACATGCACACACACAAAATACCCCTTGGAGGAGTATGGGAACGCCGTTCCCCCCGCGTTCTACGGGCACTACACCTATGGATAACACTCGAGAGGAAACATACCCTGCCATGCGACTTTGTGGAGAATTTCTTTGGTACTATTGTGTTATTATTATGTATATATTATTGTTACTATTGTGGGGGGAAATATATGAAATAGATGTGGGTATATTTCCACTCTAAAATCCTTACAGGACAAAGGGACCATTCATATTCAGTACCTGCCAGTGACTTGTTTAAATTTCCCCTCAAAAGCCACCATGTACAAATAATATTATAACTAATATTCCTAATATTCCATTGCATCCTATCCACACACTGCTGACTCCCGGCTTAAGCGTCTCTCCTCAGCTTCTTTCACTGCAGCGCTTACTGTCTGTTTAAGGCTTAGGGGCAGGCTGGAGGGTGAGGGTCTGTCCTGGGTATCTGAAGCCGACGAGTCCTGGGGCTCATAGTGTGGGGTCCCATGCGAGACGTGTGTTGAAAATGACATGCTTTTTTAAGACTGCAACAGGAATATGGACAGTAAGTTCATTCCAAATTTGCAAAACTGGAATCAAATGTTTTTTGTTCGTTTGTTTGTTTTTCTCACAAATGTATGATTACAGAACCTAAAATTAAAAATAAAATAAGAGTCCGCATATATATATATATATAGATATATCTATATAGATATATCTATATATAGCGACCCCCTTAAACCCCCTCAAGGACCCCACTTTGAGAACCATGGGTTTAAGTGTCTTCTCTTTGAATGCTTTGAGGCCATTTGGAAATGTAAAAAAAAAAAGGAAAAAATAAGCTGTGGATGAACTTTTTGCAGTTTATCTTTGTTGTTGTGGTTGGATTTGCTCTGGTGTGCGTGTGTGTGTGTGTGTGTGTGTGTGTGTGCGCGTGCGTGCGTGTGTGTGCACGCGCGTGTGTGTGTGTGCGTGCGTGTTTGATTAGTTGGAAATGTTACCAGAAAAATATTGCTCAAAAGAGGAATAATTTGGGGGCCAGCCCAGAGTTGAAGAAGTAATTCAAAAAAAGTCACTTAACTTATTGTCGTATGATCATGATAAAAACATATTACACTCGGAGATAAATTCCATGGCAACCATTTGCTTTTGTCAAAATCATCTTAGTGCTGAACATTTTCTAACTCAGCGCTCAAAGATAGCGCTAAGATGCTGTAGGTCTGGTCAAGCTGCAGTGAAATAATAAATACTAATATATTCGTAAAACCCTCATGACATTCTCCCCATCTTGGTTTCTCTCCATTAAGGTAATGCTGAAGTTTGAGTTGAGGTAAAGGATGAAGCAAGTATCAAAGCTTTAGTTGAGCTCCAGCTTTTCAGTGGGGCCCGAAACGAAATAAACAAACCCAACCCAGAAGAGCAGATGAGGGTATTTAGTATTTTTCCTCATAGCATTCCTCATGTTGTCATAAAAAAGGTATTCAAAGGTGAATCCTACCATTGAAAGTAGACGAGATTTTAAGATAATAGGCCAGTGAGCTAAAACTTGTCTTTTATTTGTTGCTGATGGCTTATCTACAGTGAAATGTGTGTTGAAGGGCCAAACGACCAGTGTGTCACCTTTTAGTTAGGTGTCTCAACTGGCCTCCAAGCAGCTTCATCCCACTGCGTCCCAACACCTCAACCTTACTTTTTACTGACTGTAACTCTAGTGTCGTCAGCATAATGTAAGATAATCATAGTTCAAATAGCAGATTAAAGCAGTTTTGGTGACCAGTAGCTTATGTAAAAAAATATATCTGAATGGAAAATATATTTGTGACTTTTCAGAACCCGTTTTGCATTCACACTGGTGTTTCTGCTGCCTCACATTTGTCAGGGCAAAAAAGAAAAAAAAAAGTTTATTTTGATTTCAGTGGAGAATTGAAGCAGCCTGGGGTGAACACTGGTTCACCGCTGCAGGTCTCCTGCTCTCCACTTAATGGTAACCAGGCTTTCTTCAACATTTTTCAGCCAAACACCTAAATTAATAATGATGTAATAATGAAGTAATTAATCATGATGTGACTTGGATTCAACGAAACAGCAACATGGTTGGAATCTGCATTTGATTAAGGTGAAAACTTAATTCCACATCCTGTATGTCGGTGTGCTGTAACTATGATTCCATGATGGGGAGGGGGGGGGTGGGGGGGGGGGGGGGGGGGGGCAGATATTTTCATACTGGGGCGTGAAAAAAAGTCAAGTGTTTATTTAGAGACAAAGAGGATTGTATGAGCTTGTATTTATGTGTTGCACTTTATGGACATGTGGTGTACAAATCAGTCTGTCTCCAATTAAATTCACTACACTTATGAAGGGATTGCTGTTTCATTTCCTGTTTAGCCAAATAAAAACATCAGATCATAAAGATTGGCATTCTTAAAGACCCCCTAAATCATGATAAAATACTCTACTTTGAATAATAAGTGGTGTCTGATGGTTTCGACCCCACAAAAAAGTTTAATTATTTATTTAAATTAATTATTATTAATCCTTAAAATGACATCTACTTATCCCATTAAGGATGGGACAAGAAGAAAAACACATGTATTATCATTATTATTATCATCATCATTATTATTCTTATTTTACTTTAGGAGGTCTTTAAAAAACTGCTGGTAGAATGCCCCGGATAAGCGGTTGAAGATTGATGGATGGTCTTTAAAAAACGAAAGAAATAAAAAAGAAGAAGGGAGCGCAGGGCCCGGTACCAGGGGGGGCTAGTGGGGTTTTGCCCCAGTTGAACATCTCTTCTACTTCTCACGGCGCGACATTGCTGTATTTCAAAGGCTGTTGCGGGCTCATTTTTAAAGCTAGAGTGAAGGTCCTGGGCTCATATGAAACTAGGAGCAATCGATTGGTACTGTTGAAGCAGGATAATCACGTGGCGTAGCCATTTAAGAGAATGGGAGGTGCTAGTGATTTTATGTAGCGAGTGAGTAGTGGAGCAAGAGAGAGCGAGTGGGCGTGTACGTGCATCAGTCAACGTCAGTCAGTCACGGAAGAAGGCTGTGAATGAATGAAAGAAGGAGTCTAACGTAGTACCAAAGTTAGCAGCACGTAGCATAATAATAACTGTACTGTACGGAAGAAGTCGGTAATAAATGCAACAACGTCTCTGTAGAAACGGTCCATAATGGCCCACCGTCAGGCCTGTTCTTGGGGCAGTCGATGCCTACCAGCCGGGCGCGCCAAGGACGTAATGATGATGACATCATCAACGTTGACAATGATGTCATAGCATAGAGTTCACCTGTGAGGTCATCGGCGATGTCAGACATAGCACCGATGATGTCATAGTTCCCTCGAACGTTGTGACATCACCAATGACGTGATGTCATACACCGGAACGAGCGACCATATAAACACAGTGTTCCGTGACGCTACAACACATCCGAGAGATCTGCTTGATTCCTTCGAGATTACATACCCTAATAATGTCAACCATTAGCGAAACCAAACCCGGACCCGAACTGAATCCTAGCCCATCTTGCAACCCGGCCAGGCCCTGGCGACAGACTGTCTTACACCCAGTCATACCAGTGGTATTTCAACCGCGTCCCAGGACCGACCAGTCGGCCCCTATCTCCATCCCCGTGATTCTGACCGATCAGAGCGTGTGAGCCTTCATACACGATCCAGCACACTTCACGAGGCAAGCCCCAAAGCTTTGCCCCCAGCGAGCACACTAGCTTCGCTACAGTCTCAAGGCTAAAGGTGTGTCCCAGTGTGCTGCTGTGTCTCCCGTCTGCGGTATATTATGGGTAGTTGGTCCCGAAGCTAAAACTAAACTACTTCGGGCCCTGGAGGACAGAGGAAACCTCCCCTGTGCTTCTCGACTACGGTCTGGGGGCAGAAGCAGGAAAGATCTTCCAACAGTACCAACCCTGTCATGCTAGCTTGTCGGCAAGGGGGTGCAATAACGCTCCAAGGTTAGGCACATTTTTGGTGAGGGAAAAACTGGCATGGCCATTTTCAAATAGACTACATGCACAACTTCTTTACTTTCCTGAAATTAGTACAGCTTCTTTATTTCCTGTCCTACACTATTGGATGAACTGATTAATCAGGTGTGCCTGATCATTGTTGTGACTGCAGCACACCTGACATTAATCACTTCATCCAATAGTGATGACAGGAAATAAAGAAGCTGTACTAATTTCAGGAAGTAGTGGAGTTGTGCATGTAGCCCATTCCCCCCTCACCATTTTTAACTGCCACCCTCAGTCACTTCATCCTGGAGCCGGGCCTGAGGAAGCGTTATTTAAACCAAGGAATATGAGAAAAAAGAGAGCGAGAGAATATGGGCGAGAAAGAGATGATAGAAAATTAAAGGGAGTGCACATCCAAACACACATCCAAACTGGGCCACACTGGGCCAGGGTGCTGGATCAAAAGGTTAGACAGGGACACGCACATCCAAACTGGGCCAAACTTGGTGTGCGGATCGTTCTTTTTTCACAGAAAATTAAAGGGAGACATTAAGCGGAAAGGGGTAGGATAGAAAGGGAGAGTAACAAAAAATTGGGAGACCCCCCCCCCCCCCCCCCCCCCCCCCGTCTTTATTTTTGTTTTTGCACCAAGTGAAATGTTTTATGGTCCCTCACGATTAGGTCACGGGTGGGCTTGGTTCCAGTCGTCTATAATTATTTTTCAAAATGTCTATGGAGGAAATGAATGGAAAACTCACTTCCGGGGCAAGAGACGTCACGTGACTGTTCGGAGTGTATATTTGACCAATAAGCAGCATTGTTATGTTAATGAATAGCATTATCATAATACAATTAAAAAGGTGGTGATGATGAATAAGGTGTGTGGACCATCGACATATAAAAGATATTTATATATCTCAATGGTGTGGACAAGTGTTGCCTGTTCTGTAGGCCGAGAAGAACTCATGACCAAACATCAGCAATCAACAACTGGTGCGTCACACCAGCCTGCTGAGCGGCAAGCCAACAGTAATAACCAAGATAACACCGGAACTAAGGCGGGGTTGCCTTTAAAATAAAAGCATACAAAAAAAAGAAGCCAACAGGAAGCTCACACTCTACACTGGAGGAAGGCCAACTGATGACAAGGACCGACTGCTTTTCCATATTAGGTGCTCACAAAACATATTACAAAAAGATGTCATGAGCAGAGCACATTCGTCAAATAAATGGGGGTTTTATTTCGAAGGTTACGACCGGAAATAGACGTTTCTTTCTTTTCTTCCTCTGGTGTGTTTTGGTTTTTCCTGGATGAGCTGCAGAGTGCAGACAGAGTACAGAAGCTGTAGTTAAAACAACACGGAGGAGCAGGGCAGCGTCCTTCAGCTGGGTTAACATGAAGAAAGTGACAGTGATCAAACACTAACGCAGGTGAGTGAGGCTACTGCTCCACATCAGAGCCGTTTACAGCCTGTCAGCCACAGTGTTAGCCTGATTATGAAACGGCATCGTCAATAATAAACTCGCACAACTGTGGAGTGGGCGTGGCTTCGAAGGTCTGGAGTCAGGCTGCCAGTGTTGAGAATGGATCAGAACATGCCTTCAATTAGGTTTTGCCAACAGATAATCCATCTTCTTTGTGCCTGAAACGTCAAGTTTGTTGTTTTTTAGTTTGTGTGCTATTATTTTTAACAACACACAACTTGTTATTAGAGCGAGAGACTACATGCGCCTCTTCACTCTCTTCCTGTGAGCCACTCTCTGAACTAGCGTCACACAGTGTAGCATATTGGAAATTGCGGGGCTCGAGCGTTCAAAACGCTGTCCTTCCCGTCTCCGACATCGGATCT
The DNA here is from genome assembly GCF_964638095.1 of Poromitra crassiceps. NCBI lineage: Eukaryota > Metazoa > Chordata > Actinopteri > Beryciformes > Melamphaidae > Poromitra > Poromitra crassiceps. The sequence goes on from NC_139644.1 coordinate 6,441,601, forward strand.
GCGATCCGAAGATATAATAACCCCCCTACGGAAGCCAGGCGGGGGGTTTAAAATCATATTCCTGTGTGAAACAACCGTTTAAAGGGGGGCTAACCCGTTTGTTCAACTAGACATCTCACATGCTACGCATGCTCCATTCCTAGGCTCCTAGGCAGCCTCACCCGCAAGCTGTGCGGGCTCACTCTTATGACATCACTGATGATGTCATAACTTCGCATCACTGATGACATCACAATTGCTCTTATGAATCATCACTGATTATGTCACAATGGCTATGACAATGCCTCCTATGACATCATCAGTGGGACACAAATTTAAACAGAGACACATACACATTGCCCACATCCTCCCTTTTATAGCTATATTGTGCATTCCTTTATAACTGGGAACTGGTCATCTCTGACGGTTCAAAGGTCATGAGCTGGGACGGTGATGTCACCAGAGCTGCTATTTCCCATTCCAAACTCGTAGGAGGCTCAACAGCCCCGACCTCAAAATTCCAAGATGGCTGCTCCGCGCAACAACAGTAGCTATAATTGTAGTAAATGCTGTTTATTAGCACTTCTGTCTTGTTTGTGTCTTATTAAATCAGCTGTACACACAACAGACAGCACTGACTAACTTCTATCTGTGTGGACATGTTGCTGCAGTGTTTGTATGTGCAAAATGCCACGAAATGCCTTGTTATCAACTGTCATTGCTAACAATGGCTAGCCTGGCTAGCCACTGGATCTGGCCAGTGAACAGTGAACTTCCCAGCTCCAGTTTTCTGCAAATGGAAAGCTAACAAAACGGATGTGACGTCATTTAGTCTCCACTTCCCAGTTATTTTGCGAAAAAAAGGAACGGGCCAATAGATGCAGGCTCACTGTTGTGAAAGAAGCAGAAGAGCGTTTCCTCTTGTCTCACTATACTCTTTGTCTGCTGTCAGACCGGAAATATTAACCGGAACCGGCGCCATGATGACAGTTCATTTGGACAAGCCAAACAGAAATCACATTCAAAAATGTTTTTCCATTCTTGTTCTAATGAAACCGTATTATTCCTTCATTCATTCATTGTCCTGTGTAAGCAGCAAGAGGTGTTTCTACACCAGTTTTCTTCTCTGGTCTGTTTTTTTTCTATTTACTATTTACTCAAGTGTTGTGAGCAATCTGAACCGGTCAACCGATTTGTTGGGTCTGTTATTGCACTTGCATTTTCTCAGCAACAACCAACGTTTTCTCCTCAGGTATGGGTATAGTCCCCAGCAGATGTGCTGGTGGCAGTGAGGGTGCGGGATTAAAACGCAGTGGGACTGACAGCCAGCCAATCATCGAGCAGGATGAGGGCAGGAGGCGGAGCTCCAGCAGGAGACACAACTCAGGAGAAACACTGGACTGTCCGACCTGCCAGGGCACTGGACGCATACCCAGAGGTAACAGACACACACACACACACACACACACACACACACACACAAAGATCTTAAGAAGTCCCGTTTTCTCTTTCTCATACTCTGAGCCCAAAATCTCCACTTCAGTAGCACTTACATACACCCCCCGAAGGCGGTCGGAGACCCCCAAACACAATACAAAACTAGAACGACCGCAACGCGGACTTATGCCTCCGCCATTAGTTCATTCTGGGGTCCAAATCGCCATTTGAGGCAAATTGGAAGAGATTCCGTCAAGGCGCTCCTGTGATGTTGCGTTACAGAGCTTGGAAATTGGGTGTGTGAGAGGTCACAGTGACCTTGAACTTTGACCACCAAAATGTAATCAGTTCATCCTTGAGTCCAAGTCGGTGTTTGAGACAAGTTTGATTAAATTCCGTCAAGGCATTCCTGAGATATCGCGTTAACAAGCTTGAAAATGGCGTTCGAGAGCTCACCTTGACCTTTGACCACCAAAATCTAATCAGATCATCCTTGAGTCTAAGGCGATGTTTGAGGCAAATTTGATGAAAGTCAGTCAAGGCATTCGTGAGATATCGCGTTAACAAGCTGGAAAATGGCGTTTGAGAGGTCACAGTGACCATGACCTTTGACCTTTGACCAGCAAAATGTAATCAGTTCATCCTTGAGTCCAAGTCGATGTTTGAGACAAGTTTGATTAAATTCCGTCAAGGCATTCCTGAGATATCACGTTAACAAGCTTGAAAATGGCATTCGAGAGGTGACAGTGACCTTGACCTTTGACTTTTGACCACCAAAATGTAATCAGTTCATCCTTGAGTCTAAGTAGATGTTTGAGGCAAATTTGATGAAATTCCGTCAAGGTATTCATGAGATATCGCGTTAACAAGCTTGAAAATGGCATTCGAGAGGTCACAGTGACCTTGACCTTTGACCAGCAAAATGTAATCAGTTCATCCTTGAGTCCAAGTCGATGTTTGAGACAAGTTTGATTAAATTCCGTCAAGGCATTCCTGAGATATCGCGTTAACAAGCTTGAAAATGGCATTCGAGAGGTCACAGTGACCTTGACCTTTGACCTTTGACCACCAAAATCTAATCAGTTCATCCTTGAGTCCAAGTCGATGTTTGAGACAAGTTTGATTAAATTCCGTCAAGGCATTCCTGAGATATCGCGTTAACAAGCTTGAAAATGGCATTCGAGAGGTCACAGTGACCTTGACCTTTGACCTTTGACGACCAAAATCTAATCAAATCATCCTTGAGTCTAAGTCGATGTTTGAGGCAAATTTGATTAAATTCCGTCCAGGCGTTCCTCAGATATCGCGTTAACAAACATCGTACGGACGGACGGACGTACGGCCGTACGGACGGACAACCCGGATCCATAATGCCTCCGGCCTGGCTATCGCCGGCGGAGGCATAAAAATGGTCTTAACTCATTGAGTGCCAGCCACTTTTGGAGAACGGACGCTCCCAGTGCCAGAGTTTCAGAGCGTTTTCAGTGATTTCTCGAGGCCCACAGAATATTGTGTGATATTACTATGTAAACACCGAACACGCACAAAGAACGATGAGACTCTCTTCTATCATCTGCAAAAAAAAGTTTATTGATACCATTTTCCGTTCTTTAGTTATGAGCCGGAGAAGATAGGCTGTTTTGAGCAAAAAGACAGGTTTCAAATTATAAGCTGAGATATTCAGCCTTTTGTGAAATGAAGCATTTCAAGCACATTCACTGACTCTAGCTAATATTTTCTGATGTAGTGACGTGGTGTAGTTGTGTGGTGCCTGCGTGCCCCACCCCCCTCTCCCCCCCTCAGCTGCAAACTCCTCCCCACACTAACACACAGCCTAACACGCACCCAGTCTATTTTCGGAGCGCTCCGTTTGTGTGCGCCGGGCGGCTCCCAGCGCGACAAGGAAATGCCAAACCGGACTGCAGGGAAAGGTTTGGCCCTTCGGCGTCGGGTGCTGCCTTTCTGGCGGGTAATCGTGTGGAGAAACTATATGCAGACAGACAGACAGAGGCAGAGGAGCTCAGTTGTGGGCGCGGATTGACTTATGTTCGCAGCCAACGTCAGCTGCAGACAGAGCAATATATATGGCTCTGGCTGCAGCATGCATCGGTTTCTCTTTGATCACGGCTTTTTCCTGTTGTTTTCCGGACCTTTCTGTAATCTGGAGAGCACTGTCGCCACCTAATGAGTCTGTAAAATAGGTTATACACCTTCAATAGCTCCCATATTTGTACAGGAGATGCCTGAGGCTTTGATCCACGTCCCACCGTCAAAAAACGCAATTGACGAACATACTCGTCCTTGGCACTCTACGTTACTAAACGAAATGACGAACATACTCGTCCATGGCACTCAATGAGTTAATGTAAGTAATCAACTGGGGAAGTTTCATGGTGATATCTATTAGTTAAAACATGTACCCTACTCACCTGTAGTGTCTCACCTTAAAGGTGTTCTTGTTGCAGTCAAGGTAAACAGGTGACTGGTGCGTTGCAGGTCAGGAGAGCAAGCTGGTGGCTGTCATCGCCTGTAACGACCAGAGGCTGAGGCCGCGACACACGTAAGAGAGAGCAGCCACACTCTGTTACACACATCACACTCTGTTACACACATCTATCAGTCCCTCCAGGAAATTGCGATTTTGCGATCGCAATAATTAATGCAAAGTCAACCAAACTCCGCGATATTTGCGGGGGCTTGCAATTTTTCAATATTCCCGCCATTTCGCCGCAAAAAGTTAGTAAAATGCCGCATCTCTACCTGGGTTTGAGATATGTGTGCGCTGTCATCTTGCCTGGTTGCCGTGGGAACGAGGGACAACAATAGGAAATTACGAGAGTATGGGACGTAACGTAACACGTCATCGCATTGCAATGAGGAGGGCAAACCCCTCACATTTGCCAACAAAAATAACTGCAAAACAATGACCAAATGTTTTGCATGAAAGTGGAGGCAAACTATTTTGCACTCCGTGCAATGGAGAAACACAAACGGAAATCGTCACTGGACAGCCACTTTGCTAGCGCGAAGCATTTGAGACCCACACACACACCCACCCCCACACACACACACACACACACACACACACACACACACACACACACACACACACAGATGGTATATTTAGCATAGGGTCTAGTAGTTTGAATATTTAACAAGGAACAGGGATGAGGAGGACAGGGAAGGCATGAAGAGGAAATAAGGATAAGAGGAAAAATATGAAGCACTAAGCAAAAAGTATGAGAAAAGTATGAGAAAAGTGATAATAGCATTATTGAGGATGAGGAAGAAAGGAGAAGAGAAACGATGAAGGGAGGAAAATGTAATAAAAAAATAAAATGGCAATTTTTGCCAGTTCCCGCAATTTTACCGCAAAAAATTACATAAAATGTCGCAAATTGCATCACACATTTTGAGAAAAGCCGCTGCAAAATCAAGCATTTCTGATCGCAATAATCACAAAAAAACTGCGAAATCCTGGAGGGACTGATCTATGGATGGACTTTATTTAAATCTACTAAGGCAGCTGGTGTGCAGGTGAAGGGAAAATGCACCCACCATTCAGGGTGGGCTTTTTGGCTTTACTCTATGGCTATTAACCCATTGATACCTGATGCAGCATTTGTGTGTGTATCCCTTTAAGACCGCGAACCGCGTCACACGGCTTAAAGGGATACACACACAAATGAGGGATATACACGCAAATGCTGCATCGGGTATCAATGGGTTAAACAAATGGCAGAGAACAATAGAGAAGTTCTATTTAAAGGGATAGTTCACATTTTTTAAAGCCTAGCTCT
>NC_139644.1:6454316-6477294 GCF_964638095.1 Poromitra crassiceps
AGAGCGAGTCAAGGATCACACTGGCTTGGAACAAACCGCTGGTTTATTGTGTGGCAACAAACCACATTGACAGCTGATTGACAGGCTGACAGCTGACATGAAGTGAAGTCTGTCCTACCAGTATGGAGCTCTCATTAGGAGCACGCTGATAGGCTTTAGCTTGTAAACAATGATGGTGGCTCGTAGTGGACAAATATCATGACATTGCGTAACGTTATAACCCCCACATGTCCGTCATTTCGTGTGCCTGTTGATGAGCGATTTAAACAGAGCGACAGAGCGATTCCAAAGGGTTGACTTGAGCGACAGAGCGAAAAATAAATATCTCGGTGTGAACGCACCTTTAGGACAGTGGTTCTCAACTGGTGGGTCGGGACCCAAAAGTGGGTCGCAGGGCCGTTTTGAGTGGGTCGTGGATGTGTGCATGAAAAAAAGTTATTCTACTCCTTGAGGATGCCGGCGTCCACGGCCAACACTGCTGTCTTTCAGAGCCTGTAGCTCAGGCTCATTTTTAAAGACAGATATACTATCCTCTGAAACTAGAAGGCCTAAGACATCCTTTGGTACCAAACATGTCATGCTAGCTGCGAGCATCACCAGTTTGAACTTGTTTAAAAAGCATAACAGGCCTAAACAATTTCAGAAATTTGGGTCGTGACTAATGACTAAGGAAAAATGTGGGTCGTGAGGCTAGACCAGTTTGAGAACCACTGTCTTAGGACATTGATTCCCACCAGTGGACCACCAGTGGACCACCAGTGGACCACCAGTGGTCACATTAGCAGATACTAAGTTCAGTTTACTGCAGCCTCTTTGATTAGCGGAAAGAGAGAGAGCCTTTGTTTAAATTGGCACATGTTGTTCCAAGTGAGGACAATAACTGAGTTGTTTTTCCCCTGTCCACACACTCGCACACACACACACACACACACACGCACGCACGCACACGCGCGCGCGCACGCACGGACACACACACACACACACACACACAGGCACGCACACGCGCACGCACACACACACACACGTGCAAACACACACACACACACACACACACACTTAGATTGCGAGTCTTAATTACTGTTGGTGTTGTCTTACCAAACAACAACACAGACAAAAGCACGCTATTCATCTGCTCCTGTTTGTGACAGATTGTGGATGATGTAATCGTGTCTTGGTGTAACTTGTATTTTGTGCTCGTCTTCCTTCAGAATGGCCATGACAGTTTACTACCTGGCTCACTATGAGCAGCTCTCCCTCGACACCTACGAGTTCATCGACTGCGGGGCCAACACCACGGTTCCCCACCGCGTCCAGCCCTACTCGCCCTGACCCAACACCACGGTTCCCCACCACCGCGTCCAGCCCTACTCGCCCTGACCCAACACCACGGTTCCCCACCGCGTCCAGCCCTACTCGCCCTGACCCAACACCACGGCTCCCCACCGCGTCCAGCCCTACTCGCCCTGACCCAACACCACGGTTCCCCACCGCGTCCAGCCCTACTCGCCCTGACCCAACACCACGGCTCCCCACCGCGTCCAGCCCTACTCGCCCTGACCCAACACCACGGTTCCCCACCGCGTCCAGCCCTACTCGCCCTGACCCTGACCCACCCACGGATGGATGGATGGATGGATGAAGAGATCAATCGATGCGGTGGACACAATTTGTTCAAATCTGCCAGGCAGAGTAGTGGGGCGTGCGCAATGTATTTTCCATTCACTTTCTCCCTAAAACCTTGGATTAATAAGCGGTAGTATGTGTTAGGTAGTGCTGCCAACTGCCAAGCAGGATGCTGCTCTCTCTCATCCCACCTGGATGTTTGTATGAGTGGATGGTTGTATGGATGAACAGGCAGCCAGGTAAAGGGGCAGATGGATTTGATTGGTTGAAGGAAGGACAGCGTGGACATTCCTCTATGTTTCTGATGGAGGAGTGTTGAGAGAAGACTTTCCCCACACATCGCTGGAAAGGAAAGACTGACAGAGGGATGGAGTGACTACTTTACCCATTCCTACCCCAACTTCTTCTGACGCAAGGACAGATTGATCCGAATGTCAATGTGCACAACTGCAGCTTCCAATTCACACAAATTTGCTTTTTTTTTTTTATCAGAGTAATAGCTGGCTCCGCATTTAACATGTGCATTGTCCTAATCAATGAAAAACTGAATGAAAATGATATGATATTATATGTATATAATTGTCCCCTCAGCAATATTGTGCAGCCGTATTCTAGATACAGGCAGGCATGGCTGGAGTATTGAAGAGGGCTGAATGGAGACGATGGATCACTCTGTGTGTGTTTCCGTCCTCTAAGTGATGTTTCCTACAGGTTGAAAGTCAGTTGGTATGGAGGAAGTCTTTCGGCAACAGAGAAGCCACGATGATTTCACCAGTTCTGTTTTCACCAAGACCGAACTTTTACTGCTCATCATTTCCTCTTAAAAAAAAATTCTGTCATTCAAACAATGAGATGAGTCAGTGAGGGACTTTGTCAATCCCATTCAACTGGACTGTTGCATTGACTGCAAATCTCTTTGGGCAGGAGAGTGTCAGAGGTCGCCTGATTAAAACTATCCTGATAATGTGAGCTCACTTCCTGTTTTGCTGCTCTGCATGTGGGTCTGGACTTCCAGCCATGCACTTTGATTTCCTGACGTTACAATAGGCTTGTTTGAGATGAGCAAATTCTGCGCAGATTCGACCAGCGCCTTGCTTGCCCCATTGCATGATGGTTAGAAAGTTGTCCGACTTGCTCCGTCCTGCCCGACTGCGTGAGTCACGTGACTCTCGCGAGAGCGAGGCGGGCGCAGATTTGGAGCGAGGCGCCGCAGTTGCTCCCCACCAACTGCGCCGACTGTGGATGACAGAGGATGACGAGAAACGCATCAAGCTGAGCGCCCATTGGTTCAACACAGGTGCATCACAAACCCACAGTGAAGTGTAGAAACTTCAATTTTATATCTATTCCAAGCTGTCACTCCATATTTTACATAAATACCACCTGGAATTAAACACTTTAATTACATTAAAATAAAAATAAGGAATCTGAAGGGCTGTGTTATTTGAGCAGTGAGTGTGGGTGGCGCTAATGCATGTTTTAATTTGTTTACAAACCGCTGTTAAACAAAACTGTAGAAGAAGAAAAGCAGCAGGAAGTGTGCCGTCGGGGGTGTTCGACTTGTTGACGCCTCGCCTGACTGTGCTCGCCTGCTCTCGTCTGCTTTCCAGGCGAGGCGACAGTCAACTCAAACGAGCCTAATGTCACCGGGCCACTTAAGAGACGACGTAACCAGGCCAATCAGGGCCCCCGCTGGCAAAACCGTAATGGAGCGGTAACGTTAGCGTTAGTAGAGTAAACGCAGCCATGATAAGTGCAGATATTTCACAAATCAACCACAATTAAACAAGAACAAGAGTACACACCAGTGGCGTTTCTCAGCGGAAAATATGTTTTCACCATTCTGCTGACTGGATTTGGCGATGCTGATTGGCTGAAGGTCCTTAAAGTGATGTCATTTCCTGAACTTACCATACATGTGCTGTTCTAGCTGTTCTATTATTTGTCTTTACCCACATTACTGATGATGATCAAAAATCTCATTGTGTCCTTATTTTGTGAAAGCACCAATAGTCATCCCTACAATATTGTCGCAATATCGATATCGATATATTTGGTCAAAAATATATTTGATTTTGTCCGTAAGGCCCAGGCCTACATCTCACATGTCACATCTGGTTTTGACTTACAACTGAATTAGCCCACATAGAAAATACAGACACATATATCGTTGATCACCGTTAAGCCTAAAAATGCAGAGATATGATAATATTGCCCAGCTTTATGCTAGACTAAGTGGGCTGTAGCTGACCCAGATAAAGGATGTGGTGCTGAAGGTTGCTGGTTCAATCCCTGCATCAGACTCTGGCTTCAGAAATGCTCACAAGATAAGCTGCTGACTAAGATGTCAGCAGTGATGCTTCATCACCAGTAGTTTGAACACTGATATAAGCTGATGAAGGACACTGGACACTGGACAGTCCCTGGCTCTACCTCAGTCAGATAAACACCTGCTTGGTATGTAGTCGTTCACTGGTTTAAATCCCACCTGTCTCCCTGTGTTTAAATCAGATGTGAAATATAGAGACAGTCTGTGTTTGGTACGCCTGGCGACTGCATTTACTTCCTTTCATCACATCATTTCAAAGTAAAAGTTCAGACAGAGAAGTCTGGAAAAAATGTGTGGTGGTGGTCTGCAAAAACCCTTCAAATGGTGGGAATTTGACATTTTCATTTTTTGACATTTCAATGAATTAGATACTTCCCTATATAGAACTTTTTGAATGACTGTGACAGCTCTCTCAGATCAAAAGTCATGAGTATTATAATCTGTGATGTGTCTAAAAGTACAATGTGAGGAAAAATGGCGTTAAACATTCCACAACGTATTTTCTACAGTGGCATTCCACAGTAAATAGTTTCCCTTTTGTTTTATGAAAATAATTCCTCACCATGATGTATTATGGAGATGAAACTAACCAAATCTCAAAATCTCTGTAAATCTCATTTTCAACCTTCTTTTGCTCGTTGTGTGCAGACACAATGTGCAGCAGCAACATGTGATGGGCCATCTCGGCCCGCATCAAATTCAAGACAGTGGTTCTGGCCTACAGGGCGGTACACCAGTCAGCTCCCCTGTACCTGCAATCTATGGTCAGGTTCCAAACCTCTCAGCGCTCCCTTCGCTCCTCCACCAGTGCAGGTCACCTCGCCCCTCCTTCGCTACGGGGGCTCAAAAGTCGCTCATCCCGATCTCGACTCTTCTCGTCCCTGGCACCTCAATGGTGGAACGAGCTTCCACCTTCGGTCAGGACAGCTGAATCACTGCCGATCTTTCGGAAAAGACTAAAGACTCACCTTTCAGGCTCCATCTGGGCCCTTCTTGATCTAACTTTGTTCTCTCTCTGTCTTTCTTAATAAAATAAAAATAAAAAATTATACTAACCTAAACTTGTACCACTGTTCCTTCAGAAGTTGTAGTTGTCATAGACTGTACTCCATAGTTGATTGCTCTATTGCTGACAAAAATGTGTTATTGTAAGTCGCTTTGGATAAAAGCGTCTGCCAAATGACGTAATGTAATGTAATGTGAAGGGTTTCTACACAAAGATGACATTTAGAAATGGAAACTGTGTCGGAACACCTGGAAGGAGGTGTCTGTCAAGGCACTGAAATGTCTGTAAGCCGATGATGGAAGTCCAGACTGAGGTCAGAGGTCATGTTATCAGGATGGTTTTTACCAGGCTATGTCAGCGGTGCCTGAATTGTATAGTAGAACATTGTCTTATGTGATGCTGTAACGTGGATTCATCAGTAGGAGGCGCCAACACGCTTCTCTGTCATTCATTTTGTGGATGGGTGGGGAAAAAAAGCCAAATCTAACTTTAGGAGGTGGATTCAGTTAACTTTCCCCTCACCTCATCTACTAAATGATTGTGAGCTGGCTCAGAAAATAATCACAAATGACAACAACCTTTCCTCCGTTATCGTCGTGGTTTCTTGTGTTTCTTTATTGCAGACTTACATGTGTGCACTCTGCACTGTGTGTCACTTTCTGGATGCTGCCATGCTGTTATTACTGTCAACTGGATTAGAGCATCAGCCATGTGCCTGGAGATGCATTGTAGACGTGTGATCTGAAGTCATGTAAACGATGTTAGCTCGTAGCACAGCTAGCCGTGATGCCCGGACAATGGTCACAGTGTTGCTGCTGCAGAGCCTGGGTCACTTTGTCTGCTTTCCTTTGCCTGGAGAGGAAGGTGCACTTCCTCCTCCTCTTCCTCACCACTGCTGGGTGTACTGTAGTGACTGTGAAGGAACATATTCCACCAATAAGTCCCACATAAAATACTAAATACACACTGACTGCATGTACCAAACATGTACAACACGTGATATGAGACTAGATATCATCTTAGATTTTGCATATGGTTATGTCATGATATGGTTATATCATGATATCATGATATCATGATATAACATAAGTGTCGTTTCCTGGTTTTAAAGGCTGCATTACAGTAACGTGATGTCATTTTCTCAACTTCCCAGAATGTTCTAGCTGTTCTATTATTTGCCTTTACCCACTTTAGTCATTACCGTATATCCACATTACATTACTTATCATTTATCAAAAATCTCTGAATGTTGATGTCTCTTTCTTTCTTTTTCTTTTCCTGTGTCTGAGCCTGTTTGTCTTGTTTGTATATTGTTGTATACAAAATTGAAAATTGAATATATAAAAATAAAAAAAATAAAAAAATCTCATCGTGTAAATATTTTTGCGAAAGCACCATTATACTCAGGGAAGGAAACCGTGTCTTCGCATGTTATTTTGATCACAGTCTTGTTTTAATAAAAGTGTGGCTTTGACTTAGAACTGAACATTCATACCACTTCATAGAAAATACCTATATGTACAGTATATCGTGTATCGCCATTCAAGATGTGATTTCTTGGTCCATATCGCCCAGCCCGAGGAACACTGGGTGAAAGCTATAGGATGCATTATGGATTTCAGTCATGTAGGACAGAACCAGATGATTTGTTCTGAAGCTTCTTGTGTCAGGCAGGTGTGTGCTGTGCGTACGTACAGAGTATCGGTCCTGGACCTTGGCGCTGTGCGGGGCAGGGCGCGGGCTGCCCGGGGCGGGGCGCTGGCTGGCCTGGCACTGGCAGTTGGGGCAGTGGCTCGCAGCTGGAGACAGAAACACAAGGAAAAGATCAGCAAACCTGCAACAGGATTTGAAGTTGGAAAGCAAATGGCGTCTATTTGAAAATATTCATTTTGATTCATTTTATATTATTATTATTATTGTTACATATTATATTATATTAAGATGCATTAAAGTGTAACCTCTGTTCTGCAGAGCTGAACAAGGCTGAAAGGGAGGCTAGAAAAACTACAGACACACTGACCTGTTGTCATTAGAAGTTTTGCCTTAAAAGCACCTAGTAGGTTTACATGTGTTTAATTATTGCTGATCGATCTGCCATGTGATTTCTTTCCCAAATGACGTATAATGATAATAATAATAATCATAAACTTTATTTGTATAGCACTTTTTTCAAAGAGTTTACAAAGTACTTTACATAAGAAGTAAAACAATAAAAACAAAACACACAGTACAATAAAAACAAACACACAGTACAATTGAAACAATAAAAAAGTCGACAAAATAAAAAGTTAAATTACAGAGGGGCAAGCATAATCAGGAAAGAGCATATTTAGAGATGAGTTTTAAGACATGATTAAAACATTTCAACTGATTCAAGACTTAGCAGAGTTATTACACTTTGGAAGTAGGCCTATCAAAATGAATCAACTCAAATTGTGGGTCCAAATGAGAGATTTTATGATTCACTGAATCTTTGCCGAAAGAATCAAACCATCAGATTGAAAGGTTACACCCTGTAGTTCAAGTTGGTGTGTGAATCACTGAGTGTCAGTGAGCAGGTTCAGTGTCAGGCTGATGAATCAGTGGGTGTGAATCAGTGGGTATGTGAGCAGGTTCAGTGTCTGGCTCAAGAACATGTTTACAGGACAGGTGTGTTCTCTGAGGCATCACACCTGTGAGCTTTCCAGTATGAGAGAGTCACTCTAACCTTTCAGCCAGCGAGCATAACAACACTTCTTCATATCCTCCGATTACTCTAGATTTACTCCAAATAAATGGCAAAGTTCCCACACCGGGAGTTGAACCCGGGCCGCCTGGGTGAAAACCAGGAATCCTAACCGCTAGACCATGTGGGACCTTATCAACAGACGAGAGAGAGAGAGAGAGAGATGAAATAATATCTCTCCATTTGCACATGCAGAGCGTATCCGACTGGGGCTGAACGTAAATCTCAGGTTTCCACTGGCTGCTATCTGAGCCTGGCCGGGGGGGGAGGCGAGTGAGCCTGGGGGGCGAGCCTGGGGGGCAGCTGAGGTGAGCCTGGGGGGCAGCTGAGTGTCTGTTGCCCTCATGATTTATTCAGAACGTCTAGTTGTAATGGGAACACTGTGGAGCATGACCTGTGCATGTGTGTGTGCGTGTGTGTTTGACTTCACTAAAGAGGCCACTCAGGTGTTAAGCACCTTGCAACATCCAGCCCGTTCTCACTCGTACAGCGTGCTATATCACCACTCTGTCACCCACCTCGTGTGACAGCGTGCTATATCACCACTCTGTCACCCACCTCGTGTGACAGCGTGCTATATCACCGCTCTGTCACCCACCTCGTGTGTGGGATGTTCTCACTCGTACAGCGTGCTATATCACCACTCTGTCACACACCTCGTGTGTGGGATGTTCTCACTCGTACAGCGTGCTATATCACCGCTCTGTCACACACCTCGTGTGTGACAGCGTGCTATATCACCGCTCTGTCACCCACCTCGTGTGTGACAGCGTGCTATATCACCCACCTCGTGTGTGACAGCGTGCTATATCACCCACCTCGTGTGTGACAGCGTGCTATATCACCACTCTGTCACCCACCTCGTGTGTGACAGCGTGCTATATCACCCACCTCGTGTGTGACAGCGTGCTATATCACCCACCTCGTGTGTGACAGCGTGCTATATCACCACTCTGTCACCCACCTCGTGTGTGACAGCGTGCTATATCACCACTCTGTCACCCACCTCGTGTGTGACAGCGTGCTATATCACCGCTCTGTCACCCACCTCGTGTGTGACAGCGTGCTATATCACCGCTCTGTCACCCACCTCGTGTGTGACAGCGTGCTATATCACCGCTCTGTCACCCACCTCGTGTGTGACAGCGTGCTATATCACCGCTCTGTCACCCACCTCGTGTGTGACAGCGTGCTATATCACCGCTCTGTCACCCACCTCGTGTGTGACAGCGTGCTATATCACCACTCTGTCACCCACCTCGTGTGTGACAGCGTGCTATATCACCACTCTGTCACCCACCTCGTGTGTGACAGCGTGCTATATCACCCACCTCGTGTGTGACAGCGTGCTATATCACCCACCTCGTGTGTGACAGCGTGCTATATCACCACTCTGTCACCCACCTCGTGTGTGACAGCGTGCTATATCACCACTCTGTCACCCACCTCGTGTGTGACAGCGTGCTATATCACCACTCTGTCACCCACCTCGTGTGTGACAGCGTGCTATATCACCACTCTGTCACCCACCTCGTGTGTGACAGCGTGCTATATCACCACTCTGTCACCCACCTCGTGTGTGACAGCGTGCTATATCACCACTCTGTCACCCACCTCGTGTGTGACAGCGTGCTATATCACCACTCTGTCACCCACCTCGTGTGTGACAGCGTGCTATATCACCACTCTGTCACCCACCTCGTGTGTGACAGCGTGCTATATCACCGCTCTGTCACCCACCTCGTGTGTGACAGCGTGCTATATCACCGCTCTGTCACCCACCTCGTGTGTGACAGCGTGCTATATCACCGCTCTGTCACCCACCTCGTGTGTGACAGCGTGCTATATCACCACTCTGTCACCCACCTCGTGTGTGACAGCGTGCTATATCACCGCTCTGTCACCCACCTCGTGTGTGACAGCGTGCTATATCACCGCTCTGTCACCCACCTCGTGTGTGACAGCGTGCTATATCACCGCTCTGTCACCCACCTCGTGTGTGACAGCGTGCTATATCACCGCTCTGTCACCCACCTCGTGTGTGACAGCGTGCTATATCACCGCTCTGTCACCCACCTCGTGTGTGACAGCGTGCTATATCACCGCTCTGTCACCCACCTCGTGTGTGACAGCGTGCTATATCACCGCTCTGTCACCCACCTCGTGTGTGACAGCGTGCTATATCACCGCTCTGTCACCCACCTCGTGTGTGACAGCGTGCTATATCACCGCTCTGTCACCCACCTCGTGTGTGACAGCGTGCTATATCACCACTCTGTCACACACCTCGTGTGTGGGACGTTAACGAGCACGGTGCCCTTATGTGCAAATATTGTACGCCCACGGACGCACCGTTAAACAGGATGAAGAGTGTATGTATATTATATATATATATATATATATATATATGTATATATATATATATATATAATATACATATATATATATATATATATATATATATATAATATACATATATATATATATATATATATATATATATATATATATATATATATATATACACACACACATATATATACAGTACACACACACACACACACACACACGTTAAACAGGATGAAGAGTGTATGTATATATATATATATATATATATATATATATATATATATATATATATATATATATATATATATATATATATATATATATATATATATATATATATATATAGTTATAGTTATAGCATATCCTACCTGTTTGCTCTTGTGTTGTGTTTGACTCTGCTGCTTTGGATTTGGACTCCTGCAGCAGCTGTGGAAAGACAACAAGTACACACACACACAGACACACACACACACACACACACACACACACAGCAAAAACACAGAAACACAGTGCAGCTGGTTCGAGGAACACACCAGGTTTATACTTTATACTTATATGATTATGATATGATTATGCTGTGAGTGCCATGTTTTGCAAAACAACGTTTATCATATTGTATTTTATCAAGTGTAAAGTATGTCTATAATCATGTTTGGATACGATCCTATTTGCAGACTTACAGGCAACAACAACTAAACAAATGTTCACATTAGAAAAAATCAGTCAGTAGCCTCTTCTCTGAAGTGTGTTAGAGGCATCTCATCAAAGGTCTGACATAGCTACTGTATGTTGTGCTTCTCATAGGCTTCAATACAACTGGCCCCAAAATCTGGCCTCACAGAACGTTGGTATGATGATGTAACGTCTCTTCCTTCTTTGTTCCTGGTGCTCACCCAGGAAGTAAGCCTGACCCCACGCCAGCCGGGTGTCACATGACCCCACCCACGCCAGCCGGGTGTCACATGACCCCACGCCAGCCAGGTGTCACATGACCCTGCTCAGTTTCCACTGCAGCCTGCTGCTGCTCAATAATGAAACAGGCCAGGCAGGAACTGACCCTGGATCAGAGCAGGAGGAGGAGAGGAGTCTGTACAGTAACTTAGCCCACTTACAGTAACAGAGGACATGATGCCTGCTGGAAGTCTGTCTTAGATGACTTAATTACTTTGAGATTACTGCTGCTTCCAAACCAACAAGTAGGCTACAATACACCTGCAGGTATTTTGGCTGTTAATTTTTTTTATTACGTTTTTATATAGACTCGCAATCACTGATGATGTCACTGATGATGTCACGATTTGCTTCACGTTTTGTGCCACTTCATGACACAAAATGTGACTAACACTGCCACCCCCGCCCGCAAAATCGTGACTAACACCGCCCGCATCCTGCAATTTTATATTAATAGCAATAGTTTCTCCAGAGTCTCCATCCTAGAAATCGAGCGCGTGTAGCACACGAGATTTCTAATGTAACAAAAGCGGGGATCTAAGGACTATAATGGCATCTAAACATGAGACTGATGGGAAACGTAGTGCTGCTGTTGGGTAAAAAAAGAGGGGACTGGGCACGTTTCACTGGGAATCCATGGAAGTTAACTGACCTGCCAGTTGGTTTGTTTTCACATAACCATCTGGGAACGAGTTGCTCGCCGCTCGGGGAAACTGTTTACAAGAGGCAACTACTTTCAAAAAATACCTGGCAGGTGATTGGATGAACCATCTGCCTATCACATCTATCACAGGCTCGTTTCTCACTGTCGTCACACCTAAAGCCCGCCCCTAGCTGCCTCTGGAAGCTGATTGGTGAGAACCACTGGTGGTTCAGATTCAAACCAATAGATCCAGCTGTCTTGCAAGGTTATATGGAAGTAAAGTGTTGTTGTTTGTTTACCCGGCAGCAGCAGGTGTTTGTTTACCTGTTGTTTGTCTCTGGCCGCCCTGCGGTCCAACATGGACTGACGCCGCCGGGCCTCCCAGTGCATCGCAGACATCCTGATGTCCCACGTCTGGGGACACACATGCAGAACCAGTAAAGATGAGACAATTATGTCTAAAAACAAATAAAAGTAAATGATAATTGATTTGATATTGTTTCCAGACCTAAGAAGCTTATGTCATGATATTATTAGGCAAATGATCTGACTGCACTGGCAGATAATCTTTCTGGTTTCAATACATTTCACTTGCTTCATGCCAATATGACTTCTTTCAAGAAATAATCAGAAAACAATGAGGAAAATTTGGGAAACTTTCTCCAAGACAATTTCACTTTTACAAAGAAAATGTCCTGAAACAAGGTATATTCTCCTGGAAGTAGCCTTTCATAGACAGTTTCACTGGAATTCTGTTGCTAGGGAACAGTTTTATTTCCTATCAGTTATTGTATTAGCAAATACTGCAACAGGAAGTAAGCCTAGGGCCAATTTAGACCAAAAAAGGAGGAAAAAACCAAAAGGAGGAAACAACCAGTCCAATGGGTCACTTCTCATCGACTGAACCAAAAGAGGATCGTGGAGCACACGATTCACTGGAGAAAGATTGAATAATAAGGTGCAAAGACTAACATTTAGACACACACAGCGTCTTCATCAGAGTCAAACAATTCAGAATGTTTATGTTGTCAAGTTGAAATGGTCTATGATCAGGCTCAGGAGGACACAGACAGACAGACAGACAGACAGACAGACAGACAGACAGACAGACAGACAGACAGACAGACAGACAGACAGACAGACAGGCAGACAGGCAGGGAGGCAGACAGACAGACAGACAGACAGACAGACAGACAGACAGACAGACAGACAGACAGACAGACAGACAGGCAGACAGACAGGCAGACAGACAGACAGACACACATGCTGAGCTGTGATGGCCGAGTGGTTAAGGCGTTGGACTTGAAATCCAATGGGGTTTCCCCGCGCAGGTTCAAACCCTGCTCACAGCGATCAGACCCGGATTGTTTTAATGCTCCTCAGAAAAACCCTGTGGATTCTGTGGCAGTTGCATCATGATCTTCAGACTCAAGGAGGCCATTTACACCTGTGTTTTCTGTGATCAGATTGCAATCAGATTGTGTTTTATCACTTGAAATGCCAGGTGTAAACACCTCCGGAGGTGGTCAGGGATGCATTGTGTACACATTGAACACAAGTGTAAATGCAATGTGTCCTCTCAATCTGGATACAGCAACTTTATGCAGATTGAGAGGACAACCATTTCTGCAATCTGATTGCAATCAGATTGCAATCAGATTGCAGAAAATGCATGTTAACGCCAGGTGTAAATGGAATCAGGCTGAAGTGATAAAATGCAATCTGATTGCAATTTGATCACAGAAAACGCATGTGTAAATGGCCTCAAGAGGTGCAGAAACTGCTTGTAGGCTTCTTGTATGTCCTCCAGGTTTACTCGAACTCATCATGGATAACAGAAAGTGAAGTTTCTTATGATCCTGTGTGGCTCAATAGGAGACACAGCAATAAAATCGGCAGGTTGTGGGTTTGTTTCAGACTCTCTCCCTGCACCGGGAGAGTCTAGCTCACGGATACTAACTTGCTTTGCCTGGGGGCCACTTTTGCAAAATGACAGGAGGCCAGGGGCCAGTCAATAAACATTAATATTAATTTTTCTGTAGCGGATTGTAGGATTTTGAGGTGTCAGCCGGAGTTTAGTCTCACATTTTTTTGCATAGTTAATACATACTGTAAGTGCCTGGGTGGCGAGCAGGCAGCCATATTTGACAATTTAGCTACCTCAGTCAAATTTGATTTAACCTTAGTTTTCATTGTGAATTAGAAAATTGTCGGGGGGCCACTCTGCACCCTATCGCGGGCCGCATCTGGCCCCCGGGCCGCAAGTTGAGTATCACTGGGCAATACCTCCACTCTGGTATAGAGCTGAACAGTCACGTGACGTTTCTTGCCCCGGAAGAGAGTTCGCCATTTATTTTCTCCATAGACTTTAAAAAAAATCCTTATATAACGAGTTTTAAGGCTGGAACCAACCAAGCCAACCACCTACTGAATCGTGAGTGACCATAAAACATTTCACTTGAAGCAAAAACAACAAATAAAAATAGGGATGCACGATATATCGGCAATCATATCGGTATCGGCCGATTTTTTTAACATATCGGTCATATCGGTATCGGTCAGATGTTGCAATGTTAATATCGGTTATCATTATCAGCCAAATTCTTCACATTGATATGAAATAATGCAGTAAATCTATGACTTATGGGCTTTTCCAAAGGCTTTGCAAATAAAGAAATGCATAACTTTTTCAAATTCAGTGTTAACATGTGTTTTTCAGTATGTACAAAATGTGATGATCATAAAAATGTGGTTTTATACAGATCATATCGACATCGGTAAATATCGGTTATCGGCCATAACAGCAATGTTAATATCGGTTATCGGCATCGGCCAAAATTTTCATATCGGTGCATCCCTAAATAAAAACAAACACCAAATGCAGCATTTTAAATTGACTTTAAAGTTAAAGGAGCTAGAGGGCAGCTGACGTAAACGCTGATGCAGGATTTCCTTCATAGTCGACATACTTTGTTTCCTGTCTGTTATAGCGCCGCCAGGTGAAATGATGCTCTGTTTCCTGTCTGTCTGAGCGTGTCTGAAATGCATCTTGCGACTGATCCAAAAGGCAGGCTACCTGATACTCCTGAAGCCCTATCATGATTACTGTTCTCTGTCCCATATTACAGCAGCAGCTACAGACGGAAACAATCACTGTTGACAAAAATGGCTCCATATAATCTAAGAACACGACTAGCCCGTTTCCACAACAACAATCTTAGATTTAAGAAGTATAGGGTTTTTTAAAATGGAGCCCACAGTGGAAATCGCGGGGGGGGGGGGGGGGTTGTCTGACACTCTGAGAGAAATTAAAGAGTCAGTTATAAAGTGTGTAACTCCAACTGAAATCCATTATCACTATTATAGACTATTTCACTTAAAGATATTTTTGTTGTCACATTTGGATAAAAGTGCTGAACTGATGTGATCCAGTCCAGTGAACAATCATCCCATGAACAAACGGATCTATCGTGCAGCAGGCTGACATGACAGATTCATACACTGTCTGAGAAAATGATGAGCAAGCAATTAATAAATCAATCAATAAAGCAGTATGTTATAAAGCAGTATGTTATAAAGCAGTATGTTATAAATCAGTATGTTATAAAGCAGTATGTTACTCACATCACTTTGTCCCTGGAGAACAGAAACCTGCAGCAGCCGGAGTGGAGGAGAGGTGAAGGCTACTGTTCTGTTTACCCCCCCCCCCCCCTCTCTCTCTCTCTCTCACCTCGAAACAGTTTCCAGGCAACACAAGCTCTCCAGCTCTCCTTTTGTAAGAGAAAACACAAAGATGAGATAGAGAAAACATGAAGGTGAGATAGAGAAAACACAAAGATGAGATAGAGAAAACATGAAGGTGAGATAGAGAAAACATGAAGGTGAGATAGAGAAAACATGAAGGTGAGATAGAGAAAACATGAAGGTGAGATAGAGAAAACATGAAGGTGAGATAGAGAAAACATGAAGGTGAGATAGAGAAAACACAAAGGTGAGATAGAGAAAACATGAAGGTGAGATAGAGAAAACATGAAGGTGAGATAGAGAAAACATGAAGGTGAGATAGAGAAAACATGAAGGTGAGATAGAGAAAACATGAAGGTGAGATAGAGAAAACATGAAGGTGAGATAGAGAAAACATGAAGGTGAGATAGAGAAAACACAAAGGTGAGATAGAGAAAACATGAAGGTGAGATAGAGAAAACATGAAGGTGAGATAGAGAAAACATGAAGGTGAGATAGAGAAAACATGAAGGTGAGATAGAGAAAACATGAAGGTGAGATAGAGAAAACATGAAGGTGAGATAGAGAAAACACAAAGGTGAGATAGAGAAAACATGAAGGTGAGATAGAGAAAACACAAAGGTGAGATAGAGAAAACACGAAGGTGAGATAGAGAAAACACAAAGGTGAGATAGAGAAAACATGAAGGTGAGATAGAGAAAACACAAAGGTGAGATAGAGAAAACATGAAGGTGAGATAGAGAAAACACAAAGGTGAGATAGAGAAAACATGAAGGTGAGATAGAGAAAACACAAAGATGAGATAGAGAAAACATGAAGGTGAGATAGAGAAAACACAAAGGTGAGATAGAGAAAACATGAAGGTGAGATAGAGAAAAAACAAAGGTGAGATAGAGAAAACATGAAGGTGAGATAGAGAAAACACAAAGATGAGATAGAGAAAACATGAAGGTGAGATAGAGAAAACATGAAGGTGAGATAGAGAAAACACAAAGGTGAGATAGAGAAAACATGAAGGTGAGATAGAGAAAACACGAAGGTGAGATAGAGAAAACATGAAGGTGAGATAGAGAAAACACAAAGGTGAGATAGAGAAAACATGAAGGTGAGATAGAGAAAACACGAAGGTGAGATAGAGAAAACATGAAGGTGAGATAGAGAAAACACAAAGGTGAGATAGAGAAAACACGAAGGTGAGATAGAGAAAAAACACAAAGGTGAGATAGAGAAAACATGAAGGTGAGATAGAGAAAACATGAAGGTGAGATAGAGAAAACATGAAGGTGAGATAGAGAAAACATGAAGGTGAGATAGAGAAAACACAAAGATGAGATAGAGAAAACACGAAGGTGAGATAGAGAAAACATGAAGGTGAGATAGAGAAAACATGAAGGTGAGATAGAGAAAACACGAAGGTGAGATAGAGAAAACACAAAGGTGAGATAGAGAAAACACGAAGGTGAGATAGAGAAAACATGAAGGTGAGATAGAGAAAACATGAAGGTGAGATAGAGAAAACACAAAGATGAGATAGAGAAAACACGAAGGTGAGATAGAGAAAACATGAAGGTGAGATAGAGAAAACATGAAGGTGAGATAGAGAAAACATGAAGGTGAGATAGAGAAAACACGAAGGTGAGATAGAGAAAACATGAAGGTGAGATAGAGAAAACACAAAGATGAGATAGAGAAAACACGAAGGTGAGATAGAGAAAACATGAAGGTGAGATAGAGAAAACATGAAGGTGAGATAGAGAAAACATGAAGGTGAGATAGAGAAAACACAAAGGTGAGATAGAGAAAACACAAAGGTGAGATAGAGAAAACATGAAGGTGAGATAGAGAAAACACGAAGGTGAGATAGAGAAAACATGAAGGTGAGATAGAGAAAACATGAAGGTGAGATAGAGAAAACACGAAGGTGAGATAGAGAAAACATGAAGGTGAGATAGAGAAAACATGAAGGTGAGATAGAGAAAACATGAAGGTGAGATAGAGAAAACACAAAGGTGAGATAGAGAAAACACAAAGGTGAGATAGAGAAAACATGAAGGTGAGATAGAGAAAACATGAAGGTGAGATAGAGAAAACATGAAGGTGAGATAGAGAAAACATGAAGGTGAGATAGAGAAAACATGAAGGTGAGATAGAGAAAACATGAAGGTGAGATAGAGAAAACACAAAGGTGAGATAGAGAAAACATGAAGGTGAGATAGAGAAAACACAAAGGTGAGATAGAGAAAACATGAAGGTGAGATAGAGAAAACACAAAGGTGAGATAGAGAAAACATGAAGGTGAGATAGAGAAAACATGAGGATGAGATAGAGAAAACACAAAGGTGAGATAGAGAAAACACAAAGATGAGATAGAGAAAACATGAAGGTGAGATAGAGAAAACATGAAGGTGAGATAGAGAAAACATGAAGGTGAGATAGAGAAAACATGAAGGTGAGATAGAGAAAACACGAAGGTGAGATAGAGAAAACATGAAGGTGAGATAGAGAAAACATGAAGGTGAGATAGAGAAAACATGAAGGTGAGATAGAGAAAACATGAAGGTGAGATAGAGAAAACATGAAGGTGAGATAGAGAAAACACAAAGGTGAGATAGAGAAAACATGAAGGTGAGATAGAGAAAACACGAAGGTGAGATAGAGAAAACATGAAGGTGAGATAGAGAAAACACAAAGGTGAGATAGAGAAAACACGAAGGTGAGATAGAGAAAACATGAAGGTGAGATAGAGAAAACACAAAGGTGAGATAGAGAAAACACGAAGGTGAGATAGAGAAAACACAAAGGTGAGATAGAGAAAACATGAAGGTGAGATAGAGAAAACATGAAGGTGAGATAGAGAAAACATGAAGGTGAGATAGAGAAAACATGAAGGTGAGATAGAGAAAACATGAAGGTGAGATAGAGAAAACATGAAGGTGAGATAGAGAAAACATGAAGGTGAGATAGAGAAAACATGAAGGTGAGATAGAGAAAACATGAAGGTGAGATAGAGAAAACACAAAGGTGAGATAGAGAAAACATGAAGGTGAGATAGAGAAAACACAAAGGTGAGATAGAGAAAACATGAAGGTGAGATAGAGAAAACACGAAGGTGAGATAGAGAAAACATGAAGGTGAGATAGAGAAAACACAAAGATGAGATAGAGAAAACACAAAGATGAGATAGAGAAAACATGAAGGTGAGATAGAGAAAACACGAAGGTGAGATAGAGAAAACATGAAGGTGAGATAGAGAAAACATGAAGGTGAGATAGAGAAAACACAAAGGTGAGATAGAGAAAACATGAAGGTGAGATAGAGAAAACATGAAGGTGAGATAGAGAAAACATGAAGGTGAGATAGAGAAAACACGAAGGTGAGATAGAGAAAACATGAAGGTGAGATAGAGAAAACACAAAGGTGAGATAGAGAAAACATGAAGGTGAGATAGAGAAAACACAAAGGTGAGATAGAGAAAACACAAAGGTGAGATAGAGAAAACACAAAGGTGAGATAGAGAAAACATGAAGGTGAGATAGAGAAAACACAAAGGTGAGATAGAGAAAACATGAAGGTGAGATAGAGAAAACATGAAGGTGAGATAGAGAAAACACAAAGGTGAGAGATAGAGAAAACATGAAGGTGAGATAGAGAAAACACAAAGGTGAGATAGAGAAAACATGAAGGTGAGATAGAGAAAACACAAAGGTGAGATAGAGAAAACACAAAGATGAGATAGAGAAAACATGAAGGTGAGATAGAGAAAACATGAAGGTGAGATAGAGAAAACATGAAGGTGAGATAGAGAAAACATGAAGGTGAGATAGAGAAAACACGAAGGTGAGATAGAGAAAACATGAAGGTGAGATAGAGAAAACATGAAGGTGAGATAGAGAAAACATGAAGGTGAGATAGAGAAAACATGAAGGTGAGATAGAGAAAACATGAAGGTGAGATAGAGAAAACACAAAGGTGAGATAGAGAAAACATGAAGGTGAGATAGAGAAAACACGAAGGTGAGATAGAGAAAACATGAAGGTGAGATAGAGAAAACACAAAGGTGAGATAGAGAAAACACGAAGGTGAGATAGAGAAAACATGAAGGTGAGATAGAGAAAACACAAAGGTGAGATAGAGAAAACACGAAGGTGAGATAGAGAAAACACAAAGGTGAGATAGAGAAAACATGAAGGTGAGATAGAGAAAACATGAAGGTGAGATAGAGAAAACATGAAGGTGAGATAGAGAAAACATGAAGGTGAGATAGAGAAAACATGAAGGTGAGATAGAGAAAACACAAAGGTGAGATAGAGAAAACATGAAGGTGAGATAGAGAAAACACGAAGGTGAGATAGAGAAAACATGAAGGTGAGATAGAGAAAACACAAAGGTGAGATAGAGAAAACACGAAGGTGAGATAGAGAAAACATGAAGGTGAGATAGAGAAAACACAAAGGTGAGATAGAGAAAACACGAAGGTGAGATAGAGAAAACACAAAGGTGAGATAGAGAAAACATGAAGGTGAGATAGAGAAAACATGAAGGTGAGATAGAGAAAACATGAAGGTGAGATAGAGAAAACATGAAGGTGAGATAGAGAAAACACAAAGATGAGATAGAGAAAACACGAAGGTGAGATAGAGAAAACATGAAGGTGAGATAGAGAAAACATGAAGGTGAGATAGAGAAAACATGAAGGTGAGATAGAGAAAACACAAAGATGAGATAGAGAAAACACGAAGGTGAGATAGAGAAAACATGAAGGTGAGATAGAGAAAACATGAAGGTGAGATAGAGAAAACACGAAGGTGAGATAGAGAAAACATGAAGGTGAGATAGAGAAAACACAAAGGTGAGATAGAGAAAACACGAAGGTGAGATAGAGAAAACATGAAGGTGAGATAGAGAAAACACAAAGGTGAGATAGAGAAAACACGAAGGTGAGATAGAGAAAACACAAAGGTGAGATAGAGAAAACATGAAGGTGAGATAGAGAAAACATGAAGGTGAGATAGAGAAAACATGAAGGTGAGATAGAGAAAACATGAAGGTGAGATAGAGAAAACATGAAGGTGAGATAGAGAAAACACAAAGGTGAGATAGAGAAAACATGAAGGTGAGATAGAGAAAACACGAAGGTGAGATAGAGAAAACATGAAGGTGAGATAGAGAAAACACAAAGGTGAGATAGAGAAAACACGAAGGTGAGATAGAGAAAACATGAAGGTGAGATAGAGAAAACACAAAGGTGAGATAGAGAAAACACGAAGGTGAGATAGAGAAAACACAAAGGTGAGATAGAGAAAACATGAAGGTGAGATAGAGAAAACATGAAGGTGAGATAGAGAAAACATGAAGGTGAGATAGAGAAAACATGAAGGTGAGATAGAGAAAACACAAAGATGAGATAGAGAAAACACGAAGGTGAGATAGAGAAAACATGAAGGTGAGATAGAGAAAACATGAAGGTGAGATAGAGAAAACATGAAGGTGAGATAGAGAAAACACAAAGATGAGATAGAGAAAACACGAAGGTGAGATAGAGAAAACATGAAGGTGAGATAGAGAAAACATGAAGGTGAGATAGAGAAAACATGAAGGTGAGATAGAGAAAACACGAAGGTGAGATAGAGAAAACATGAAGGTGAGATAGAGAAAACACAAAGATGAGATAGAGAAAACATGAAGGTGAGATAGAGAAAACATGAAGGTGAGATAGAGAAAACACAAAGGTGAGATAGAGAAAACACAAAGATGAGATAGAGAAAACATGAAGGTGAGATAGAGAAAACATGAAGGTGAGATAGAGAAAACATGAAGGTGAGATAGAGAAAACACAAATGAGAAGAGAGAAAACATGAAGGTGAGATAGAGAAAACATGAAGGTGAGATAGAGAAAACACGAAGGTGAGATAGAGAAAACATGAAGGTGAGATAGAGAAAACATGAAGTTGAGATAGAGAAAACACGAAGGTGAGATAGAGAAAACATGAAGGTGAGATAGAGAAAACACAAAGGATGAGATAGAGAAAACATGAAGGTGAGATAGAGAAAACATGAAGGTGAGATAGAGAAAACACGAAGGTGAGATAGAGAAAACATGAAGGTGAGATAGAGAAAACATGAAGGTGAGATAGAGAAAACATGAAGGTGAGATAGAGAAAACATGAAGGTGAGATAGAGAAAACATGAAGGTGAGATAGAGAAAACACGAAGGTGAGATAGAGAGAAAACATGAAGGTGAGATAGAGAAAACATGAAGGTGAGATAGAGAAAACATGAAGGTGAGATAGAGAAAACATGAAGGTGAGATAGAGAAAACACAAAGGTGAGATAGAGAAAACATGAAGGTGAGATAGAGAAAACATGAAGGTGAGATAGAGAAAACACGAAGGTGAGATAGAGAAAACATGAAGGTGAGATAGAGAAAACATGAAGGTGAGATAGAGAAAACATGAAGGTGAGATAGAGAAAACACAAAGGTGAGATAGAGAAAACATGAAGGTGAGATAGAGAAAACATGAAGGTGAGATAGAGAAAACATGAAGGTGAGATAGAGAAAACATGAAGGTGAGATAGAGAAAACATGAAGGTGAGATAGAGAAAACATGAAGGTGAGATAGAGAAAACATGAAGGTGAGATAGAGAAAACATGAAGGTGAGATAGAGAAAACATGAAGGTGAGATAGAGAAAACATGAAGGTGAGATAGAGAAAACACAAAGGTGAGATAGAGAAAACATGAAGGTGAGATAGAGAAAACACAAAGGTGAGATAGAGAAAACATGAAGGTGAGATAGAGAAAACACAAAGGTGAGATAGAGAAAACAAAAGGTGAGATAGAGAAAACATGAAGGTGAGATAGAGAAAACACGAAGGTGAGATAGAGAAAACATGAAGGTGAGATAGAGAAAACACAGAAGGTGAGATAGAGAAAACATGAAGGTGAGATAGAGAAAACATGAAGGTGAGATAGAGAAAACATGAAGGTGAGATAGAGAAAACATGAAGGTGAGATAGAGAAAACACGAAGGTGAGATAGAGAAAACATGAAGGTGAGATAGAGAAAACACAAAGGTGAGATAGAGAAAACATGAAGGTGAGATAGAGAAAACACAAAGGTGAGATAGAGAAAACACGAAGGTGAGATAGAGAAAACATGAAGGTGAGATAGAGAAAACATGAAGGTGAGATAGAGAAACACAAAGGTGAGATAGAGAAAACATGAAGGTGAGATAGAGAAAACATGAAGGTGAGATAGAGAAAACATGAAGGTGAGATAGAGAAAACATGAAGGTGAGATAGAGAAAACACAAAGGTGAGATAGAGAAAACATGAAGGTGAGATAGAGAAAACAAAGTGAGATAGAGAAAACACAAAGAGAGATAGAGAAAACATGAAGGTGAGATAGAGAAAACATGAAAGGTGAGATAGAGAAAACATGAAGGTGAGATAGAGAAAACATGAAGGTGAGATAGAGAAAACACGAAGGTGAGATAGAGAAAACATGAAGGTGAGATAGAGAAAACATGAAGGTGAGATAGAGAAAACATGAAGGTGAGATAGAGAAAACATGAAGGTGAGATAAGAGGAAAGAACATGAAGGTGAGAT